>NC_042619.1:87603830-87906955 GCF_901001135.1 Rhinatrema bivittatum
GAGGTGATCAAATTTGCTGATGACACAAAACTTTTGAAATTTGTTAAATCACAAGACGATTATGAGAAATTGCAAGAGGACCTTACAAAACTGGGAGACAGGACATGCAAATGGCAAATAAAATTTAATGCAGACAAGTGTAAAGTGATGCATTTAGGGAAGAGTAGCCCAAATTATAGCTACACAGTGCAAATTTCTACATTAGAAGTCACAATTCAGGAAAATGATCTACGAGTCACTCTGATAATTCATTGAAATATTCTGTTACGTGTGCAGCAGCAACCAAGAAAGCAAATAGAATGCCAGGAATTATTAGGAAAAGAACAGAGAACAAAACAAAGAATATAATGTCTCTGTATCACGCCAACGTGTGACCTCATCTTGAATATTGTGTGCAGTTCTGGTTACCAATGTTCCTTCTAAGGATTGGGCCAAAGCCTATCAATTTTTTGCTCACAGCAACCCATCCTTAGAGGCAACACTGGAGCAGCATGCACACAAACTCTCTCACATATGCACAGATTAACACACTTGCCCATTCACACTTATACTCTTTCACATTCTTACATGTTCATTCTCAAACACACAGAGAATCACTTTCATTCCTCTCATTCAGCCCCCAGACTCTCACGCACATGCACACTCATTCAGTTCTCCTCCTCTGCCACACATACACTCATATCAGTAACTGCAAACCCTTCACTGCCAAACACTTTAAGTAACACAAACCCCTCAGGATTCAGACAGCAGCAGCCTTATCTATGACATGGCAGCAATGCAAATACTATACCATGCCCTAGAATGCTAATATACCACCTACTGGGATTAAAAGAATACAGTCCTACAGAAAAACTACATGCCAGCAGACATACTGCACCTCCCTTACACATGCAGAATACAGACAGACCCTTACCTAATACAGAACAAGAGACTATGAATTAGAAACAGAAACATGCAGACAAAAATAAAATGGAAAGCCCGAGAAACCAGACTCTGAACAGAGGAATATTGAAGAAAGAACAAAATACAAATATGTAATGCACATTCCTAGAGATAACATATGGCAATCACTAAAAATTCAAAATACTTTTTTTTTTGTTTAATTATTTTTCTAATCAGTTGGTCCCAGACTTTTTTTTTCAATTCCCTTTCTCGGTCTTTTCCCAGTTCTTTTCACAGGATCTCTTTTTTTTTTTTCTTTCTCTACCTGTCTTCTTCCCTTCCTCCCTCCATCCACACCCACACACTGGAAGTCACACATACAGGCTCTCACTGAGCCAAACACAGGCTCTCACACAACCACCCATTCCCACACTCACAGGCTCTCAAACCCCACCTTCACACACACACAGCCTCTCACCCACAAACCCACACCCAGGCTTTCATTCACCCACAAGCTCTTAACATCCCCTCCACACAGCAGACACCCATATACAAGCAGTCACACATACACATCCACCCACAGGATTTCACCCAGCCACATACACACACCCAGCCTCTCACCCACCAAACCCCATTCACATACATGTTCTTAACCCCCACAGACATACAAGCCTCTTTCACACACACAGACCCACACAGTCTCTCACCCACACATACACCCAGGTAGTCATCCATATACAGACAGTCATACCCCCCCCCCCCCAACACACACACACACACACGCAGCCTGGCTCTAACTCCAGGTACTCATCCACCCACACACAAGCAGTCACCATACCATCAGCTAAGCTCTCACCCAGCCATACACAGGGCCTGGGCATCGTCTTCAGCTGCCAGTGGGATGGGGTCCACTGGCTGCTATCACATCCTCCTCCTCCTCTCTTCGGTTGTCAGCAGGATGGAGTCAGCTGGCGGCCATCACATCCTTTTCCTCTTTTCAGCTGGTAGCAGCATGGGGGTCCACTGGTGGCCATCACGTCGTCCTCCTCCTCGGTTCAGCTATCAGTGGGATGGGGTCTGCTGCCGGAAATCACATCCTTTTCCTCTTTTAGGATGCCAGTGGGATGAGGTCAGCAGGCAGCGATCACGTCCTCTTCCTCTTTTCGGCTGCCAGCAGCCTGCAGTCCGCTGGCAGTCATCAGGTTCTCCTCTCTTTAGTTGCCAGCAGGACGGAGTCTGCTGGTGGCCTCTGCTTCCTCTTCCTCTTTTCGGCTTCCTGCAGGATGGGATCCACTGGCGGCCACTGCATCCTCTCTCTTCAGTGTCCTGCCGAGTTGTGGGGTGGGCAGCAGCAGGAGTCCCGTGTATCCAAATGTCATGTCCTGCTGCCGCAGGGCTGATCTTGCGGTAAGAGCTACGAGATTGACACCGCAGCAGCAGGAGATGACATATGGATAAACACGACTCCTGCTGCCCGGATGAGGAATAGGGAAGTGCGATGAAACTGATCGGATCGGACAGGGGTTTGGTATATCCCTGTCCAATCTGATCCCAAGTGGTGAGGGTGGTGGGGGTAAAAGCTATGTTTGGCCACACATGCACGCAGGTTAGAAGGAACAGCGCTGGTCACCACATCTCTAAAAAAGATATAGCAGGAAAGGTACAGAGAAGGGAGACCAAAACGATAAAGGGGATGGATCGATTCTCCTATGAGGAATGGCTAAAGAGGTTAGGACTTTTCAGCCTGGAGGAGAGATGGCTGAGGGGAGATATAATAGAGGTCTATAAAATAATGAGTGGAATGGACCAAGTAAATGTTAATCAGCTGTTTACTCTTTCAAAAAGTACAAAGACTAGGGGACACACAATGAAGTTACTAGGTGATACATTTAAAATAAGAGAACTTTTTTTTTTTTTTACTCAATGCATAATTAAGCTCTGGAATTCGTTACCAGAGGATTTTGTGAAAGCTATTAGTTTAGCTGTGTTTAAAAAAAAGTTTTGAACAAGTTCTGGAGGAAAAGTCCATAAACCATTATTAAGAAATCCTCTTATTATCCCTGGGATAAGCAGCTTGGAACTTATCTACCCCTGGGATCCTGCCAGGTACTTGTGACCTGGACTGGCCACTGTTGGAAATGGGATTCTGAGCTTGATGGACTTTCGGTCTGAGTCAGTATGGCAAGACTTATGTTCTTATGGATACCAAAACAGTTCTGCTCCCTGCAGGTTTCTGCGAGTGTATGCTGGCTCAGTCCCTACGCTCACTGCCTGCTGCTGACACCACTGGAATTTTGAAGTGTGAGAGGCAGAAGGGAAGGGAAGGAGTCAGGAAGGAGAGAGGAGATCAGAAGTCCATGGATGAGGAGAGATGGGGCACTCTCAAAGGTAAGATATGCAGTAAATTTGGTAGGATAACTGGAATCTTAGTAAGACTCTTTCCTAGCAAATTTCATCCAAATCTGTCCACAAAGAATACCTCAATATTTGTAGATGGACAGACACGGTTAAAGCAATAGGCACTTTTCTCACTTAAGTAACTGTACATAAAAAAAGGTAAAGGTCAAGGAAGTTGTTCATATAATTTACAAAAATGACAAGAGGTGGATGGCAAGTCATAGACTTAACCGATTTATCAAGGTATGAGCTTTTGAGGACAGAGTCCACGTCTTCAGATGCATCATTATCTGCAATCTACTGTTACCATGAAAGTTTCAAAAATTCCTATGGCAACTAGTAATACCCATCCTGTAACAATTAATACTTTAGAAAATAAAGTACATCTGTTTAAACTTCTGCAGGAAATAGCTGGAACTGGCATGTTCAGAGCATTGTGACTAATTAAACCACACCAGGGCAGCACGTAACAGATTCTAGATGCAGGCGAAGGCCAATATAAATCAATCAGACCTAGAGAATGTGAGGTACTGTTTCGAACTTTTAGATTTATTGCAGAAAAGGATTTTAAATATAGAAAATTAAAGTAAATGCATCAATTAATATGGAATGCATATTATGAGGCAATCAATGTAATGAAGCATCTTCCAAACATGTTTTCAAAACTGATCTGCCCTGTATCTACTTAAACATACATTCTAAAAGCCCATAATTCAATTTAGGAACTTTTTTTTTTTTTTTACTCACCAACTTGCGGACATCCTCACACCAGACCTCTCCTTTCTCAGGCTGTTCCGCATACAGAGATACTCCAAGAAGCTGACTGAACAGCAAACTCAGCCCTTCCATACAGGCCCCGAGAGAGAAAAATGGGCTGTACAAGCTTGGCTCTATATTATACCTATCAAGAGAAGCAAAGGTCAACGAAAGCTACAAGTATGTATACTAGGGAAATCTCAAAACTAATAATTATTGAGTTTATCAATACATTTCAAGCAAACTGATTTGTATATATGATACCAAAATTCTCTTTAAAAATCATTTTAGATAATTTACGGGCCAATACAGTAAGGAGCGGTAGGGAGAGCTGCGTTAGTGCCGGGCGCACTTGCGTTTGCCGCACGCACAGTCCTGCTCACCTACCGCTCGATACCGTATTTAAATCGCTTGCAAATGCAAGCCGCGTCCAAGAAGCGTCTGTGAAGCGTTAGGCCCGCGCAACCCATTTTACTGTATAGGCGCTTAATATAGCGCCTATACAGTATCCTGGGTGCGCTGGTGCCTGTCATTTCAAATGACATTTGAAATGACAGGCACCAGGAAGTGAATCCCAACTTTAATCCATGAAAACCTAAAACCCCCTCCTCCCAAAGTGGCTCGACATGTACCAACTTACCTTTTGTTGTTTTTCAGCCCTTTCAGCCTTCTCTGCCGTCCTCCGGAGGGGGCAGCCGGCGGCGAAAGCAGCTTGCAGCGGTCGTCCCCCCCCCGCGCAGGTCCCGGTTCTCCTGGGAGCCAGCTCGACTTCTGGCTGACAGCTACCCCCCCCCCCCCAAAAAAAAAGACTGCTGAGTTACGGCCTTGGAAGCGAAGCGTACTTTCATGGGCTTGAGCACCCAAATTGACGGGCGCTCAAGCCAATGAAAGCACAGGGACGGGCGGGCGTGACGGAAGGGGCTGAAAGCAACAAAAAGTAAGTTGATAACATGTCGAGTAGCTTCGGGAGGAGGGGATTTTAGGTTTTTAGGTTTCCTTTTGGGGGAAAGTTTGCCGTCTACCCTTACCCCTGCCTCTAACGCAGGGGTAGGGGTAGGCGGTAAATGAGCAGGTTAAACGTGCGGCTAAACTCCAGGTTAAAAAGGCAATAGTTGGGGAGCACGTTACTGAATGAGGGGGAATAGCTAATCCAATTGTTTACATCTCATAAACATGCCGCGGGCGGAAGTTGTTATGCATTGATTTAAAGAGGCGGTAAGAATGGGTTAAAGGGGATAGTGAATCGTGGGTTGGGCTAACGCGGCCAAATTGTGAGTAAAAGGCGGGTTAGAAACAGGGTAACCGCGGCCGCACTTTACTGTATTGACCTGTTCGTTATTTAATCACTATAAAAGGAGCCTGAAAAAGGCTGAAAGGGAGAATACAAGTCAGTGAGAGTATTATGGAGCACTTAAACCCATACATTTGACAATTGGCAAGGCTAACATTTTTCACAGTGCAGGACACTAAATACAACACACTACACATATTCAGTAGGAGAAAATAACTTTTAAAATGAGGTTGTGGTCTCAGTTCAGGTCCCAGTCCCATCTCTAAAATAAGTATCACAATCTATGAGCAGTCCCAGCTGAAGGGCAAAGCCTGCATTTCACCAATTTACTCTTATCTGTACAGCTGGTCCATCTACAGCAGGGTTGAGGCATATTGACAGGGCAGTGTGGGGAAACACACACTGCTACTGCCTGTGCTACACCTGTTCTGTGGTACCTTTCATGAACATTATTCTATTCTGCAATTTCTTATTTGCTATTCGACAAAAATTGCACTAGGAGCGTGCTAAAGCACTCAACATCAAATTATAAATACAATAAAAATATAAAATAGCATAAATTATGTATCATAAATTAACAAAAATATCCAATACAAACAAAATCTCGAAAATACAGGGTGGCCCATGGAAAAGTAGCCTGCCTCCAATGCACTGGTAATGGAGGCGGGCTACTTTTCCATGGGTCACCCTGTATAATAAATAACATCCCATCCATTCCCTAACCCAACTCTCACGCCATCCCAAAAGAAAACTGAAATTAATCTCCTTACCCAACCAAATGACAATATCCTCTCATGTTTACTCCAAAACATCATAAGAAAAATTCACAAAAATAAATACAAATTTTAAAAGTTATTTTCTCAAAATACTTGAGCTTTGTGCTGTGTGCCAAGCATCTAGTTGCTTAGTAATGTCTTGCTGAGCCTATGCAGAAGCTAATATAGGAGCATGTAGATTTGAACACAAATGGAAATTGGAGCAAATATTTTTCCAACAAAAACAAAACTCCAATTTCAAGAAAGATATGGAAACATGAGGAGAAATCCAGCAAAGCTGGAGGTATGGTCTACAATCCAGCAGCTAAGATTTAATGTAAAAAATGCAGAGTCTTGATTTCGGCTGCAAAACCCCAAGCCATTAGCACAGTATAAGGAGTGAAATTATTCTTAACATGAAAAAAAGAGAAGAAGCTGGGGGTGCTTGTAGCAGATAATTTTAAGATGGCCAATCAAGTGAAAAGGTCAAAGGCAAAAGCCAGAGAGATGCTTGGGTGTATAGGGAAAGCAATAGTCAGCAGAGAAAAGGAGATGGTACTGCCCCTGTCTAAGTCCCTGGTGAGAACTCATTTAGAATACTGGGTACAAATCTGGAACTGCACGTTCAAAAAGATATAAATTGGATGTAGCCAGTTCAGAGAGTGGCTACTAAAATGGTCAACAGTCTTCATTTTAAAGCACATGGGGACAGACAAAGATCTAAACATGTATGCCCTAGAGCAGGGGTAGACAACTCTGGTCCTGGAGTGCCACAAACAAGTCTGGTTTTCAGGACATCATAATGAATATGCATGAGTTCTATTTGCACACAATGAAGGTAGCATGTGCAAATATACTTCCTGTATATTCATTGTGGATATCCTGAAAACCAGACAGTTTTGTGACACTCTAGGAATGGAGCTGATTATCTGCCCTAGAGGATAGGGGACGATGGAGACATTTAAATACTTCCACGGTATTAATGTACAAGAGTTGCACCTCTTTCAATGGAAAGGAGACTCTGGCATGAGGGGACATGGGATGAGAGTGAAATGATATAGACTCAGGCATGCAACTGTTTCCAGTGGAGGTGGTGAAGACAAGGTTAGTATCTGATTCAAGAAAGCATGGGATAAGCACAGGGGATCTCTGAGTGAGTGGTAGAGATAGAAGAGCTGAAAAGTTGATGTGGACTAAATAGGCCACAAGGATTTTTTTTCTGCCAACAAGTTTCTATTTCTATGTAGCAGAAACAGCTCCTTGCCCAATCTGGCTCCAGAAAAATGAGGGAGCATCAATAAATAAGGATGAATTTACAGACAAAGTGCAGTTTTATAGATAAAATGTTCAATGTTGCTATTTATTTTGTATTATGTGGTCTGTTTAGAATGATTTTATTTCTATAAGCGGAATATAAAAGCTTTTAAATAAACAAATAAAAGTTTTAATTCACCTTGACTCTTGCCCCCTTATATAAGGGTAGATTTTCAAAGGGTTACGCGCGTAACCCCGAAAACCTGCTCCTGCACGTGCCGAGCCTATTTTGCATAGGCTCGGTGTCGCGCGCAAGCCCCAGGACGCATGTAGGTCCCGGGGCTTTGAAAAAGGGGCGTCCGATCCAGGGGCGGTCCGGGGGCAGGACCAAAGTCTCAGGCACAGCGGATGTGCCGGGGGTTGGCGCGCCGGCACGCACAAGATACAAGGTGGGGGGAAGCAGAAGAAAAGTTCCCTCCTAGGCCGCTACAATTTCGGAGCGGCCTTGGAAGGAATGGGGAAAGCCATCGGGGCTCCCCTTGGGCTCGGCGTGCACCCCTTTGCGCACGCCGACCCTGGATTTTATAACATGCGCACAGCAGCGCACGCATGTTATAAAATCGGGTGTACATTTGTGCGCGCCGGCTAGCGCGTACAAATGTACCCCGCGCTTCTTTAAAAATCTACCCCATAATGTTTTATGTTTCTATGTTATTCCAAGTACTAGGCTCTATAAAAGAAAGGGGTTTTTTTTCTTGTTTCCACAAGGAAAACCAACTGAAGAAGCTACTGTGAAGAACAAAGATTTTTTTTTTAAACTCTTAACACCTTTTTCCAGTACATTCAGCAATAAGAACCAGAGAGGCATAGGAAACCCTAATCAATTTAAAGATCCACAAATGTCAGTTTGCAATACAAGACCCATATTACTCAGAGATACCTTTACAATAATCTAAAAAGGGACCCCACATCCAACACTGACTGAAAAGAAGGAGGAGAGGCCAGATCCTTTTCAGACCCACAAGGTGGATCAGTGACTGGCATCAGGAGCGGTGAAGACTGTCGTGGACCCCAGCACTGATGGAGTACTGGCACTCCTCACCACGGGGTCACTTTAGGGGCATCGAGCATGAGCGTCCCCGTGCCTGGCAGCATGAATCGATGGGAAATGATGCTGATGCTTCTTTGGCTTCCTTTGATGCTCGGCCTGGTCATTCCTTGGTGCAGAGGCTGATGACGAAGAACCCGATGTCCTCAGACTGGAGGAGATTGACAGCAGTCGGTCTCTGGCACCCCTATCCGCTGACAGCATCAACAGAACAGACAGTCCAGCCAATGTTGATGGCTCGGTGTAGCTTCTTGGTCCTTTGATGCAGATGCCGCCGATGGTTCAGATTTCTTCGACCCAAAGAGTTGTTCCACCTTGTCGAGTTGAAGCAGACATCCCCTTTGGGGTCATCTGGGTGTATAAACGGCAACCCTGGAAGTCATGCAATGTCCCCAGGCAGAGGACACATCTCATGCATATCAGTGATGGACATGGTCCTCGGGCACCGGGGACATTGCGAAAACCAGACGTAGCCAAGTCAGACAAAACAAAAAGGGGCATGAACCAAAATTGATAGCGGCGGGGCATCAATGGCTGGCAGGCACAATGCACTGCTGCCACAGGGAAATGACCGCAAAAGTAAACTTACCAGAATCACCAAAAATCCTGACTAGGAGTACTACAGGAAGGTACCGAGAGGGACCCAGAGACGGAATAGTATAGAAAAAAACTGCAAAAACCACGAGAAGGAAAAAAGCCAAAACAAAAGCAAAGTGAGCTCACTTACACTGTGAGGCTTACAGCTCAACGCAAAAAGAGAGACTGGAGAGGAACCATGCAAATGCACGTGGTTTAGGGCATGCTGGGCATGCTCAGGCTGCAAACTCAAAGTTCTAGAAACTTTGACATAACTTTTCCACATCGGGGCTCCATCTTAGATGTCACCCATGTGTGAGGACTACCATCCTGCTTGTCTTCAGAGAAAGGGAAATACATTCAGTACCTGAATGTAAATCCACTTTGAAGTGCCAAAAGTGTAATATAAGTAAAGTAAACACTGTAGGCAGGCCACTTCCATAAAAGGCCTTAAAATCAAAACAAAGTATTTAAATGAAATGTGGAAAGGAACTGGTAACCTGTGGAGCATCTTCAAAGCTGGAAAAAACATCCCACAGCATGATGCTGCCACCACCAAGTTTCACCAAGGGGAAGGTATTGACTAGGTGATAAACAGTGCCTGGTTTCCTCCAGACATGCCACTTGGTATTCAGGCCAAAGTGTTCAATCTTAGTTTCATCAGAACAGAGAATCTTGTTTCTCATGCTCTGAGAGTCCTTTAAGAGCCTTTTGGCAAACTCCAAGTGGGCTATCATGTGCTTTTATTGAGGTGTTGCTTCCATCTACCACTCTACCAAAAAGGCCTGATTGGTAGAGTGCTGCAGAGATGGTTGACCTTCTGAAAGGTTCTCCCATCTCCACAGTGGAACTCTGTCAGAGTGACCTTCAAGTTCTTGGTCACCTGATCAAGGCCCTTCTCCCCTGATTGCTCAGTTTGGGCAGGGGGCCAGCTCTAGGAAGAGTCCTGGTGGTTCTGAACTTTTTCCATTTAAGAATGATGGTTTCCACTGTGTTTTTCGGAACCTTCAATGCTGAATCAATTTTTTTTGTACCCTTTCCCAATTCTGTGTCTCAATGCAATACTGTCCCGGAGGTCTACAGACAATTCCTTCGGCTTCATAGCTTTGATTTTGTTTGGATATGCACCATCAACTGTGGGACCTTATAGAGACAGGTGTGTGCCTTTCCAATCATGTCCAATCAATTGAATGTATCACAGGTAGACTCCAATCAAGTTGGAGAAACATCTCAAGGATGACGAATAGAAACGGAATGCGCCTGAGCTCAACATTGAGTGTCATAGCAAAGGGTTTGAATAGTTATGTAAATGAGATATTTCAAGGGGTTTTTTGGGGGTTTTTTTTTAATGTGCACAAATTTCTACAAACTTGATTTCGCTTTGTCATTATGGGGTATTGTGTGTGTATATTATCCATTTTAGAATAAGACTGTAATGTAACAAAATGTGGAAAAAGCATAGGGGTCTGAATACTTTCTGAATGCACTGTAGCTCTGCTTCAATGCTGCCCATGCCTCTTTTTTCCAGCGTAGACATGGGACCATGAGTAGTTAACAGAATGTTGTTAAAAATCCTGATGCCCATCAACAGAGTGAATGCCTATATTTAACTAACTAGGATCTTGATTTCTATTAAGAATAGGATTTTGTGTGCTTGATAGAATTGATTATATTTACTAAGCTTGAATCAGTGTATATGTTGCAAAATATGTGCCTAGTGGTTATTTTCTTGAACTTTTCTGAACTTACTTCCTTATTCTTATTTCACCTGGAGTAGAAGGTGGAGGCTGCTGCTGGCGGCCCCAACCTAGTATCTTTTTCTTTCTTTCTTATTTAAATAGTCTTATAATCCGCTGAAATTCTAATAAATTTGATCACAGCAAAGTACATACAATAAGAGCTTCATAATTTACTAAACAAATACATACTCAGACTGAAACAAAATATATACATTTAAATGTCCTCAAACATGGATGGTGCAGCAAAAGGACCTGGCACTCTATTCTTGCAATTTTTTTTTTTTTTAATAAGCGGGACCAGCTAACAGATTTTGGCCTAAGAAAATTATGACTGCGTGTGCACCTGCTTTCCCTTCAGGGCTTTCAACTTTTTTTTTTTTTTTGGAACAAGACTTTCCAAAGTACTTCATGCAGCTTCTTAAGATCCTTGAACTTTACCAGGCTATCTCCTCTTTTGCCTTTGCTCACCACTGATTACAACAGCGTAACCAGCAGCGTCTGAATGGCACTCTCTCATGTTGCACCATATGAAAGCCATATGCAACCAACCCATGCACAGGAATAAAGAGTGTAATAACCGCCAGCACTTCAGCCAAGTGAAAAGCAGCTGAGCCACGCATAAAACTGGAGTGTGCCGAACAGATCACTGTCAGCATGCGTATTTTCAGTAACTACACAGTGAGAACATTCAACATGGCGTCACAAAGTTTCTAAATGACTGCTGCATCTCCCACAGTCTGCTTTTATTTACTTAATAACTACAATGTAAATGTCGACGAAATAAGAAGCTGAAAAGCGGTGATTCTAACTTTAAAAATGCAAAAACCGCTGAGTTGGGCCACAATATTTAGTTTTCTGTAAGCTCATACTGGGGGGAAAGAGATCATTACTGTTGTTCTCTGATCATCTACTCTTTTGTTAATGTTATCTTTCAATTCAGACATTAGGGCCTTGCTTTTTCAGGTCCCTAATCAAAAGCAGTGCTGCCGACCCAACTAATCAGCAGGAGTTTCCCTTCCGGCCCTGATTTTTGAGCCCCCCTCCCTATAGCCTAGGAGGAGAGTCAGGAAAATTGGACGGCAGCCCTCCCCACCTCCCCCTTTAGACAAAACTGCTTCATGTTGAAAAAGTCCCAACCCCTCTGGCTGCCTTCTTTGCATAAGGCAACCTGGAAGCAACAAAGGAAGCCTTAGAAATACCTCCATCGACACGGATCGCAATCTGGCTCCCTCTTATTAACTCACCCGAAAACATTTGCCAATAAGCTCACCACTCGTTAATCTTTTGATTCTTTTCTGGATAAGCTCATTTAGCCTACTAATTTTCTTCTTCCCCCCCCCCCCTTCTTCTTTGCTGTCAAAGCCGGTTTGGGATGCTTTCTATTGTTATCTTATCTTCTTGCTATAAACGTATATTTTGCAAAAGAACGTTTACTGGATACTGTTCTTTTGCTTGCTGTAGCTCAAATTAACCAGAGTATAAGAATCTAGCTGAAGAAAAATAGAAATGGATTACATTTTCTCTCTGTCAGCTCATTTGGGAGGAGGGGAGGAATCGGGCATCTGCTGCCTCAGTCCCCACCATCACCACCAAAAACAACACTCCATGCTCACATTTACGCTTGTACTTAAGCTTGACATTCTGGAAACATTTTGCTGCTAAGAGTGGTATTTACTATTCAGTAGCCAACTTCAGTAGCACTGGGAACACAGCAGGGTAGGATTAGCTCACCCAGCCACTGCATCAGCACTTTCAAAACTTCTAAAGGTTGCCCATCTCTTCTGGAACAGCTAAGTGATATCCTTGAAATCCACTCTAGCAGTATTTTGCTACTGCCATGACAACATTGGAAAATAAAAGCATGAATACACTCAGTTTCCAGATTCTGTATTCAACACCAGACGTCTCTAGTTCCCTCCCTGGAAAAAGAAAATGGGGGCTGACTGTGTGTAAAGTAGCGATCAAGACTAAAGAACTGAGAATTTGAGAGATCCTATTCACTGCTCTCTGTGTGACCCTGAACTTTATCTCCCTGTACTCAGGCCGTAAGCAAGCGGGGGACTTATCTTCCATAACACTAAGTATAGAAACATTTCTACTTAGGAGGGGGTGCCTCGGTTTTGCTTTTATGAACATGATTTACACTGCAAAGGAGTGCATTTTATACCCCACCAAGCAAAATTCAGTTTCTTCCTTTATAAAGTAATAAAAGAACATTGTAAAACAGAAGAATCTGGGTCTGGACAATGTCCATAGAAGTTGCAAGTCAGAAAACTTTTGTAGGCAAAAGCAGGATTATTTTTTATTAGCAGTGTGTATACCTTTTATGTGTATCATCTATAAATGGCATGTTTATACTCTAGTATTTTAGCTGTTAAGACAAAATCTACAAATAATACATTTTCCACTTGATACTTACAATAAATTAGGACATTCCTTTAGAGCAGGGCTTCCCAAACCTGTCCTGGGGATCCCACAGCCAATTGGGTTTTGAGGATTTCCACCATGAATATGCATGAGAGAAACTGGCACATCACTGAGACTCATTATATGCAAATTTATCTCATGCATATTCATTATGGACATGCTAACAATCCAACTGGCTGTGGGGTCCCCCAGGACAGGTTTGGGAAGCCCTGCATTAAAGTAAGACAATTTTGAGGCAAATGTTAAAAACTTACCAAAACTATTCGAAACTTAGTATTTTAGAACTACTTTAAATATCTCTTAGGAGCACTAATGGGAGTTAGCAGAAACATGCACTATAGAGACAATTTATAAAAATGTGCCAACAGGTGCAAAGTTCACCGATGTCACAACGGGCCTTCCCTCCAAGGGAGAACAAAAACGGCATCCGAAGGCCAGGGGTCTGGGTAAACACTGGTTCAGACATAAACGCACAAGGCACAGTGCCCAGGAGGTATATTCACCCATCAGCCGTTCTCTAACAATAAAGCTGACAGGAGCAGGCCATGGCTAGGACTTTGCAATCTGTGGAGTATCTGAGGGCACAAGCAAGTCGAAGCTTGGGACAGATCAGGAATCTGACGAGGGTCCAAAGTCAGTCAATAGTCAGAAGTTAGGCACTGTGCAAGAACCAAGGGCCAGTCAGACAGTGTTTATGCAGGCAAGGCCTCAGAAAACTGTTTGGACTAGCACGGGTATGTCAAGCAGGGCTGGTCATATACAGCTTCCAATCAGGGAACAACCCCAAGGCTTGTCCAATTGGGAGCTTCCAAGGGGCATGGACCGCCCCTGCCTAGTAGACTAGGTGGTGTTTCAACAATCAGCTGGTCCTATGTCTAATCATGACAGTCAGCGCCCTGAGCTCCAAGGGCCATCAGTCCCCATTCCTTACAATGGGTATGGTAATCTTCAGATTTTGTACCAGTTTTCGAATGGAAAGTACACACACACACACACACACACACACACACACAAACACATACACCCTTTTTCCCTTAGAAAAAATGCCCAAGGCAAAAGTTCCTGCAGAGATTTACACCTCCTTTATTTGTGGATACTTTTTTTGGCCAAAAACAAGGCACATAATTTTTGAAAATGCAAAACTGTGTGCATTGCTGCCTCTCCTGACCTATCTGTGCCCTGGGAATGCCTCTACAAAAAATGTGGTTAAAAAGCACAAGTACTGTGGACCACCATTTATACTTTTACCATAACAGGGTGGTCAATTTTCAAAAAGCCCACGTGGGTAAATGGCTTTTGAAGATTGCTCTCGCTATTAAACCAATCTGTCAGCACCAGATCAACGGTTGACATGTAAATATGTGATTCAGAATCAACAGAACATGACAGTATTTTGTAAAAATCAGATCACTTACATGGGGTTTAGAAAGTCTTATTTAATTTTTATAAGCAGAATCAAGTTAAATTAGTTTTCAAGATGGAGCATGAGATTTTGGGAGAATGAAATTTACTTTCATGTTTCTTCAAATCTGAGTGAGTCATATAGACCGAAGCTAAATAACCCAGCCAATACTTCCACTTCTATTGTTCTCACAGTTGGCAGAGGAGTCCTTGTAAAGTATCACTAAAGGTGATACTTTACCATCAAACTAAGCCTGTAATCACAGACACGGAGTAAAGCAACTGCAACATAATTGCACAAATTCAAACTTCCCATTCTTTCCAAAACTTTTAACGCTAGGTGGAAGTGTAATAGTAGTGGGAAACGGACTGCTTCACTGGTCCGGTTACGTGATGGAATCGGGATTTGCACGCACGTTTCAAATAGGCTCACATGTAGGTGTGCTTTTAGTCTATTTGATGCCAAGCGCACACATACGCACCTATGTCAGAATGGTTGCGGCCATTGTATTACAAAAGCATACACATGCAAAATAAGCTGAAAGCACCTACATGAGTGCCCTAATTTGATATGTGCGTGCAGATACCGCTTCTGCCATGTAAGTGGGGAGATTTTAAGGATGGAATGGGAGTAAAGTGGATTTGTTCTGGGCTGCGGGGGAGGGGCGGGTTGAGAGTAAACAAGAAGGTAAAAATGGTAAATGTTTATTTTTTTTTTCTTTAGAGTGCATAAGATACATAAACCTTTCAGAATGCAGTGTATTTGGTTACTTTGGCATGCCGACACCATTGTCAGTTTCACCAGTTTATTCCCAGTATGCCCGGGCTAGGGATAGAACTTCCAAAACCCCCTAGTTTTGGGGGGTTTTTTGCATTCTGTTCCCCCATTAGACACAATTCATAATAGTCCGCAGACTAGCCAAGATTTTTTTTTCTTTTATGCCTACCTGCCATCTACAGCAGTAGTTAAATTACGAGGCAGCGTACCCCAGTGCCCAGCTGTGTGCGTAAGTTTTTACGCACATATCTATTGGCCTCCCCTACACACTCTGCTGCTTTTTCAATACTTTTCACATGTGCGCACAGAGGGAGATACGCACGGTCTCAGGCGACTTTTAAAACCCGTTCTGCACGTATCAGCCTGACTTGTGCGCGTATCTCCCAGTTTGGGCAGGCAACGCACTATTGCGTCACACACTGCGATAAGCTGCTCCACAATACAAAAAATCATCATGGGTTATGATTTTTATCTATGCAATGCGGAATCTCAAAAATTTGCATAACCACTTTTTTTTTCTTTTTTTTTTAAATCGCTGCCACTAACGCACCATATTCCCACGATAAATATAGCAATTTGATGAATTTAGGTCATAGTTTGAAATTAATTAGGTAAGCAATAGTTTTCTGTTTACCAGCAAGGGAATAGCTTAGGACCTCCTATCTGGGCAAATGTGGCTAAGTCAACACATAGTAAAAGGTGAAATTTCTCAAACTACTAGTATGAGAGTCTAAAAACGTTTTTTGCTAACAGCTGACTTGCTAATTTTAAAATTTAGAGTGATGCAACTATGGGTCTTTCCTTTTCAATAGCTTCTACAATATGTAAACTCTGAAAAATTAAGACAAAATGATTTTATTTAGCCATCTTGCCATGTAGGTAGCACCAGTATTATCACCTGTGTCTGTTATGGTGACATTTTTATACAGTATAACAACTCCACAATTAAAAGGCACTCAGGATTTGAAATACAGCTCAATAATCAGGAGAGTTAGTTAAATAATTATTGCTAATACAGGCAGTAAGAGAAAATAAAATACAATCTTACTGGTAGTTCATGGGGAGACCTAGGTGCCAAAAATGAGAAGCTCTGTAAATGGAAACATTGACTCTTCTGACCTTACCCTGCTCCCAGAAATGCCCCTTTTCTCACAGTCTGAAAGTCCACATGCTATTTAATAACACTCCTACGATCTTCAGTAGATAAACATACATGCACTGTAAGGCAGAGCATGCACAATTCTCAGCAAATAAAAGTATGCATGTTCTTACATGCCTTACTAAAAATTTATAAACCTACACGAGATTTTAGATTCTTCCAACAAGGTCTTTTGTACATTCCTTCGGTATGTCTTGCACGTCTTTCGACAACCAGAGACTCAGCATTTTCTTTTGCATTTATTCCTCCCACCAAACAGTACCTGCGTTGCAGTATTTAATCGCAGTCGTTAGGGCTTTATCGCGTGCATTAAGGCCCTATCACAAAATGATAAATGACCTGGAGAAAGAGAGAGAGAGCAAGAGCGCGAGCGAGCACAAGAGAGCGAGAGCGCGAGCGAGCACAAGAGAGCGAGAGCGCGAGCGAGCGCAAGAGCGAGAGCGCGAGCGAGCGCACACAAGAGAGAGAGCCAGCGCGCACAAGAGGGAGAGAGCAAGAGAGCGAGAGGGAGAGAGCAAGCACAAGAGAGCAAGCGTGAGAGAGAGCGCAAGAGAGGGAGCGAGAGCGAGCGCAAGAAAGAGCGAGCACGAGAGTGAGCGAGTGCAAGAGCGCGAGCGCAAGACAGAGAGTGAGCGAGCGTGCGCAAGTGAGCGACCGAGTTCGATCGCGATCATACTAAACAGTAATTAGGTGAGATGCATTAGAGGAAGCTCACAAAATGCTACAAATGTGGTACAACATACTTTCAAAGGAAATCAGAGTATCAGAAAAGTCTTCCTTTAAAGATGGTCAATGGGGTAAATCAAGACACCTGCTCTGTGGTTCAACTTATATTTTAGAATAGCCCCAAAACATCAACTGTTGGAAAAAAAAAAAAAGTTCACCACAATACAACCAGGGTTCTTATTCAACAGAAGCATGCTTCAAACAAGTAGTAAGTGACTACTGAAAGAACAAAGACACAGTGTGCTTTCTCGATAATTGTCTGAAAACCTCCAGGACTTTCACTGACCCTTGCTAAAAATGCAGGCACACAAATGGTTTTCATTTAAGCTATACATTGGAAAAGAAATGGAAGAATATTTTGTGCACTCATATTTGTATCCATTGAAAACGCTTTGCCCTTTGTACTCTCAGGTTTATTTATTCAAATATCATTAAGCATTGATCACAGCAAATGATAACTAGAAGCCTTGGCAAACAACCAGTTTGGCAGTTTCTAACCACAAACTATTTGACATCTGCACCATTTCTCATATTTCACAAAGACTTTTTTTTCCTTAAAACTATAACAGCTGCCAAGAAAAAATATGTATTCACCTTTCCCACCTCTACCAAAGATTAACATCTGAAGGGTTTGTTTTTTGTTTTTTTTTTTTACAAAACATTCAGGAAACTGAAAAAATAGCTATAATAGATTTATTCAGGAGACCCCCTGTCACTTGAAAATATATAAAGAAAACCTTATCCATGCCACAGCTGTTCTAAACAAGGTGTATGAAATGGAAACCTGCATTCGAAGGTCTAGAAATATGAAAAGGATTTACAGTTTTATTTCAGGGCCTTTTCCAACTCTGATTGCAGTAAGCTGACTCGATCCTCTATTAATTGCCTATTTCCAGGAGGAGTGGGTGGGGGACAGATCAATCAGGATTACTAGAATGAAATTGAAAGAGGGTAAGATTTTAGATTTTAAGAATTGATTAAAAGAAAATAACTTACACTTTTTAAAAACATCTCCCCCTATCTACCTTTTGTTCTTTAAAAAAAGAAGAAGAAAGAGGTCAATGGAGCTGCCAAGCCATGTCCCAGAGTAGCTGAGAAGATGAAGCATTAAGTCCCAGAAAACCTCAAAAAGGTCTGACACGGATATCCAAGAGAGCCTTAGAGGAACTTGGTAATGACAGAATCAGGCCTCCCAAAGAGCTGGGAAGTGGTAACAGATCTGAAGAGTTCTAGATATCCAAGTAAAAAAGGGTAGACTGGCTTAAAAAGTGAAATCAATCACTTAGAAAAACTCAACATGCTATACACTTGAAATCCAAATAAAGTGAAATTTATTTCATCCACTGTATCATTCTGATGAACATTATTTCAAAGAGAAAGTCCTGTGTCCCTCAACACATACATTTTTTTCACATAAAATGCTGCATCGGACAGAAACACTAAAATAGAAACAAAGAAGCACAGTGTTATATTCAAAGAAATAGCTTAAAAACAATACCACCAGATACCCACAGGAAAGAGGGGTTTAAACATATCTTTCAGAATTCAGAACTTCATTTAAGGCAAACGTCAGCAATTCAGAATGATACAAACTCAAAAAGAGCGCCAAAAGGACGGCAGTAGGACCAACCAATAGGAACAGTTAATTTGGAAACCTGTCAAGGCAGAAGTAACATGCATAAATTTCTTTGGAGCGATAAAGAGAAAGAGAAAAGCTAAGAAAGAATATGTGATTAAAAGAAAGGGCCCTACTTGATCACCCGATTAGGTCCATCAGGAATCAATGCTTATAAAAAATTTTATTAAATATAATTTTTTTCACAAAAATTTCAATCTTTGCTTACTGCATCAGTGAGAAATCTGGGACGGATATGCATAAGCAGCACACAGGTTTTTTGATACACAGTTTTTCTCATGCATTTCACTTTCGACCTCAGAAAGTTCTGACCTCTTCTGGAGTTTTTACAGAGCAGAGTTAGGGAATTTCCCCTTTCAACTCGCCATACAAAAAATATATTCAAATTCTGATATCCCCTCAGTAATAGTACTTCAAAATCCCTTCCCTGCCAGCACTTTGTGAAATAACATGAAAACCTGCTAAACAAACATTTAGAAATTAGATAGCATACCAGCCATACCATAAAAGTACTAACATCCAGGACCTGAACAGCAACAACCTTACCTATGAAAAAGCAAGATTGCAAATATAGAACTCAGTACACTTAACTATTGGAAAAACAAAAAGCCAGCCTGCATTAAAATGAAACTGACTGCAATAAACTGCCTGAATGTGCTGCTACATCCTACTGATTTGCTGAGGTGTTGTGTACATTAATTTGAGATCTGAAATGTTATATATTTTACTGAACTATTGCATGAGATGTACATTTTTAAGTTTAGTCCTATTTTTTTTTACCTCATTCAAATTCAGTCATTACTGTCATCCTTTTTCAGATTAGATTTGTTAAGCTGCTATACCTATTGGTCTCTGACTGTATGTTATCACTCTTAATATTTTGTAACCAGTCTTGGGTGAATTTCTTATTCAACAAAGACATGATAAATAAAAATAAAGAGAAGAGTTTTGAGGGATGAGATAGATGTTATGAATCAAAACATGTAACAATTTCAAAAAGCATGCATGGAACTGGCATTCCAGTAACTTGCAAAACTGTAAAATTACGCATTTATTTATTTATTTTATTTAAAAGGTTTTTTATACCGAGGTATAGCTAGCAGCCTTCACTCCGGTTTACAATTATAACAACTTATTACAATTAACAGAGAACGGAGAAACTTAGGCAACATTAAACTAAACTTAATACAAGCAAAAAATATCAGATGCTAATAACAGGGAATATCTGTAACCTAACCATGTAATTTATAACTTGAAAACGTTTTTTGTCATAGTCTTAGTTATTCCGTTGCATATCCGATAGAGGTTATACGTGGGGTCAGTTATGTTATGTTATGAGAGATTAACCAATACCATCTTTGAATGTTAACTGAATTGTTATGCAGTTAAATTTACATTTAACAGCATAACATGCATAACATGCATTTAAATGCATAAATTTAACTGCATAACAATTCAGTTATGCAAATTTATGCATGCAATTTACACAAATTTATGCATCAATTTAACTGCATAACAATTCAGTTATGCAAATGTAAATTTAACTGCATAACAATTCAGTTATGCAGTTAAATGCATGTTATGCATAACATGCTTTAAAGAATGCACATAACTTTGCAAGCAGTTGCACTACCAAAACATTACTCATAGTGATACACAGCAAACCTCAGGCAGCAATGAGCAAAGGCTAAAGAGGTTAGGGCGATTCAGCTTGGAGAAGAAATGGCTGAGGGGGGTTATGATAAAGGTCTATAAAATCATGAGAGGTCTAGAATGGTAAATGTGATTTGGTTATTTACTCTTTCAGATAATAGAAGGACTAAGGGAGAACACCATGAAGTTAGCAAGTAGCACATTTAAAACTAATAGGAGAAAAAACAGAATCACCACCATTCCTCTGAAAACATCAAATAAAATCAAGAAATATAAATCAACTGCAATAGCAAAATCATCCTAATAAAAAGAAATCTTTCAAAAGAGCTGAAGAATAGAATAGCATAACGTCCACAAATTAAAAATTCATAAAAAGTTTCCAAATATTAATAAAATATTTAAATAAAGCAGACATCAAATAGCACCCAATAAGTAAAACTACTAAGGATAAAACTAATTACCCTCTCTCCATCCCTGGGAATATTTGATTTCCAGATGCCCTGAGATTATAATGGATTAGCAGTGGCTGGAGCACTATTGTTGCAGACAAACTTTCTCCTCTCTCTTACCCCACTCACAGACATGTGCTCTTTCACACACTTGCTTTCAATCACAACACATGCTTTCACACCCATACATGCTCTCTCCATAGATGCTTTCAATCAATCACACACACACACATGCTCTTTCACTCCCTCACTTCTTCCCCCACCCATGCAAAAAACGCCTTTAACGCATGCGAAAACGCCATTAATGTGTGCGAAAGCACCATAACACATGGTGCGATGCAAATGAGAGTATTTTGGGGCGAGATTTGTGGCCAAGTGGGCTGGGCTCACAGTTTTGCGAAGCCATATCGCACGGTTTTAACGTGAATTTTAACACCACCTTTTTCATTTGCTTAAAGCCGTGCGATAGGGCTTCATCGCGCATTGCGATGTTTTCGCAAATGCCGTTTTTAGTAGTTTTAAGCTCCTGGAGAGCCAGCCTAGCTATCAGGGCCCTCCTGAACCACTTGGGGGGGGGGGGAGAGAGAGAGAGAGACTAGGCATAATGCCCTCACACTAGATAGGTATTTATATCTCTATGGGAGGCCCACCTAGTAACTCGAGGTGAGGTTTAGGTATTAGTGTAGGGGTTAGGGGCCACTTTGACATTCAAACTGAGACGTACGAACAGAACAGTGCTCTCTTGTGAAGATTTGATGACCTTCAGAGTGAGGAAACTACCCAAAGATGAGATTTGTGCAATATGATGGGCTCTCTACCTGGGTAGACATCCCATAGAGATATAAATATCTATCTAGTGTGAGGGCATTATGTGAGTTGGGTAAGAGAGAGGAGAAAGTTTGTCTGCAACAATAGTGCTCCAGCCACTGCTAATCCATTATAATCTCAGGGCATATAGAAATCAAATATTCCCAGGGATGGAGAGAGGGTAATTAGTTTTATCCTTAGTAGTTTTAATTATTGTAGTCTCTCTCTCTCTCTCCCCCCCCCCCCCCCCCAGTGATTGTAGGAGGGCCCTGAGGGCTAGGCTGCCTCTCCAGGAGCTTAAAACTACTAAACATGGTCCCCCCAGTGGTTGTATGTAGGAAATACAACAATTCTGGCACTTATCGCAAAGTGTGAAAAAGTTATCGCAATTTGCGCTAAGATAGCGCTTTGCATAGTTATTAGCGCAAATTGCGATAAACTGCCTTTTACCATAAAACACACTCCTTTTCTTATTGCATGGAATATTTAGTGCATTTTGATAAATCCAGGCCTAAGATCATTAGTACATGAATAATTCACACAAAAGTTAAGTATAATCATTTAAAAACATCATTAAAAGGACAACATTTATATTAAAATAAATAACCTACAATTAATAAAATAAAGCTAAATACAGTTTAAACAGGTAAAAGAAGCAAAAAAAGATCTCAGGTAAATCAAGTTCCTGCTTCACCATAGTGCAGTCAATCTGTTAAAAATAAAAAAAATCCATAACTCCTCTTTCAAATGCTTGCCTTAACAGCCAGTTCTTTAAATCTTTTTTGAAAGTTAAAAAAATCCTTCTGTAATCTTATGTCAACAGGGAGAGTGTTCCGGAGTTTCGGCCCAGCAATTGAAATCGCCTGTTCCCTTACCCCACTTACATGTGCGGTCTGAATAGATGGAATCGATAAAAGGCCTTTGCTGGCTGATCTCAGATTTCTTTGGGAATTATACAAATGTATAGCAGCATTCAACCATTCAGTCCTTTCATTATAAACAGATCTGTGTAATATTCAAAGAACTTTAAAATCAATTCTGAATTTAATGGGTAGCCAGTGTAAAGCGATCAATGTTGGGGTAATGAGATCAAATTTCTTTCCTTCTGTTACAATTCTAGCAGTTGAATTTTGAAGTAGTTGCAAAGGTTTTCAATGTATTTTGTGGAAGTCCCAATAGCAAAGCATTGCAATAATTTAAATTTGCAAAAATTAGGGATTGAAGGACTGTTTGAAAGTCATTATGGTTAAGAAGTAGTTTCAATCGTTTTAAAATATGAAGCTTATCATATCCATCCCCGATTTTGAGGCTATGTTTCTTCATATTAAAATTAATATCCAATGTTACTCCAAGATTGCGAGCATGGTCAATTAACCCAATTGTTGTAGCACCAAAGATGAAAGCTATAGGCAAATTAGAAGATGATTTATAGTTACACATTTTCTGTTTTTTGATCATTTAAAACTAGTTTCATATGAGTCAGGAGTTTTTGAATAGCTAAGAACCAGCAGTTGTACAATATCTGCATAAATGTAATATGTAATTCCTAATCCGGATAATAATTTACATAACGGTAATATGTACATGCTAAAAAGCGTTGCCGAAAGGAAGGATCCCTGGGGAACACCTGAATCTAAATTAGTTTGTTCAGAGGAAGAATTATTAATTTTGACTCAAAACGAATGGTTTGTAAGATATGAAGTCAACTATTTAAGTCTTATGCCACCTATTTCTGTCTCAGATAATCATTCTATATTGATTCAAAGGCTGCTGACAAATCTAGCAAGACCAGTAAATAAAATAATCCGTTATCGAAATCTCTTAAGATTGTATCTGTGAATGCTAATAACAGAGATTCAGTATTATGATGTTTTCTGAATCTTAATTGTGTAGGAAACAAATATGTTGTGTTCCTCAAGAAAGTCAGCTAATTGTTTTTGGACTACTTTTTCAATGATTTTAGCAATCATAGGAAGATTTGAAATGGGTCTAAAGTTGGATAATACATTAATAAATATTGTCTTTTTTTTTAAGGGGCCTGAGTGAGGCACATTTCAAAGATGTAGGCATTTTTCCTTCTAACAGTGACAGATTAACTATATTAGCAATAGGAATAGAAATTAGGTGTGCCACGCTTTTAATGTCTTTTATGGAAAGACTGTCCAGCGGATGATTTGCTGGATTCATATTTTTTACAATAGATTCAATTTCTAGAGATGAAGCAGTCTCAAAGGAGGTCCACAGAGTACTTATCAACCTGTGTTGAGGTCATTTTTTGTTCAGAAGAAGAGGGAAGGATATTTATTAAATTGTGAATCTTTTCTGTAAAGAAACATGCAAAATCATTTCATTTACTTCTTAAATCAGAATCTTCCTTCCAATAGTTAATTACATTAGATTTTGTCCAATTTTTAACCAGTGAAAATAAAATTTTTGGGTTGAACTTCAGGGCATGAATCTTAGTAGCAAAATAATCTTGTTTGGTTTTACTAACTAACTTTCTATATTTAGCTAGAAGGGATCTATAGAGCCCTAATGACTGATCAGAGGGTTTCTTTTCATCATAATCTTTCTTTAGTTCTCAAAAGTCTCTTCAATTCTTTAATGTTCTTGCTGTACCATGGGGCATTACATCTTCTAATCTGTAACTGCTTCAAAATAGGAGGACTAAGTTTATCAGAAATTGATGCAGTAATTTCAGACCATGATGTGATTGCTGTATCTATGTTACTAAGATTTATTTATTTTTTTATTTAACTCTTTTCTATACCGACATTCATGAAACATATCTATCGGTTCCCATGGAACAGGGGTATTATAACATTAACATTAAAGAAGAATATAAATTACAATAAACAAGGGGTTATGGGAACTTGGGTAACTGAAAGTGCAGATGATAGAGGTTTAACAAAAAAAATACTGGTTGTGCCATGGATCACATATAGAACACTCTATAAATATAGAACTTATAAAGAAAAGAATAAGTGTGGCTACAATGCAATGCAGTGGCAATACTGGAAGAGAGGATTAACAGATGGATAAAGGTTGTGACTTTCCAGGTTTAGGGAATTAGGAGGAGGGGGTTAAGAGAGGGGTTTAAGTCATTGCTAAGATTTGAAAGTAATGGTATCAGATTTTCTGATTTTATAGGTCTTTGATAAGAAATGGTCTGTTTTCTTTCGATAGAAAGGAACTTCTGTGTATTAGAGAAGATCAACTTATGATCAGACCAAGGAACTGATATAGTCAAAGCAGATGTATCATTAGCTAGAGTATTATTCACAAAAATTAAATCAAGCATGTGTCCTCTCTTATGAGTTGAAGTTTTAATAATCTGTTCCCAATCTAACGCTGATAGGGTATCTAGGAATATTTCACAAGCAGATAATCGTGGTATGACATCCACATGTAAATTAAAATCACCTAGAATTATTGCTGTAATGTTTTCATTGATATGGTTTGCTAGCAACTCAATTAATGGTGAATTATTATGTTCAAGAAGACCAGGAGAGCAATAAACAAGACAAACGTGTAGAGACTTTGATTTAAAAAGTGCTACTTCAAATGGTGGGGCAATTGTAATTTGAATTGGTTTCAAGGCTAAGACTAAGGGCTGGAGTTTTAAACTTACACACGCGGGGTACATTTGTGTGCGCTACCAGGTGTGCACAAATGTATGCATGATTTTATAACATGCACGCGGCTGGGGGGGTTACGCATGCAGGGAGATGTTCTTAACTGAATTCTCAAAGTACCTAAAATTTATTTTAAAAAAAGAACCGTTGAACTTGTATCATTGGAGACAAAGAGAAGATGGAAGAAGACATTTCTGCATATTCAGTCTGGCTCCCCACTTACATTCCTGAAGCTCCTGATTTGGCCTATCAGAATAATTCAGTGTAAGTGTTAATGCAGAGATGAAAGTCAGGAATTTAGAATTACACCACATTACCTCTATTTTACCCTTAAAGATCCCTAGACAATATGATGACAGAAACTATTTATATAGTATACATTATGTAAACTGTAATTAATAATATAAGGCTTGTTTACTTTTTGTCATCAATTGTCAGGTTTAACAATACATTATCCGATGTCCAAAGACAATACTTTTTCTAAACTTTCATAATCAGAATACAGTAAATCTAAATTTGTATACACAGTCATACGTGGCTTCATTTATAATATTCTCTGCTACTCCATAATAGTAATCTACTTTGGGATGTAGAACAAAGGCATTTCTATGCATTATATACAAGTGAATTCTCATCCCTTATTTTGCACAGTAGAATACATTGTGCTATAACAAAGTGGAATTACAAATATTTTTATTAAGCTATTTAACCAAAGCAGTGAACATTTTTTTTTTATCATAAATACATGTTTTGTGCATTGTTTTACTCATTTTTTTAGTATTCAAGCTATCTCCTTATCAAGAGTAAACAGAGCACGAGAGCAGTATATATTCTGCATAATATATTAGTCAGAGCTTCATGTAAAGCAATAGTAATTGTTCTTTTCTCCTTATGCATTATTTTCTAGTGAATATGCTCCCTTGACATTTAGTATTTTATTTAGGTCTGAATCAAAATTAAAAGGACCTTGCACAGAGAACAAACAGAAATAACTTCCTCACAAAATCTATCATAGCCAGGAGTCCAATGTATTACTTTCTCCACCCACATCATAGTCACTCTTGGGCCAATTTTAAAAGCTCCGCGCGCATAAAAGTTGGGGGTTATGTGCATGGCCGCGCACTGCGTGCATTTTATAAAGGGCCCGGCCACGCGCATATCCCCCGATATGCGCCAAAGTGCCGGGTCTGAGCAAAGGGGCACTCCAGCCGCTGGCTGATATGCAGAAGATACTTCTACTCCGGAGGGGCAGTAAGTATTACAATAAAAAAATTTGGGGATAGTTAGTTTAAGTTTATGGGTGGGGGAGGAGAGAAGAAGAGGGAGGAAGGATAGGGTTAGAGAAGTTCCTTCCCAGGCCGCTCCTTTATTGGAGCGAACTGGGAGGGAACTGGGGAAAAACGAAATCGCATCACCACGCGAAAATTAAAAAGTTTTATTTATTTATTTATTTAACAGTTTTATATACCGACCTTCATAGTAAATAACCATATCGGATCGGTTTACAATTAACAAGAATAAAAAACTGGGGTAACTATTCAAGTAAACGAAAGATAAACAGTAAGTAGGAATGAGTCAAAGTTACAATCAACAGGGAAGAGAACTTGGAAGCTTGCAACAAGCTGGAAAGAAGATAAGGCAGGAAATAAATATGAAGTGATGCCATAGGGCGTACGGGTTAAAGCTTAATGGTGCTTTAACCTGGGAGAGTCAGAGTCCATTCGTGAGTATAATCATCATAACGGGTAAGCGTGAAGGACAACTAGTGATTGTCTGGTGGGTCGGTGAAGGCTTGGTGAAAGAGCCAGGTTTTAAGTCTTTTTCTAAAAGTTAACAGGCAAGGCTCCACTCTGAGACTTGAAGGGATGCTATTCCAGATAGATGGGCCAGCTATCGAAAAAGCTCTGTCTTTGGTCATCGAGAGGCGTGAAGCTTTAGTAGGGGGAAATTTCAGGGTGCCTTTGAGAGTATCTCTAGTTGGTCTGTTAGAGGAGTGGAGTTTGAATGGGATTTCCAGGTCGAGTTGAAGATGATGATGGATAGTTTTATGAATTACGGTGATTGATTTGTATAGAATTCTGAAATTAACTGGTAACCAGTGTAGGTTCCTGAGGATGGGAGAGATGTGTTCGCTGCGGCTGGTACTGGTCAGCAATCTCGCAGCCGCATTTTGTAACATCTGCAGTGGTTTGGTAGTGGATTTGGGAAGGCCTAGGAAAAGGGCACTGCAGTAGTCTATTTTGGCGAACAGTAGCGCTTGGAGGATTGTCCTGAAGTCGTGGAAGAATAAGAGTGGTTTAAGTCGTTTTAGAATCTGTAATCTGAAGAAACAGTTTTTGGAGGTTGTGTTGACCATTTTCTTAAGGTTTAGACGATTGTCTAGTATTACCCCAAGGTCTCTAACCTGCTTGCAAGTAATGTGAGAGATGTGTGGAGATGGTGGGGAGATATTGATTTCGTTTGAGGATATGTGGAGCAGCTCTGTCTTGGAGGCATTAAGAACCAGGTTTAAACTGTTGAGTAGATTAGTGATGGATAGAAGGCAGTTGTTCCAATGGGTGAGCGCTTTTGAGATTGATTCTGTTATCGGTATTAGAATCTGCACGTCGTCTGCGTACAAATAGTGAATTAGGTTGAGGTCTGTTAACAATTGGCAGAGGGGGAGGAGGTAAATATTAAAGAGGGTAGGAGATAAGGAGGAACCCTGAGGTACGCCAAGAGTTGATTTAGTTAGGGGTGACTTTTTATTGTTGATTTTGACTTTGAAAGTCCTATTGCTGAGGACTTTAAAAAGATGGTGATTTAAAAAGATGGTAAAATCCAGCGCACATGTGCACACGGACATCGCATTTTATAGCATGCGCGCACCAACGCACGCATGTTATAAAACAATCGTGTGCACATGGATGCGCGCCCTCCCCTTTTAAAATCTACCCCTTGATATAGTAACATACATAGTAAATGACGACAGAAAAAGACTTATGTGATCCATCCAGCCTGCCCAGCAAGATTTTTTTTTTTTTAGGGGTATTAACTGCCATTCCATGCAGGTTACTCCACTTTATCACTTCTTCCTAATGTTAATATTTTTATTCTGCCTAAAGAGCAGAAGAGGGACAGACAAGCTACCTAAAATTATGTTCTACCTGGATTTCAGGGGGTACTCTAAGATTTAATCCTAATGCTCTGCACACTAAAATTGAGATACACTTTGTTTTTGGTGTTTTGTGTTATTGTGTGTGCCTACAATTCCTCAAGCAGAATACTGAGTCCACTCTGGTATAGTGTGGGTTTTTAACCTACTTTCTGAAGGGAAAGGTGGTTTGTTTGTCCCCATGTGTTATCTTCCCCCAAGTTCCCCAACAACTTTTCTGTTTGGTCTCCTATTGACATGAAATTTGGAGGATATTTCAGGGGCAACATGAATGAGCATTCTCACTGGGGTGTTTTTTCAGATCCACACATATGCATGGCCCATGCATATGAGCATCCTGTAAAATTAATTGGATTAGCTCTGGATGGATCATTTTTTCAAGATTTGTTTGTGAAAAATATTTCGTAAATTGAGTTTATGGTTTGAACTTAAAAAGATTACTTTTTCTCTATCAGGGTAATATATCATAGGTCAGCGAACACTTAATATCCACTTCTTCAATTTGTTTTAAATCTGCTATTTTGAGCATATGGTCATGCAATGAGTAAGTGGTTTAACTACAGCTAGAAATCAATGAATTTTAATTAGAGTTCTAAATGCCAGTTCCTTGTTCTATCCATTACAGCAACTTCCTCTTTTATAAAGTGGTTTGCTCTAATAATATATTATATAATAACGCACAGACACTGCCACCAAATACAATTTATATAAATGAAAAAAGGAATACATCAATCCCTTTCCTATGAGAGTAGCAGCTGCTAGCATGTGCTCTCTGGCAGTGCAGCAAGGGCCAGAGTGTTACTGGGGAGGGCATGAAGTGCTTCTTTTACACCCTATGGGCCGGATTTTAAAAGCCCTACGCATGTAAATCCAGAGGACGTGTGTAAGTCCCAGGGCTTGCAAAAAAAGGGCGGTCCGGGGGCGGGGCGCACATGTACGTCCGCGCGCTGCTTTGAAAATCTACCCCTATATCTTTACTAAAAGTTTATCCATTCAAATACACATCACAGCTGAAACATGAAAAGCAGGATATGCTATCAATAAACATATCTATCTTCTATATAAATAAAAATGTAAATGTTCATTTGTTCAAAATCTTAAATCTCCGAAAGTTCTTCACCGATTGCTTTGAAATTTTGACACAACGTTGCATTCGAATACACGCGTGTTTTTATATACCTACATTATATAGATGTCACACCTGTGACAGGTAAAAACATGCTTTTTTGGAAAAACAGCGCCATCTGTTGGACATACAAGCAACACACGCTATCTACAATATAAATGGGCTCTGATCGACGGCCCGCAAATGCGCAGTAGAGAGCAGCTCTACCGCGCATGTGCGGACCATTGAGCTCTGCGCTATGGGCTGGGTGTCACAGAGGGGAGGAGGAAAGAGCAGACGAGTCACCGCTCCGAGAAACGGCTCAGCCCGTTCCTCCCTCGCTGGGTAAGGGGGGAGGGAGTAGGAACTGCCGGACAGTTACACACAGGAGGAGGAAAGGGTAGAAGAGTTGCCGAGCCAGTCTGTCCACTGCTGGGGAAGGGGGGGAGGGAGTTGGGACGGCCGGAGCAGAGCAAATGCAGTAGAAAGCGGCTGTGAAGAGATCACAAGCAGCTGCAGCAGCCAAAGCGCAAACAGCTGAACAGAGAACAGCTCGCCCTCCTCCCCCGCCCCCTGAGTCCCGCAGATAAGGAGAAGCCAAGTAAATATCCCGCAACTGCGGGGGGGGGGGGGGGGGGGGGGAGGGGTGGAGGCAGTGCTGTCAACCCGCCCGTGGGTCTCAGCCACCACGGGAAGAGTTTACATGGGCATTGCTCCACCCCCACTCCCAGCAAAGCACCGTGACAGCCAGAGCCCTGCTTCCTCCTCCCTCTCAAGCCCCCAATCAGATTTCTTAAAGGCACAGGTCTCCCAGAAAGAGCAAAGTAAGCTAGGCAACGTGTCCCAAATCTGTTGCAGTGCCTGCCGCCTGCCCTTTGCGAGGGGTGGGGACGGAGTGTTTTCCTCACTCTCCCAGACACAACTGGCATGGGAACTTTGCAAGCTCTTGTGAGTGCAGAGCAAAGACTTAGGTGGGGAAGGGACAAAAATTCCGCCCGTTTTAACTGTGTGAGAGAGAAGTGTGGTAATGTGCGCTGAAGGAGAGTGTGAGTGCCAGAGAGAGAGGGAGACTTTGTGAGGGATTGTGTATGTGTGTGAGAGGGATTGGACGTGCATGTGTGAGGGACAGAGGGAGAGTGTATGTGCAAGAGATAGAGAGAGAGGAAATCTATGTAGGGGGCTGTATGAGAGAGAGATTCTCTATCCCCCCCCAGCTCTCCACTTATAGGTTACAGTGGAAGGGGTTCAGTGTAGAGGGGAATGGGAGAGCAAAGGAGTTGGGGCCTGTAAGGATAGAGTGAAAGGGGTCTGAGCCTGTCCCTCCGCCACTGGGGAAGGGGGGAGGGAGTTGGGATTGCAGGACCATTACGCCTCGCGAGATCCCCCTCGGCCACCGCTGCAGCTCCTACCACTGCCGCCTCTGGCCCTTCGTGGTGCTGGGGAGGGGGGGGAGGAGCGGAGCAGAGCAAAGACGTAGGAGGAGAGGGGACAAAAATCTTGCCCGTTTTAACGGGCTTAACGGCTTGGACTAAATATTTTACGATTCCATTTCAATGTTACCGATTGCATTGTTAAATTGAATTTTCATAGATTTCGATTTATTTTCATTTTGATTTAATTATTTCATGTGACATTGCGTTGGAATTGAGCTGTGTCGTTTACCATACTGTTCATTTAGTGAGTATAGTTTATGTTTTTTCTTTTTTCATTCTTTTTCATTTCTAGAATTATGTGGTTTACATCTAGACACGGATTGCTTCTCACATGGACAATTATATGTTGCGTGTTCTAGAGTCGGCTAACCAGACAATCTCTATAACTACACAGACAATGGAACAACAAAATATATTGTATACCCACAAGCATTGTAAAATTAAACATATTCGAAATGTGTGCTTTCTCTTTTCTTTCTTTTCCATTTAACCAGACTGAGCCACAGCAACGCGTGGCCGGGTACAGCTAGTTAGTTAATAAGAAAACAGAATATAAAGGAAAAATCAAACATTGATGTACAATCTATGCTAGACCACAACAAAGGGGGGAACCCAGAAATAGGTCTTGGGAATACAGACCTAACAATCCAAAGGAAAAAAAAAGTAGGAGGGGCATGAGGTGCTTCTGATGTAAACTGCACCATACATTATAGAGAAATAAGTTTTCATTACAATATTCATCTGCATGGATTACAGATCTGAGTAAAGGACATTTATGGAGAATGACCACAAGTACTATAAGAATCTTTCTAATTAGTGATGGCATGAGAAAAACTGGAAGAGTTAGAAGAAATCCAGACAGCTGGTAGGGTGGTGGTTTTGAACTGCAAAAGTTTTAAAAGTAGTTTGCATTAGAAGCCTTAAATCCTTTTCAAGATAAAAGCATTGTTCTTGTTTGATTCTAGGTGCCAAGCAAATGCAGATCATTCCAGCAAGTTTGACTTTTATATCCATTGAGTTACGCTTTGCACATTGTAATTGTGCAGTTAGTATGAGTCACCAATGCTTAAAGAGTGCAAGCAGCATTTCACATATAGCTAGCCAGAAAGTCAGCTATGTTGAAACAGCCATTTTTGTATAATGCTATTTTAACAGAAATTGTTTCACACTGAATATTAACCTAGAAACAAAATAGTTGTTTTAAAAATATTTGGTTTTCTTATCCTTTGTGCACTGGAAAGCGAATATATGCAAATATATGACTATAGGTACAGCACAGCCACGAAACCCACCTTTCAGCACGCAGGACACCGCTATAGTAGGGATGATCCCAAGGCATCAGCTTCTGCAACAACACAATCCAACCCTTAATCTCTGCAATAAAAATTCTAAATAAACTACAAAGAATGAACATGTAATTTTATAGCTTCATTTAGAGGATGACCGATTTTTGGTTAGTAATCCAAGGGGAGGGGCAGGGATAGGGAAAACCACACAATGCAGATATCTTAAGCTGCATCTTCTGTTCTGGATCAAAATCATGTATCACACTTTTACAGTCTAAAAAAATTAATTAATCTAGGACTTATCTTAAAATATTAATATTTTGAATAAAAAAAACCCTGGTTGTCCATACTAGCTGCAATATAGTTTACATGAAACAAATAAAAATAGGACCATCACATAGCACATCCCCAAAATTTACATAGGGAGGGTAATTTTCAAAGGCATTTCACATAACTGTAAAAGTGGTCCTTCATAAAATTGATCACCAAAAAAAGGTAACACTCGAAAACAATTTAATAAATCTTGATACCAACGGATGAGTTGATACAGGTTTACTATCAACTTGAAAATGATAAGCTGCGATGGTGCCAAGATGAACTTTCACTGAATGTGGCAAGGCCTGATTCAGAAAGAGAGGGCAAGGAGGTTGATAAATGTTTGGGTTCACATAAGAATGGGTCCAAGCATTATGCCAAGACGATATGAAGAACCTTTTCCATTTAAAGCCATAGGTTCTTCTAGTTAATGGCTTCCTGGCAGATACTATTATGTTCTTAATCTCTCTGTATGAAGAGAGATCTGTGATTACCGAGCATTCAATAGCCAAGCTATTGAATTGTTCAGAGTAGTTAAATCACAAGCAGATTGTGATGAATTTCAGGAAGACCTTGTGAGACTGTAAAATTGGGCATCAAAATGGCAGATGAAATTTAATGTGGATAAGTGCAAGATGATGCATATAGGGAAAAATAACCCATGCTATAGTTACACAATGTTAGGTTCCATATTAGGTGCTACAACCCAAGAAAGAGATCTAGGCGTCATGGTAGATAACACATTGAAATCGTCGGTTCAGTGTCCTGCAGCAGTCAAAAAAGCAAACAGAATGTTGGGAATTATTAGAAAGGGAATGGTGAATAAAATGGAAAATGTCATAATGCCTCCGTATCGCTCCATGGTGAGACCGCACCTTGAATACTGTTTACAATTGTGGTCACCACATCTCAAAAAAGATATAATTGCGATGGAGAAGGTACAGAGAAGGGCTACCAAAATGATAAGGGGAATGGAACAGCTCCCCTATAAGGAAAGACTAAAGAGGTTAGGACTTTTCAGCTTGGAGAAGAGACAGCTGAGGGGGGGTATGATAGAGGTGTTTAAAATCATGAGAGGTCTAGAACAGGTAGATGTGAATCGGTTATTTACTCTTTCGGATAATAGAAAGACTAGGGGGCACTCCATGAAGTTAGCATGTGGCACATTTAAAACTAATCGGAGAAAGTTCTTTTTTACTCAACGCACAATTAAACTCTGAAATTTGTTGCCAGAGGATGTGGTTAGTGCAGTTAGTATAATTGTGTTTAAAAAAGGATTGGATAAGTTCTTGGAAGAGAAGTCCATTACCTGCTATTAAGTTCACTTAGAAAATAGCCACTGCTATTACTAGCAACGGTAACATGGAATAGACTTAGTTTTTGGGTACTTGCCAGGTTCTTATGGCCTGGATTGGCCACTGTTGGAAACAGGATGCTGGGCTTGATGGACCCTTGGTCACCCAGTATGGCATGTTCTTATGTTCTTTTTTTTTTTTTTTTTTTTTAATTCTTTATTTTCCAATTTTTGAAAATTTTACCAAGAACATTACATTCTTATACAGAAAAATCAATGTCACAACCAATATCCATTAATTCAGGTATATAATCATATATCGTATTATAAGACATCTAAATTATAAGAAAATGTTTGTTCTTATGTTCTTAAGCTGTCAGGATGAAGAATAGGAAATACGGATAGAATGTACTTCTTTCTTCCTGAGTTAACAAGATTGGGTCTGTCTTTAGATGAATTGGAGAGCTGCTGGAGCTATGAAGATTAGTCAAGTTGGATCCTTTAGCACTTTTTACACTGTTCTATCAGTGGAATTGGTGGAAAAGTGTACATGATATCTGCATTCTAGTCAAACAGGAAAGTGTCCTGACCTGAGTTTACTGGATAGAACAAAGCAAAATTTCTCCAAATTTCTGTTCCATTCTGACACGAATTGGTCAGTTGCTGGAAGACCCCTTAAGTTGACTAGCACGTCAGATATTAATTGTTGCAGAGAAAACTTGTGCAGATGGAAATCTCTGCTGAGACAATCCACTAGCACACTGAAGATCCCTAGATGACAGATGACTTGCAGGACAGCTTGATTGCATCATTCTCAAATCACCTCCTGCTAAAGAGTCCATGAATTGTGACTCCTTATTTATTCACATAAAACATAGCCACCTAGCTGTCTATTTGAATTAGAATGCTCTTTCCTTGGAGAAGGTGCATGAAAGTTGCAGAGTATCCAATTACTCTCACTTCTAGTAGATTGATTTTAAAATGTCTTTCTCCGAGAGACCAATTCCCTTGGGTTAAAAAGGTCCAGTGTGAGTGCTCATCACTAAAATTACTTGATGAGCAGTGGCGGATTCCCGATGAAGACCGGCCTGGGGATTCGCCGCCCAGGCTGGCCCAGGAGATACCACGTGGTCTGCCGAGCATGGCTCTGACACGGCCGCGCTTGGCTGACCACATGACTAGCGCGACCGGCCCACCGGTGGATGCCCGATCTCCCGATAGGCCAATCCGCCCCTGTTTATGAGGGAGCCTGTGAAGTGGACCTCCTTCTTGATAAGTACAAGAGTTTAACCATGTACACAATTCCTGTTCATGTTTCTGGAAACTTCTATTTTGATTGTCAAGGGTTGAGTTAGCTGGTCCCATTGACAGCGAAGACCCTACTGCAGGAGGCAGATATGGAGGCAGATTAATGGAACTACATAAATGGATGCTGCCTAATGACCTAAAACTATTAAAACTTCTCTGGATGTCAAGCACTGGGAGTTTAATAGTTTGTGAATGAGTGATCTCAGAGTGTTTTCCCATTCCAATGCAAGAAAAGCTCTCTCCTGCAGTGAATCTATCCATGTCCCAAATAAAATGTATTTTCTGGGTTGGCATTAGATTCAAATTCATGAAATTCAGTAGAAATCCCAACTTCTGTAGAAGCTCTATTGACTTTTGCAGAAACAGTAATACACCCTGTTGGGAGATGGCTGAGAGCAGCCATTCATCCAGGTATTGGAAGACATTTATTTATTTAAAATCATTTGTTTATCATCACTCCAAAGATCATGGAGGTTTACAGCATAAAACATACATAAAAATCATAAAGCAGATATTGTGTTTCTTAACATTCTTGACAAACAGATGTTCTAAATGCACATGGACATGTACATATGAAGATTGCATTATTTTTCATGACAAAAGTACCCACACAAAAAGCAGGTGTAAATGTCTGACTACTTTGTACTGCTGCAAGTTTAAGTCCATGGGCTTTGTCTCAAAACACATAGTTGAAAATTACCCCTCCCCCACCAAATGCATTGTTTTAACAGCCATGTCATCCTGGAATTACTTTCAGATTTAAATAATCATTTTGACCTGCTACTTCATGTACACACGTGCTGTGCCAGCGCATGAAAAATGCTGGTGTGCTTCAGGTTCGTTTCAAGTAATGGCGCTCTTTTCCTTTTAATGGCACTTTGATGATTGCTGAGAGTTCTCCTTGTAAGAGTGGATAGCATGTAGCCAAACAGTCTGTTGTCCTCTACAAGCTTCTCCCACTTCTGTCCTATAACCTCTTCATGGAGGGGGAATGCAATTCAATGAAGGACAATTTCCAGGATCAGCTACAAAATCCTCATCAGTGAAGAATAAGGCTTGGACTCCCAGACGCTATAAGAGTGCTGCTACTACGGCCAGGCACTTGATGAAGAGCCTAAGAGCTGCTGATAGTCTGAAGGGAAGTACTTGGTATTGAAAATGGAACAGTCAACCCTGAAGTGAAGATAATGCTAGTGGGTGGGATGGATGAGTATGTGGGCATAATCATCCTTCAAGCTGAGGGTGCACAACCATTCCCCCTTTTGGATGTAGGAAAGAATCAGGTTGAGGGAATTCATTTTGAATTTCTCTTGAAGCAGACACTTATTCTGGATATGAGAACCCTGAACGGGTCTGAGTCTCCTCAATTTTTTTTTTTGGGACGGGACGGGACACGGGACGGGGGACAATGAAATACCAGGAGCAGAAACACCATTCACACTGGAGCACAGGGACCAGCTCTATTGCTCACTGATAAAGCAGCAAATTAATTTCCAGACATAGCTGTCTCAAGTGAGATAGATCAAGGCTGAAGGCTGAATAATGAGGAAGAGATGGTAGCTTATCGCTCGCTGTACAGGAAGAGGCAGAAGCAGGTATCTTTGAAAAGGCTGAAGGGGCTGAAGGGGCATCTCTGGAAATAGGGCCTCTTAGAAGTGTAGAAGAAGCATCTCAAAGATGGTTTGTTCAGGTCCTGCTGAGAAGGATTGGCCTTCTACATTTTGCTCTTTTATCTGTGTGACCGTTTTTCTAAATTTCTCTCCAAACAGATGATTCCCTAGAGAACGAACATCCGCCAACTTGTCATTTCCATTATCGCATAGGGTTCTAGCTCTCAACCAGACCATGCTCCAAGCCCTGATAGAAGCTGTTGAAGTACATGATATAGGATCAAATGATTCATAGACCAATCAAAGGTGGCGGCATATGCATTCTTCAGCGAATAGAAGTGGCTGCAGATAATTTCCTTCAGTCAGTTGAAAGAAAGGTTTTAGCTTTTGTATAAAGTATTGCATCATGTAATAAAACTGGTGATAATTAATCCATGCACTTAGCATGGAGTTCTGAAAAAACTCTTTTCCAAAAATGTCAAGCAACCTGGGATTCTTCTCTGTGGGCATACTGGATTACATTATTGTTTTCTTTGTTCTTTTCAGGGCAAACTGAACGACAACAAAATGATGAGGTAATTGGACCAATTCAAATCCTAGTGATTTCTGCACTGTATGACCTAGATGCATGAATAGCACGAGAGAGAGACTGTTTATAAGGGCTCTCATATAAGTCAACTATTTATACCACTGTAGGAAGGTCAACTAGTAACTCAAGATGAGGTTTTGGTGGTGGTCTAGGGTTTGGAAGGCAGTTTTACATGCACAGTCAGAGGTACGAACACCACAGTACACATCAGTGAAGATCTGATGTGATTTGGAGTGAGGAAAATTACACAAAGATGAGATTTGTATATTATACTCTTGACTTAGTTTTATGCACTCTACCTAGCTGCTATCAATCTAGGGCAAGAGTACACTGTACAAATCTCATCGTTGTGTACCTTTCCTCACTCCAAATCACATCAAATTTTCACTGATGTGTACTGTGCTGTTCGTATCTCTGACTGTGTATATAAAACTGCCCCCCAAAACCTAGACCACCACCTAGTTGACCCTCCTACAGTGATATAAATAGTTGACTAGTATGTGTGCCTCCCCAGAGGCTTGCTCTCCCTCTCTCTCCACTTCTCTCCTGCCCAAATGGGATTTGCGATAAATATCTCAAATCCCATTTTGGGCATATCACACAGCATAATGCCAGGAAAAAATTGTAGTTATTTCTGGCATTAAAACATGTGCTACACTATCGCATGCAACATTAAATACCCCTCATTTTCATAAACTCTGCCCAAACTCCTCCCTTTTGACTAAATTTTTTAAAAATTTGCATATGCATCTCGCGATGCGTTTTTTTTTTTTTTTATCATGGGTGTTATAGCATTATCACGGGCGTTAGGGCCCTATCGCGTGTAATAACACCTTAACGCAATTTGAAAAATGACCCTGTATATTTGAGGTCTAACTTTCCTGGTATATGGGGCATATGAGAGGGGGCTTTTCCTACATTCTCATTTGTAGTGGTTGTAGAATATTGAGTACTAGGATAGCTGTTGGTTCTGCTGGGGTGTCCAAAATTTGGAGGAGACCAAAGACCTCTGCCCAAGGATCCTTATCTTTGCACAAATTTACTCAAAGTGCTTTTGCCAATTTATCTAAAAAATTTTTAGAAAGAAATGCCTTCCAAAGGAGTGGGAGCGAGATAAGGTTGCGTACCTGGTCGATGAGCTTGAGTGCCCAAGCACGGGGCAGAAACACCTTGCCGACCTGAATATCGAAGTGGGCCCCCAGAAATTCAAATACCTGGAAAGGCTAGAGATGGCTCTTGGGGAAGTTGATTATCCACCTGAGAGCAGTAAGAAGAGCTAGGATCCAGTCGACCGCTTGCCGGCAGAGAACCTCTGACTTGACCCTAACGAGCCAGTTGTCCAGATAAGGATGGACGAAGACTCCTTCCCGGCGGAAAGCTGCCACCACCACCACCATGACCTTGGTGAAGGTGCACGGAGTGGTGGCGAGCGCCCAGAACTGAAAGTGCTAGCCCAGAACGTGGAAGCAGAGGTACTTCTGGTGTTCAGAGCGAATCGGGATGTGTAAGTACGCCTCTGTTAGGTCGAGAGAGGCCAAGTATTCGCCGGGATGAGCAGCTGTTATGATTGCCCTCAGGGTCTCCATACGGAAATGGGGTACCCTGAGGGCCCGGTTGACCCCTTTGAGGTCCAAGATCGGGCGAAAGGAATCTTCCTTCTTTGGCACTATGAAGTAGATGGAATACTGGCCGGCGCCAAGCTTTGCCGCAGGAACTGGGCCAATGGCGCCCAGCTGCCGGAGCCTGGTAAGGGTATGGGCCACCGCATCCCGCTTCAGACGTCTGCAAGGAGAGACTACATAGAGGTCCGGCAGATCGAGAAAATTCTAAAGCATAACCGTCTCGGATAATCTCGAGAACCCACTGATCCGACGTGATCTTGACCCATTCCTGGAAAAAGAGGGAAAGACAACCCCCGAGATTGGGAACGGAGGAATGGGTCGACCTTATCTCATTGGGAGGCAGGCTTCGGGGTGGTACCCTGAGATGCCCCCTCTCGGAAGGGTCGGTGACCTCGAAAGGGCTGAGACCAGGATTGAGACCTGGTTGCATAAGCCCTAGAAGAAGCACCTTGGCCTCGAGCTGTATATCTACGTTGGCCCCGAAAACAGGAACAGGAAGGCACAAACGCTCAGGACTGTTTCGGTCAGTCCTCAGACAGCTTATGAACCTTGTTCTCACCCAAGCAATTAATGAGCTGCTCAAGGTCCTCACCAAAAAGCAACTTGCCTTTAAAAGGCAGAGTGCCCAACCAAGCCTTGGACAACGGGTCCGCCGACCAATTGCGTAACCAGAGGAGCCTCCTGGCGGAGACCGCCGAGGCCATCGCTTTCGCCTGGAAGCGGAGAAGATCGTAAAGGGCATCCGCCCCATACGCAATAACGCCTTCCAATCGTTCAGCCTGCTCCGCCTCAGCAGACAGGAGGTCCTGGGTGCCAAGTAATTGCTGAACCCACCTAAAGCCTGCCCGATGCATGAGACTGCTGCAATAGTTGCCCGGACTCCCAAGGCCAGCACCTCGAAGATACGCTTAAGGTGGAATTTGAGCTTGCGATCCTGTACATCCTTCAAGGCCATAGCACCCACCACCGGAATGGTGGTGTGCTTGTTACCGCAGAGACTGAAGAATCCACTGTGGGAATTTTCAGCATTTCCAGGCAGACCTCCGGGAGCGGATAAAGTTTGTCCATGGTTCTCCTGACGCGGAGTCCTGCCTCGGGAGCTTCCCATTCCCGGAGGAGCAGCAATTTGTGCATAGGGTGAAAAGGAAAAGCAGAAACTGGAGCCCTGAGTCCCGCCAAGACCGGGTCCATGTGCTTTGGAAGCGCGGCAGTAAGAGTATCCGCCGGGGGTCCCTCAATCCCTAACTCCTAAAGGACAAAAGGAATGATGGGTTCCAACTCTTCTTTCTGAAACAAACGGAGAACCCTGGGATCATCCCCTTCCAGAGGAGGGAGCGTCTCCGCCAAATCCAGATTCGTATCCGGATCAGGGGTCCTGAGAGGTACCGGAGGGTCCGGGAAAGGAAGGCCCCCTGGGACCACCCGCACCCGGACAGACCCCTGCGCATCCGGAGCCGCAGGAGTGAGCGGAGGGTCCAACCGCAGGAGTTTGGCTGGCAGGGGACCTGGCGAGGGGTCCTCCTCCTGCAAGCTGGCCAGATAGGATTTGTGCATGAGGAGCACAAATTCAGATGAAAAACGAGGCCTAAACTTGACGGAGGTGGGGGGACGGAGGTTGGATCGCGGCATAGTCGATGCAAAGAAGCCGCGATCTGAAGAGAAAATCAGCTGAGAGAGAGAGAGAGAGACACATTTCACTGCCGGGAGGAGTGGAGGCAGAGGAACAAACCCTGCATGCTCCTCTGTCAATCAGACCGTGGCTGCCGGTCGAAAAATGAAAAAAGTGCCCAGAATTAAGAAGGACCGGCTTGGGGCTTTTCTCCTTTTTTTTTTTTTTTTTTTTTACTTCAGCAAGCTAGAGACAGGGGAATGCACATCCCTGAGGGCACTGCCAGGGAAGAAGCGTCATAGAAACATTGAAACATAGAAATGACGGCAGAAGACCAAACTGCCCATCCAGTCTGCCCAGCAAGTTTCGCACTCTTTTTTTTTTTCTCATACTTATCTGTTTCTCTTGGCTCTTAGTAACCTTTTGGTTCTATTTCCCTTCCACCCCCACCATTAATGTAGAGAGCGGTGTTGGAACTGCATCTAAGTGAAATATCTAGCTTAATTAGTTAGGGGTAGTAACCGCCGCAATAAGCAAGCTACGCCCATGCTTATTTGTTTACCCAGACTATGTAATTCAGTCCTTGTTGGTTGTTGTCTGTATATAGATCCACTTTTTTTCATTCCCCCTGTCGTTGAAGCAGAGAGCTATGCTGGATATGCGTGAAGTATCGGTCTTTCTCCCCTGCCATTGAAGCAGAGAGCTATGCTGGATATGCGTGAAGTATTGGTCTTTCTCCCCTGCCGTTGAAGCAGAGAGCTATGCTGGATATGCGTGAAGTATTGGTCTTTCTCCCCTGCCGTTGAAGCAGAGAGCTATGCTGGATATGCATTGAAAGTGAAGTATCAGGCTTATTTGGTTTGGGGTAGTAACCGCCTTAACAAGCAAGCTACTCCCCGTTTTTTTGTGAATGCAAATCCTTTTTTCCACATTTCCTCTTGCCGTTGAAGCTTAGAGCAATGTTGGAGTCGCATTAACCGTGTGTATGTTTATTGAATAAGGGTATTATCTCCAGGTAGTAGCCGTCATTACCGCGAGCCACCCACTTTCATTCATGTCCTCTAGACTTTATGGATCCACAGTGTTTATCCCACACCCCTTTGAAGTCCTTCACAGTTCTGGTCTTCACCACTTCCTCCGGAAGGGCATTCCAGGCATCCACCACCCTCTCCGTGAAGAAATACTTCCTGACATTGGTTCTGAGTCTTCCTCCCTGGAGCTTCAAATCGTGACCCCTGGTTTTGTTGATTTTTTTCCGTACAGAAAGGTTAGGACTTTTCAGCTTGGATCAAAAGGCAGCCATGCAAGGGGGGAGCTTGGATCAAAAGGCAGCCAGGCAAGAGTGGAGTGACTGGACCACCAGTTTCACCCCACAATAGGATCACCGGGAAAAGGGGCCTAGGCTAAGGAACACAAGGGGACAAGCCCCCCTAAGCCCCGCAAGAGCGAGGAGACAGAGGTGTCTCCTGAGAGAAAAAAATCATCAGAGCCTTTTTTTTTTTTTTTTTTTTAAGAACATAAGAACATGCCATACTGGTTCAGACCAAGGGTCCATCAAGCCCAGCATCCTGTTTCCAACAGTGGCCAATCCAGGCCATAAGAACCTGGCAAGTACCCAAAAACTAAGTCTATTCCATGTTACTGTTACTAATAATAGCAGTGGCTATTTTCTAAGTCAACTTAATTAATAGCAGGTAATGGACTTCTCCAAGAACTTATCCAATCCTTTTTTAAACATAGCTACACTAACTGCACTAACCACATCCTCTGGCAACAAATTCCAGAGTTTAATTGTGTGTTGAGTAAAAAAGAACTTTCTCTGATTAGTTTTAAATGTGCCACATGCTAACTTCATGGAGTGCCCCCTAGTCTTTCTATTATCCAAAAGAGTAAATAACCGATTCACATCTACCTGTTCTAGACCTCTCATGATTTTAAACACCTCCATCATATCCCCCCTCAGCCATCTCTTCTCCAAGCTGAAAAGTCCTAACCTCTTTAGTCTTTCATCATATTTCTTTCCAGATCATTTATAAATATATTGAAAAGTAAGGGTCCCAATACAGATCCCTGAGGAACTCCACTGCCCACTCCCTTCCACTGAGAAAATTGTCCATTTAATCCTACTCTCTGTTTCCTGTCTTTTAGCCAGTTTGCAATCCACGAAAGGACATCGCCACCTATCTCATGACTTTTTACTTTACCTAGAAGCCTCTCATGAGGAACTCTGTCAAACGCCTTCTGAAAATCCAAGTATACTACATCTACCGGTTCACCTTTATCCACATTTTTATTAACTCCTTCAAAAAAGTGAAGCAGATTTGTGAGGCAAGACTTGCCTTGGGTAAAGCCATGCTGACTTTGTTCCGTTAAACCATGTCTTTCTATATGTTCTGTGATTTTGATGTTTAGAACACTTTGCACTATTTTTCCGGGCACTGAAGTCAGGCTAACCGGTCTGTAGTTTCCCGGATCGCCCCTGGAGCCCTTTTTAAATATTGGGGTTATATTTGCTATCCTCCAGTCTTCAGGTATAATGGATGATTTTAATGATAGGTTACAAATTTTTACTAATAGGTCTGAAATTTCATTTTTTAGTTCCTTCAGAACTCTGAGGTGTATACCATCCGGTCCAGGTGATTTACTACTCTTCAGTTTGTCAATCAGGTCTACCACATCTTCTAGGTTCACCGTGATTTGATTCAGTCCATCTGAATCATTACCCATGAAAACCTTCTTCAGTACAGGTAACCTCTACCTCCCCAACATCCTCTTCAGTAAACACCGAAGCAAAGAAATCATTTAATCTTTCCACAATGGCCTTATCTTCTCTAAGTGCCCTTTAACTCATCGATCATCTAACAGTCCAACTGACTCCCTCACAGGCTTTCTGCTTCGGATATATTTTTAAAAGTTTTTACTGTGAGTTTTTGCCTCTACGGCCAACTTCTTTTCAAATTCTCTCTTAGCCTGTCTTATCAATGTCTTACATTTAATCTTGCCAACGTTTATGCATTATCCTATTTTCTTCTGTTGGATCCTTCTTCCAATTTTTGAATGAAGATCTTTTGGCTAAAATAGCTTCTTTCACCTCCCCTTTTAACCATGCCGGTAATCGTTTTGCCTTCTTTCCACCTTTCTTAATGTGTGGAATACATCTGGACTGTGCTTCTAGAATGGTATATATTTTTTTTTTTTAACAATGACCACGCCTCTTGTACACTTTTTATTTTTGTAGCTGCTCCTTTCAGTTTTTTTCTAACAATTTTTCTCATTTTATCAAAGATTCCCTTTTGAAAGTTTAGCACGAGAGCCATGGATTTGCATACTGTTCCTCTTCCAGTGATTAATTCAAATTTGATCATATTATGATCACTACTCCAAGCGGCCTCACCACTGTTACCTCTCTCACCAAATCCTGTGCTCTACTGAGAATTAGATCTAAAATTGCTCCCTCTCTCGTCAGTTCCTGAACCAAATGCTCCATAAAGCTATCATTTATTCCATCCAGGAACGTTATCTCTCTAGCATGTCCCGATGATACATTTATCCAGTCAATATCGGGGTAATTGAAGTCTCCCATTATTACCACACTACCAATTTGGTTAGCTTCCCTAATTTCTCTTAGCATTTCACTGTCCATCTCACCATCTTGACCAGGTGAACAGTAGTATACTCCTATCACTATAGTCTTCCCTGACACACAAGGGATTTCTACCCATAAAGATTCAATTTTGCATTTAGTCTCATGCAGGATGTTTATCCTGTTGGACTCTATGCCATCCCAGACACAAAGCGCCACACCGCCTCCCGGGTGCTCCTCTGTCATTCGATATAATTTGTACCCCGGTATAGCACTGTCCCATTGGTTGTCCTCCTTCCACCATGTCTCTGAGATGTGTATATGGAACACAGAACAAATTAAAAGTACTTGCTTGATCCTTTAAAGGGAAAAGAAACCCAACCGGGAAAAAGAAAAGGCTAGCTAGCCCAGATCAGGGAACCGCAGGGTGAGCTGTAGCATCTGCTGGAGACAAATACTGAAGAGCTGCAGGGTAGGCTCTGTCCTGACATAGGATACCCTTTTCAGTTTTAGTCTGTCTCCATCTGCTGGACAGGAGGCTCATCCCACGGTCTGGACTGATCCAGATACGTACAGGGAATTATGCTTTGATGGTGCTGGATGCCTCGATGCTGGCAAGATCAAATGCTTCAATGGCACTAACTTGCCATGCTTTGATTGTGGCAATGATGATAGCACTGAGCATACATGTGGCAATGGTGAAGATGGCACGTATGCTGATGGCACCGATGTTCCATGCACTAATGGGGTATGGGTGCTGTTCAGCTATTGTGATGGTATGCTGTACATTGATGCACCATGTGTTGAAGATTTATGCATCAGAATGGAGGATGATGAAGCCCAGTGCTTCTTAGACACTGGTTGCTCTGGCAGCTCGACAGAGTGACACCGCTTCTTCTATGCAGGATGGTCAACACTACTCGACACCAAGGTTTCAGCCTGTCTTACTGAAGGGAGAGATTTTGAAGAGCTCTCGCTCAACTCTTTCCTCAGTGAAGCAGATGAAACTGCACTGCAGGAGGGCTTCCTAGAGACTTACACAGTTCCTCCATTTAATATGTTCTGGCGCTTTGAGTATGTGGGAATATCCATTCACAATTATAGTAGTTGGCTTGGTCATGGTCCTGTCCCAGGCAATGTTAACATAGTTCATGTCCATTTGTAATAGACATTCCCTTGCTGCAAAAGCAGTTTTTAAATCCACTTACCATTGGTTTCTTTTTGCCAGACATCTTGAGAAGGCAAGTACTTAAAACTTTTGTTTTCTTTTAAATAATACTGAAAAGTACTGTTGGGTTGCTGCTGAAGCAGCAAGGCAACTTAGAAGAGAAATAAAGTAGATTTTATTAAAAAAACAAGGCAGGATAATGAAAAAAATACAGAAACAGAGTATACACCCCTGCTTGAGGCAGGCACAGGAGGGAACACCCATGTAGGACGTCCGCACATGCTCAGTAGAACTAAAAGCTCTACTAGCTAGGAGAGATGAGCCCATTTGGTGCCATGGGATGACATCACCTACATTATGGTTAATTCAGCCCTGCTTATCAATGGAAAATGAAACTGTGACTCCATCCAACTCTGTATAAGGTAAAAATGTTTGCTGGAATTTAAACCAGTGCCTTGCTGTGGTCAAGGTCAGTGTCCTGCCATTGAGCCATTGCATGGCTCTGTTGAGGGGATTCAGTCAAGGTACGAAAACCTTGCACTGAACCTGGTATCAGAACCAGTAACCCTACCTCCAAGGAACCAGACTAGTTCTTGGGATTAGAAAATGGGTACTAGGGATAACAGCAGGAATAGCACAATTCCAGTCCCCAGATCCTATGCTTCAGAAACTGTGACTTCTCACCCCTTCTCTGTATTTCCCAAAGTGTGTACTCAAGAGTATTATCCCTGCTGGGGATTGGGTCAGTATTCCTGTAGGTTTATGTAAAATAAAATATTGCTTCAGTGCTGAAAGAGTCTAGAGCATCATTCCACTCTTGTTAGGAACCCAATAACCCGAAGATTTATTAACCTTGAATGATTTAAGTGTATTTAGCACGTCCTGCATCATGACATGAGATTCTAATATAAAGCTATTTTCTGCTGGCTTTTAACATTGGAAAAACAATGTTAGCCAAATACTCCCTCTGCTGTTGTTCAAAGATATTACACACTTTGAAAGTCTGTATAATAACTAACAAACTCTTGTGAGACTGCCTATATCTAGAAAAAATATTGCCAGGTGTGATGCATTATAAAATATCTCAAGTTGAGATGCATTATATTAGACTTCTATATTTTTCTCTTTAGTTTCAATGCTAGTAACTGTCGGCTTTATTTCTTTTCTCATAATAAAGTTGCTTTATTCTCATGAAATCTTACACTTTTTCCATCATTATGAGGTCGATATTCAAAGGGGTTGTCTGGGTAATTTTTGGAGTTATCCACATAAAACCTGAGATTTAAATATTTCCCCCTACTGACTGGCTACATTTTGTCCTGGATAGTCATTACCCACTCAAAATTTAGCCAGTGCTGATATCCTGCTAAAGTTAGCTGGGTAAGTCTGCTCAGAAAAATACTTGCTCTAAAGTTACTTAAATTACCTAATCTGCAGAAGTTTAACTGGATATATTCAATGGACCTCTTATCTGGCTAAGTTCTGCTGAATAATCCAGGTAAAGATACCCAGGTAGCCTTTCCACTCACTGGCCTATTAAATATCAATCTTTGTTGGTAACTTTTCCTCTAGTACCAATCAATTTTTTCAATATTCTCCCACTTCCTAGCCTTTTGTGTTCTGCTACTAAGTGCTGTATTTGCTGGGAATATATGAACATTGACACTAAATTAGTTGCATTTGCTGCTAAAAGAAAGAAATTACGTTTCCCCGAATTGCAGTTTTAAAAGGCGTCCCTCCCATACTCCTGTGAGAGTCACTTTATGACATTGTTCCTAATCAGGATGATCCTAGGAGTCCCAGAAAATTGCTGGGAAGTAATAGAATTTCAAACCTAAGCCCTTTACTGCCAAAGGTATTGCCCAAGGTGGATTACAACAATTAAAAATTCAAATAGTACTGAAGTATATCAGTAAACACAAAATATCAGAACCAACAAATGAAAGAAATGCTCTGGGTTTGGCAAAGGCGACTTTGAAAGCACAATAACTTATTCCTACCTCATGTCTATCTTAGCAAACCACACATCCCATTTTCAGCAAAGAAAGGGTTTTACTTGATGCAGAGCTGACACATTTACATACAAGCACATTTGCTCTACACTAAGGGGCTACACTTTCTGACTCAATTCATCTATTTATTATTCAGGTAAAAAATAGAGTTAATCTGCCTAAGACAGCCGTATGTGGGTAACTGGATTTTCAGTCACCTGAAGCATACACACATTTTCATAATGCATACAAGTTTGTTTGCCTGTAAAATAAAAAAAAAAAAAAAAAAAAAAAGGAATTTTGCAGACACATATTACATGTGCACATGTACCTTACCTTTTCACAAAAGTACGTGCATACAGTAGATGGCATGCTACTAATGCACCTAGTTTTATACTGCACACACTCCTCCCCCATTTTACTTTTCCTAAATATGTGCATGAATATTTATCTGCATAACAATCTGATTTTCAAACTTAAGTGTAGGATGCCACCTTGCATTTGTAAATTGACTTGTTCTGTGAGGGATTTCAAGTACAAAACGTAACTTTGCAGTTAGGTGTCCTGCTGAAAGTTTACACCTAAATGTCTGGTCTGTACCACTTTGCAGTAATGCTCTTCAAGTCAGCTTTGCTAAAGATTTCCTTTAAGAAAAAATAAAACCAGGTAATATTAAGTTTAACTTACTGAGCTAGTGGGATTTAACTTCATTTTCATGTCTTCCATCATTTCAAAATCATTTGTCATTCTGCAAAACATTTTTCAATGGTTATCTTTTTTTTTTTTTATTCACCACAGTATTTATCCTTAGTACTGCAATTAAAGGGGGGGTTTTTTGTTTGTTTTTTTTTAAAGAAAATAAAAAGGACCTCAGCCATAAGCAGCTACAATACATCATTTCACTTTGCTATTGAATTCTTAAGTACTAAATGCTGTTGCAGTTGTAATAGGACACAAAACCAAATCAAACTTTACACATTCCTAGTTATTTCCAGACAATCAGAATCAAAAGGACATGCAAAGGATTGAAATAAAGAGAAATATATTAACACACTAGCAAGAAAATTTATGAGCTGTGGTCACTCTAGGTAGGACTAATGTACCAGAAGCTTCATTAGTTTACTATACCAAAGTGCAATAGATATGGATTGATCATTGAGTAAATTGTCTTAGCCACTTACTGGAAATATAATCCTTGGGAAAACATCTTAAATGTTTCATCTTGCAAGCAACCTAATATGGTCCAATAATGAAGAGTATACTGATCCCCTCTGAGTGCAAACGCACTCTATACTAAAACAGAGGTATTCCCAATAAATAAAAATAACAAACTCAACTATTAATATATATATTATTGGACATATTATGAAATTACAAAATACAACCTTTTATTGCCAACATCACACATTTATATCCCACCAAAGTACAATATTAATATAACATATCCTGGCATCATACCCAGTCCCAAAAATATCTCCCCAAAATACCACCCCAATTAAAATATCACACACACACACTCACCCCACCATACATAACTCATTCATTCACTAAAAACTCCCCATCCCTAAAATCATCACATAAACAATCTCCAATAAATCTCAACAAGATTCCTTGTTTCGCCCTCACAGGGGTCTTCAGGGGATATTATTCCTCTTCTCTTCACCTAATATACCACTATCATAAATCCCGATGTTCTTCCGTACTCCAAATTTCATATGATCCCTAAAAATTGTTAGGCTGGGTACTACCACAATTAGATCATTTCGCCATGTTTTTGATCGTTGCTTCCAAAACTGTCATTCAAAAAGCCACATATTTGTGCCTATTGCTGTACCAGGCTTCTTAGCATAACCTACTCAAATACGTTTTCTCGCACATTGCCCCACATCTTACACATAATGAATCCAAAAAAATCCCTCAGAGTTCTCTTGGGATCAAACAAATAGCGGACCCGTCATGCTATTTGTTTGATCCCATGGTTTAAGCCGTCACGCTATTTGTTTGATATGATGGTCCTGAGATACAAAATAACTCAGATTTTTTTGGATTCGTTATGTGTAAGATGTGGGTCAATCTGCGAGAAAACATATTTGAGTAGGTTATGCTAAGAAACCCAGTACAGCAATATAGTAACATAGTAATGAAGGCAGGAAAAGACCAAAATGGTCCATCTAGTCTGCCCAGCAAGTTTCCCAAGGTAGTAACTGCCATTCCGTGCAGATTACCCCATGTTTCTCTAAGGATAGTAACGTATATGTGGTTTTTTTGATTGACAGTGGACGGTTTTGGAAGCAACGATCAAAAACGCGGCGAAATGATCTAATCATGGTAGTACCCAGCCTAACAATTTGTAGGGATCATATGAAATTTGGATTAAGGAAGAACATTGGGATTTAAGATAGTAATATATCCGGTGACGAGAAGAGGAATAATATCCCCTGAAGAAGCCTGTGAGGGCAAAACAAGGGACCTTGTTGGGATTTATTGGAGATTGTTTATGTGATGATTTTAAGGATGGGGTGTTTTTAGTGAATGACTGAGTTATGTATGGTGGGGTGTGTATGTGTGATATTTTAATTGGGGTGGTATTTTGGGGAGATATATTTGGGACTGGGTATAATGCCAGGATATGTTATATTAATATTGTACCTTGGTGAGATATAAATGTGTGATGTTGGCAATAAAGTGTTGATATTTTGTAATTTCATAATATGTACAATGATAATATGTATATTAATAGTTGATTTTATTTGTATTTATTGGGAATACCTCTGTTTTAGTATAGAATGTCCTTTTGCAAGCACACATTCAAGTCCCTCAGCTACAGAAAGAGTCTGGATCTCACAGTTTTCTTGCAAACCAGGATAAACCTGGAGTAAAATTTCCATCCTCTCTACAGTAATGGGACATGTCCAAATGCATGGAACTGCAAAAGGAAAGGGATTTCTAGCATCAGTAGTTCCTGATGGAGAGTGGGGCCTGAATGCTCTTTTGGAAGGATAATTTGGAGGGGCTTCCAGAAGGCATAATCTGCAGCCATCCTTGATGATCCAGAAGACCCAACTGTGAGTTTGCAAGGAGCTAACGGTTGACAAAACAACCTCAGTCAATGCTTATAGGGAGGTCTTCCAGCACCTGGACTGGAAGAATGTCACCTCCTTTGGAACTTGATAGCAGCTTTGACTAGGCAGCTTTGAATAGTTTAGGTCTACTTTGTTTATAGTCGGGATCTTTTAAGGTCAATCTTTTGGGAAAAGAGGAACCATGGAAGTGGTTCCTTTGTAAAATACATTTCCTCTGGAATCCACTCAAATTTCCAAGGAGTTGAAGATGGATCAGATGTGGACAGCATTTGGGAATGGTCTGATGGTCCTGGATATGATCCAAAGTCTCAGCCCCTTCGCCTACAAAGAGTTTCTCATACAACTTTTGATCTCCTACTACTTATCTCTTGCTCTCTCTCTCAGCTCTTGCTCTCTCAGACTGGGGGTCTCCTACCAATTTCCCTCTCTGCCCCTACCCTGCTCACTTTGGGGTAGATTTTTAAACGTGTGCAAGTGTGTCCATGTGCGTGCGCTACCTGGCATGCGCATGTTATAAAATCAGGGGTCGGCGCGCGCAAGGGGTTGCACAATTGTGCACCTTGTGTGTGACGAGCCCGCACCGAGCCGCACTGCCTTCCCCCATTCCCTACCCCTCGCCCCCTTTCCTTGTTTTTTCTTTTGTTTATAAACTTACTTTAGCCCTGGGGCTGAAGTAAGTTGCACGCGCCGATCAACTGCCGGCACGCAATCCCCGGCACAGCAGCAAATGGCCGCTCTGCCGGGAGCATCTGACTCCGCCCCCTCCCCACCCCTTTTTGCAAGCCCCGGGACTTACACATGTCCTGCCTTTTGAAAATAGGCCCGGTGCCCATAACCTTTTGAAAATCTGGCCCGTTATTTCTTGCTCTGTGTGGGACTAAGGGCTGCTTTTTAAGGGGATACGAGTGTAATTATATAGGCTTTGGAAATGTAACTTCTGCCTAGGCTGGCCTCAGCACATAAGTGCCATTGTATCCCAGTTGTTGGAAGGGGAAGAAAGCCTTGAGGAAGGCAACATGTGCTGCTGATATAGAGCAAGGTAGGGCCTCCATAAGACAATACTCTCAGACTCTGAGCAGGAGGAAGAAGAATGCCAAGTCAGATGTTTTCATGTGCCACGTTCTGGCAGGACTGCTGGAGGCTGCTAACCACTAGACTACATGGATCTTACACTCGTTTCCTTTAGTCATAATAAAATAGAATTCTTCTTGATTCTCATGAGGGACAAACTGAGAAAATGTTTGCACTGCCCTCTACAGAGTGAGCAAGTAACTGATCGAAACTTGGCACTCTTCCATTCTGATTTGAAAACTTACAAGCCCTTGTGACAGTGACTCAAGCGAGAGAGCAAGTCTTCATCTGCACAGAAACATATCATCAGACCCAGAAATTGCTGCGTCTAAGCAGTACTTCAAGGAGGGCTGGCAGCTAGCACATCCATGGTCGAGTCCCTGAACCTTTCTGTACACTCTGAGGCCAGCTTCAAGCTGGATTTACTCCTACTGGTCATGTGGACTCAGATAATATATAAGGGATATATTGTGGGAATACTTTGGGCACCTCTTAACGTCACTTCTTTGCTTCCCAGTCAGGATGTGGAACAAAGTTGACACAAAAACAAAGGAAGCAATTTTTCAAGGAAAAAAAAATATGCGCCAAGGTGACAAAATTGGGATAGTTGTTTAGCAGAGCCACGCTAGAATCATGTCAAGCTGAATTTGAGATGATAAAAGAAACTTCAAAAAGTGCCCAAAGGATAACTGATGATACTATCAGGGAAAATAAGAAAATGACTGAAAAGGAATCAGCAGGAAGTACAAAAAAGGCTGAAAGTCAAAATTGGTTGAAGGCCTAAAAAGATGCTAATGGTTGTCTGTCCTCCTCTTCTGACAGACTGAAAAGCAGCATTGACAGAGAAGAAAGCCTTCGCACATGCTCAAAGCTTCCTCAGAAAGTTGTAGAAGAGTCAGTCCTCCGACTCTGTACACAGTGCAGATCTTCTGATCTATCATTGTGGCTCACTGTAGCCGCCTAACATCAGAGAAAACAATTCCCTCTGTAGGCAGCATGTGTATCCATAATATTTATATCATTTTAGCAAAGTATTCCAAGGTAGTCAAGAAAGCCTTTCTGTATAACTGGAAATCTGCTTTGATTCTCTACATTGATTGGTAGATAAACTCTCTATAGAAACTGCCAAACTGGAAGATATTCAGGTCTCTAGCAATAACAAAAAGCATACAGCCAAAACAAAAAGGTGAATTCCTGGAATATGTACAAAAGAACTAATTACCGTATGTTATAAAGTATGTAATGATCCCCTGGGCTTCCTTACTAATACTGTCCTGGTAACTCCTTTAGCTAGGGACAGTGAGGTTAGTAATTAGAGGAAGCACCATTCGGTACAGCCCCTCCCTTTGAAGGAACTAGGATGGTCAACACCCTGGTCAGGTAATAAAAGCAGCTATCTACTGAGACTGGAGGCAGTACCTTTGAGTTTTGGAGTTAGGTGGCAGTACAAGAAGCGTTTTTTTCCTTGGATTTTTGGCCTACTTGGAGAAGCAGGCAAGCCCTAGTGGGAATCTGAGCGAGGTCGGGAAGCTGCCCTACTAGTCCACTAACTGGCTGGTTGGATTGCATCCAGAGTTATTTCTGGTTTTTGGATATTTTTTGTGGTAGGAAGCCTTGTGCGATCCCTGGGTGTCATCTGGATAGAAGGCACGGGGAACCATTTCCCTGGGGTCCAGAATAAAAAAGACCTACCCTTCTGACCTGATGCAAGGACATTCTGGTGTTGGAACTCAGTTTTTGGGGAAAAGCGATTTTTGGTTAGAAGAGCCAGGAGGAAGAGTTTTGCTGCCACCCCCCTTCCTGCCCAAGGAGGAATATTGCAAGCTTGTGTTCCTGAGAGGACTCCTTCCATCATGGAATTTGAAGCAAAGAGAGAGAAAAAGAGAGACAGACATACATTTGGAGAACTGTGATAAAACCATCTTGAAACCTATTGAGGAAGCCCACATTGGAGTCTTCATCCTGGGGAGAGAGGATTTAAGACACTCTGTGCAGAGACTGTGTTATCTATTTTTAGCCAGCTATGGAAGGGATTTTTCTGCCCAAACTTTTTTTTTTTTTTTTTTTTTTTTTTTTTTTAATTGCCATGCTGGGTCAGACCAAGGGTCCATCAAGCCCAGCATCCTGTATCCAACAGAGGCCAAACCAGGCCACAAGAACCTGGCAATTATCCAAACTCTAAGAAGATCCCATGTTACTGATGCAATTAATAGTGGCTATTCCCTAAGTAAACTTGATTAATAGCCGTTAATAGACTTCTCCTCCAAGGTGATACTCTCCTCTCAGTGCTCCCACTATCTTCCTAGCCCTTGCTCCTTTAGGGGAATCAGGACAATGGCATCCAGGTGCTGCAGCCGTTGCAATGTGTTCCGTACCGCTGCTTGCTTGGCGCGAGAAAGGTAACAGGACACCATATAGGCTTCTCTGATAGGGCGTGAAAATTCTAAGTCATAGCCGTCTCTTATTTCCAGAACCCACTGATCGGACATGATCTTAGTACACGCCTATAAAAGAGGGCTAGTCTCCCCCCAATGGCTTCCAGAGAAGAGTGGACCAGTCTGCCTTCAATGGGAGGTCTTACCTGGCTGGAACTATCTTGGGAAGGTTTGCGTGACCCCCGAAAAGACTGCTGCTTTCCTGAAACTTGCTTCTGTGTGGATGTGGGAGAACTATTGGAGCAAAACCTCATCTCTGGAAAGCGAGGATGTGGCAGAAAGCTCTTCTTGCTGGTATTCTTATCCTCGGGCAATTTGTTCCCTTTGACTCTCCCAAATGCTTCATCAGCTTATCCAAATCTTCTCCGAACAATAGCTTTCCTTTAAAGGGGAGATTAGACAGCTGCACTTTACACCACACATGCATCGGCGTCTCCAAGCTGCCACCATGGAAACCATATTCCTGGCCAATGTATGGACCATGTTGTACAGGGCATCAGCCAAATAGGCCACATCTGCTTCCAACCGAGCCGCCTGGTTGTAATCAGCCAAAGATCCTGACGTCTTCTCCTGCAGCCAAACAAGCTTCCTGCATCAGGTTAGCACAGACTGCAGCTCAAAGCTCAAAACAGAGTCCTCAAACAGTCTCTTCAACAGGAACTCCAACTTCCAATCCTGAACATCCTTCAGCGCAGCCTACCCTGCTACGGGAATGTTCATCTTCTTTGTCACCTCGGACAGCCACATCTACCTTCAGAAGCCTCCAAAGCTCCAAGGTCTCCGCTGGCAAGGGATGCAACTTAGTCACAATCCTGGCTACCTTCAGGCCTGCCTCAGGAGAATCCCATTCCCGGTCAACCAATTTCTTCACCTTCTTCGGTAAAGGAAAAGCCTTTGTTGGCCCACATAGCCTGTCTAGGACAGGGTGTACCCCTTCACTCTCCAAATCCTCCTGCGTGTCCTTGATCACCAGTTACTCCAACACTTGGGGAATGAGAGGATGCAGTTCTTCCTTACAGAATAATCTCACCACTCTAAAATCGTCCCTTTCCGCGACAGGAACCTCCTTCGCGTCAGGTCCACAGGATCAACGTCCAGATCCCCTTGTGGACCCTCCTATAGACCTTCACCTTCTGAATCCTCAGAAGACTCCTCATCTTCACCCGACGGTTGTCCCAGACCCAAGAGTCAAAGAAGCCCCCCTGACTTCGCTTGTGTAGCTACTCTAGGCCTCTTAACCGAGCGCTGGGACTTCTTGGTGGCTGAACGGTTACTTGTGCTTCCCTCTTAGCCAAACTCATGTAATCCATGCCCTGGAGGGTAACAGTGTTTTCCTGCCCTGGGAGTAAGAGACCCTTGCACAGAAAAGACTAGCTGTGGTGCTAAGAATTGCATTCTGAATTGTGCCATTACTTCACCTGATTTACCCTCAGTTAAATACTTTATTTGGATTCTCAGACTTGACGCTCCGTGTTTTATTGGCACTCACAGCAGAAAGGGATGTTACCTCTCTCAGGGAAGATGATATCAAGGCGCTTATATCACTCCGAGTCATGAAGGGAGATTCCCTACCCCCCACCAACAAAGGATTCAGGCCCTGAGGAAAGAGACTGTGCAAAGAGTTAGCCTGTGTGATCCAGCCCCAAGAAAAGTACAAATGTAGTTTTATGGCCCCTGTGAAATATATGGTAGCCACCCAAAACAGGAGTTACTTATAGAATTGCTTACTGCTGTTGGTTCATCCTAAATTTTAGGGGCAATTTTCAGACAGTCAATTTACATGGGTAAATAGCTTTTGAAATGTTACCTTCCCCACGTTCTGCGTGTATGGTTAAGTTTTGGGTCTCTTGCTCGAAACCTGTCACTGCCCTTTGTTCTCCCAGTTCTGCTCTACTTTTAAAATAGGACTATTATTATAAAATATAAATCATGGAAATTAAGTTTCCCCTATGTCTTCGACTTGATTAATTTCAGATTTGTTTTTGGATAAATGTGTGCTAAGAGTTGTTTCCTAAGCACGCTCTGATGCTCATTGCCATGCCCCTCCATAATACAGTTAACTCTGCTTTTACAAGAAACCTGTCATATTTAACAGTGATTTGGATTTAGAATTTAATTACCGTACTTGCCTTTTCAAATCCAAGCTCAAGGCAAGTTTCAAATCAGGTACAGTAAGTATTCACCTGCCACAGAGGACTTGCAATCTTAGATGTTGATGCACTAACATAAGAAAAAAAAATTGCAAAAGAGAATTCGTGCGCAGTCCCCCTAGAAATTTGTGCTTTATGTGATTTTGTGCAGAAAGTCCCGTTTGCAAATTTTTTTTTTTATTTTTTTTTTTAACATTAACCACTATGCAAAATATATCTTTTGCCTTAAGTTTTATTTTATTTCATGGTCCTGCTTTGTTTGAAAATAAAATATACCTGTTTTTGGTAGGGTTAATTTAAGAGATTATATTGTTTTATCAGCTCTCTGTGGGGACGAAAAACCTCAGGAGCATTTTAGATGCATGTAAACCAGAAGTTTTAGTCAACAACTGGATACAATTTTAACCTTAAGGGGTTTTCTAATTCCAGTATAAGCAGGGTTATTTGTGACTTTTGTGAACAATTAACTATTCTGAAAGTGATGCTATATGTACACCAATACGTGTTGGAGCAGAGGCCGCCTACTTGAAAAATAGATGATATTTCATTGGCTGAATATTTCAAGATGAATGGAATATAAACACAAGGCTTAAAATTTTGGTTCTTGGAAAAACTTTTGTCTCAGGATCATCTTGAAAGTGAACAGAAATTGCTTAATTCTTGGATGCTGCAATTGCAGTATGAAATTTCATGAATGGAGGAGGCAGGCTGAGAACCAGGGAAGGCAATTCAAATTCTGACATAGGGTTCTCCCACTGATGCTCCTTGTTGACGTTGGGCAACTCACTTTGCTTCCATAGCCTTAGGTACAAACTCAAAGGCCAACGCAAAAAAAGTTGGATAGTAAACTTTCATGCAAAGTTTTACACTGGGAACCAGCAAAAAAAAGATAACTACATCTCAAAGAAGTGTAATTCTTTTTTGCAAAGAGTGGCCTGTGAAGACATTTTTATGTGTGGATTTCATGAAATGTTGAGATTACTACCTGATAATCCCCTTTTCCTTAGTGTAGACAGATGGACTCAGAACAAATGGGATAGTATCCGCGTGCTAGCAGTTGGAGACGGATCTGACGTCAGCACGGGGGCGTATATATCCCCACAGGAAGCGTAGCTATTCAGTAATCTTCCTTGCAAAAGCTGTTATAGATGTGTGTACTGATGCTCAGTTAAAAAGTGAAACAGGATTCCCCTGACCGATTGATAGTAGCTGGAGACCGCCAGCATTCCCAACCGGAAGGCGTGGACACCTGGGAGAGTGTACGCTCTTATGGAAACAGATGACATGGCTTACCTTGAATCGGTGATACCCATGTACGCAGGCAGCTGGGCGGGATGCTGAGTCCATCTGTCTACACTAAGGAAAAGGGGATTATCAGGTAGTAATCCCAACATTTCCTGGCGTGTAGCCAGATGGACTCAGAACAAATGGGATGTACAAAAGCTTTACTCCCAGCCTGGGCGGGAGGCTGCCTGAGGCCCATGTAGTACCGCCCTCGCAAATGCCGAGTCCTCCCCGGCCTGAACATCCAGACGATAGAACCTGGAGAAGGTATGGAGGGAAGACCAAGTCGCCGCTTTACAGATTTCCGCAGGCGATAGCATCCTGGATTCTGCCCAAGATGCTGCTTGTGCTCTGGTAGAATGAGCCTTGACTTGTAGAGGCGGAGACTTCCCGGCCTCTACAAACGCTGCTCTGACAACTTCTTTAATCCAGCGGGCGATGGTGGGCCGCAAGGCCGCTTCACCTATCTTCTTCCCGATGTACAGGACGAACAGATGGTCCGTCTTTCGTAGGTCTTGTAAAGCACGCTCAACTAGCGTGCAGGCACTCCAAACTGCTTTGGAGACGGAAATTACTGAATAGCTACGCTTCCTGTGGGGATATATACGCCCCCGTGCTGACGTCAGATCCGTCTCCAACTGCTAGCACGCGGATACTATCCCATTTGTTCTGAGTCCATCTGGCTACACGCCAGGACATTTATAATTAATGAGCTGCTTTGTCTGACACTGTATTACAGCGGCTATGAATTTGAATAAAATTTCATATGTTGCTAACAAGCATAAGTTTACTATTTGCAAAGTTTAAAAATTGATTTGAAATACAGATGCTATGGGACTTTGAAATAACACCTTAAAAGAAAATTATGCCTACTACATATCTCTCTATTTATTATAGATATATATAGATACGCAGGTATAAAAAATGGTAGAAGGTTTTGCATCACTGGCTGAGTCCCTGTCTGGTTCCTGGCTGAAGAGTTTAGTAGGCGAGTCTTTATGACATCATAGTCAGTGTGATGGTCATTCATGGAGACAAGTCAGCAAGTGGGGCAGGAAAGATTATTACAGTAACATTAGGGTCAGCATATGCTCCACACCGGATCCTTCTCCCCCCACAAACACCTACAGAGCATACATCCAGCTAATGTATATCAGGAAGATTTTTTTCTTTAAATTATATACTTACTTTCCCAAAGGAAAAATACTTCTCTGTGTAAAGCATGAGTAATTCTGCAATTTGTACCATATTTCAGAAACAGATACAGAAAGTAGTAACAGTCATCCTTTATCAAACAGCTGTTAAGTTATTTTAGAAGTTCTGTAAGATGCCCCTCTGATATTACATGAGTATATCTAGACTATGCCAAAGCACAGAGAGGAAGCACTTAGGGCCTGATTTTAAAAAGCATTTACTCGAGTAAAACAGGGTTTTACTCGAGTAAAAGCACTTTACTTGAGTAAGTGGGCTTTTGAAAATTGCTATAATATATGCCATTGAATTGTCCATAGGATTTACTTGTGTAAGTGCACTTTACTCCAGTAAATGGCTTTTGGAAATTGCTACAATAGTAGTTACATTTACATGCGTAACTCCTTTTGAAAATTACCCCCTTAATGTCCATGCTTTACCAAGATTCTGTCACAGGCTAAAAGAAAGAATTACTTCTCTAATGGTAAGAGTCAGCACCTGGTAATATTGAACCTGCAGAAATACAAAACATTTGTTGAACTGAAAGGTGCTAACTATGCAATTAACTTGAAAAAAAAATAATCAAATAAGTAAAACTGAGACTCACCTCTCAGACAGCTTGCCAGACAGTTTCTCAAGGAATGTCATCACATTCTCTAATATTAAGATGAAAGAAGACATACAAAATGGAGAAAGTTACAGATTATAAGTACATAATACTGTGCAGTTGGTTGGAAATGGGTCACAAGGGTCACAGCTGAATAATTTGCTCTGTCTCAAACAAAATTTTAAAATATATAATTTTTTTTTTACTTACTGTTTTTGAAGGCATTTACATAGGCAAATTAGCTTTATTGAAAGCTGCCTCTCACCCAGCTGGAAGTATATGCAGGCTTTCACAGTGGGTGTACTTGTAGCAAGGCACAGGTAGGGCGAATCAGGAAAACAACGTGCATAAATCTGATTTTAAAATCTACACACAGTATTTTGCATGAAAAATTTTGCCCGCACAAAAAAAAGAGATCCAAGTCCATGGATCTCTTGACCCGCAGACTTTGTAGAGATTACCCACCCGTGTAGTTTCCCTTTGAAAGTTAGCTACGAGGTCTGCGAGTCAAAGAGTATCCTTGGACTTTGCAGCTACCGGGACTGTTCCAAATTGCCTCCATGATGTTTCTTAAATGTACTGACCTGACAGCACTGCAAACTAAAGTTCTCCATTTATACACAAAACAGATGGAGCATGGACAGTCCAGCCTGCTCTGCCTCAGCCTTGCACTGGACGGATCAAAACATAATTCTCTTAGGGGTAGATTTTCAAACCTCGGCACGCGTAAATTCCAGGACACGTGTAAGTCCCGGGGCTTGAAAATGGGGCGGTCCGGGGGGTGGAGCAGGGCGGGGCTAGAGGTGCCCAAGCACAGCGACCATTTGCCACTGTGTCGACGCACGCAACTTGCTCCTGCTCCTTGGCAGGAGCAAAAGGTAAAACAGAAAAATTTGGGCTAGTTAGGATAGGGATAGGGGGAGGGCAGGATAGGGGAGGGGGAAGGGAGGTTAGGCTAGGGGGTTGGGAAGTTCCCTCCCGTCGCTCCTTAATTGGATCGGACTGGGAGGGAACTGGGACGGCCCCAATGGCTCGCCATGTGTATTGCTAAACTCTATCCCCCCTTGCATGCACCAACCTGGCATTTTATAACATGTGCACGCCAGCACACACATGGACACACACGCGTAAGTTTTGAAAATCTACCCTTTATTGTTTTGATTTGACAATTTCCTCTTGCTCCTTTAGGCTTCCAAGCTCAGTTGGAACTTCCTCCTTTGGACTGCTGCCCACGAGCTTTCATTCACCACTACTTAAGGTTTATCCCCCTACATTTTTTTTTCATCTCTCTCCCTCCTCCCTTCCCCCGTAACTAAGACCAGCCATCATGGCAACAGTCCTCCACCAAATGCCACAAACCATAGATCTCTCCATAACCTGGCTCATGTGAACCCTAGATCTGGCCACTAGATGTCACTGTTGAGTGGCAGTCTGAACTCTCCCTTCCCCCGCCTGCTCCCTGCCACTGCTGCCTGGGACCGTAAATACTGCCTCCGCAGAATCACCACCAGCCCAGCCCAAGACGAGACCCAGGTCTGTTGCATGAGCCACCAGGTGAACCCTAGGGCAATTCTATATGAATGCCCCTTCTCTCTCAGCAAAGACTGGGGTGGATTTTCTAAAGTGCGCCCCCGCGTATTTTTGTTCACGCACCAGAAGCAAACAAAAGTACGCCGGATTTTATAAGATACGCGCGTAGCTGCGCGTATCTTATAAAATCCGGGGTCGGCGCACGCAAGGGGGTGCACATTTGTGCAACTTGCGCGCGCTGCCCGTTTCCTCCGAAGCCACTCCGAAATCGGAGTGGCCTCGGAGGGAACTTTCCTTCGGCCTCCTCCCACCTTCCCCTCCCTTTCTCTACCTAACCCACCCCCGCAGCCCTATCTACACCTCCCCCCTACCTTTGTCGAGAAAGTTACGCTTGCCAGAGGCAGGCGTAGCTGGCGCGCCATCACCCGACCCGGGGGCTGTTCCAGAGGCCTCGGCTGTGCCCCTGGAACGCCCCCGGGCCAGCTCCACACCCCCCGGAACGCCTCGAACGTCCCACTGCCCCCCCCGACATGCCCCCTAGCGAAGCCCCGGGATTTACGCGCGTCCTGGGGTTTGCACGCGCCGCAGAGCCTATGCAAAATAGGCTCAGCGCGCGCAGGGGAGTTTTAAAAGGGTTACGCACATAAATTATGCGCGTAACCCTTTTAAAACCTACCCCACTGCCAATATGGGTGCCAAGTTGTCCAAAATTGAAATAAAATTTAAAAAAAAAAAAAGGCTTATGTGGTCACTTGTCCAGTGGGAACTAAACATAGACCACAAACTGACATTCATATTCAGAATTGTGTAAACAGCAGGATAACTACAACTCTTTCAACTTTCTACTGCTAGTTTAGATGGCAAAAATTTACAAAATGATTTTAAGTAGTTTTAGGCCTTATGTACTAAGCTTTTTTTTTCAAAATCCAAGAAGAGGATATGCAGCAAAATCGTTAAAAATTTGACCATCACATTTAAGGACAGTAATAGAGGATTTTGCTACACACCTCTTTTTTGGATTATGTACTGAGTGTGTTGCTGTGCTTCCTCTACCTATCTTCCCCAATTACACAAAATAGGAAAAAACAGCCTTAGAAAATCATGCGTTTTATCATGAAATTGTATTACTATCAGACAACTGGGGATGCAGGATGGAAACGGAATATAAAACACTCTGGGCAGTAACCAATTAATGTCACGGTGTTACATGGGGTTTCTTCTGACTAGATGGTAACCAGGCATGTTTACAATTGAGAATCTACCTTATAAATGGCCTGTGACCGACGGCCCGCAAATGCGCAGTAGAGACCAGCTCTACCGCGCATGTGCGGGCGAGCACGTCGCTCTGAGGCAGCTTCAGAAAGAAAAAAAAATGGCGGCGTCCAGTGGCAGCAGCGGGCGGCGGCGGCGGTACCGGCAGCGGGCGGCGACGGCGGTAGCAAGCGGCGGCGGTAGCAACGGCGGTAGCGGCGACGGCGGTAGCGGGCGGTAGCGAGGGAGGGAGAAGAGAGAGAGAGGGAGGGACGGACTGAGTGGGAGGGAGGGACGGAGAGAGAGAGTGGGAGGGAGTGACTGAGTGAGAGGGAGGGACTGAGTGGGAGGGAGGGATTGAGTGAGGGGGAGGGACTGAGTGAGAGGGAGGAGTGGGAATGAGTGAGAGGGAGAGGGGGGACTGAGGGAGGGAGTGTGGACTGGGAGAGAGAGGGAGGGAGTGGGACTGAGGGAGAGTGGTGGGACTGAGTGAGTGCGGAGGGAGGGGGGAGGGAGTGACTGAGTGGGAGGAGGGATTGAGTGAGGGGATTGGATGAGGGAGGGAGGGACTGGGAAGGAGGGAGGTAGTGGGACTGAGGGAGAGAGAGGGAGGGGGAGGGAGTGGGACTGGGGAGAGGAGGGAGGGAGTGGGACTGAGGGAGAGACGGAGGGAGTGGGGACTGAGTGAGAGTGAGTGGGACTGAGTGAGTGAGAGGGAAGGGATGAGAGGGGGGAGGGACTGAGTGATCGAGAGGGGAGGGTGGGGAGGAGTGGGTGAGGGAGGGGGTGGTGAAGAGTGAGGGGAGAGAGAAAGAGGGGGAGGTGAGAGACAGAGGGATGTAGCCCGTTTTAACGGCTTGTAAAATAGAATTTGAAATAAGACTGTTGTCAAACAGTTAAAATCTGTATTTTTTTTTAATTCCCTTTCTCAAGAGAATTAAGCTGGCATTAAGCATATAGTAATAAATGCAGTTATTTTTCTTTTTCAAAGAGTTTTTCTGATAGCAAGGTGATAATATGCAATACACACAAATACAATTTATTCTTCAGAAATTTTCTTACTTTGTATTCGCCAATGCAATGACAACCACAAAGAATTGTGAACAACAAGGAACATATGAAGAAGTATGAACTAAGAACCGAGAATTAAGAATGAACAACTGGTTCTTTTACAGATAGTCAATTATGAATCAGATAAGTATAGCAGTCACTTTCTCTCTTATAATCAATCACTGCATTTCTGCTAACAAATACTTAATCCTAATTCCTGGTTGGCTTTTATGAATTCTTTTCGTCTTCCAGGAATATGGAATCTCTCTACCAAGACAAACAAAAAGCAAATTCCCAGGTAAGGATTTCTTCTAAGTGTGTGTCCCCCTTTCTTTTTGTATAGAATGAATAATGATAAAAAGATTTAAATAAACTAAAGTGGATCGGAAGCAAGTGAAATTGATTTCAACTGATGTGGCCACATAGATACCGGAGGAAGTGGAAGGAACTTTTTTTTTAAATTGCTATTAAATCACTATTTGTTTGTGGTTTTCCGCAATGCAATGGTTATAAATGTTCAACAGTCCCCTGAATGAGCCTCATAGTAGGCGAAACGTAGGCCTTTGTTGGGAGGGAGTGATATATGACATAAAAGGCTAGATAAATCGTGTGTGGTACAGCTTATGGGTGGCTATTAAAGATTTTTAATGCTATGTTAGAAGCATTGTGTATAGTATTGGCAATTTTATTTATACGATTGGTGTGAATGAGTATGTGTGATTGTTTTAGTAATGGGGTGGGTATCAGAGGTGGTATAGATATGTGTTAAAATAAGTAATGAATAAAATGTTAGAAACTACTGTATCTATATATAGACACATATACAGGGCTTAATGTGCGAGGGGAACGGCCAGGAACGCAGTTTCAGAACTTCCTTTCAGTCTTAACAAGCAGAGCTGCAGAGTGTTCTCCAGCCCCTCTACTACAGGCAGCCAACAGGGACGAGAAGGAGAGGGGTTGAGTCTGGAGCAGAGAGAGAAAAGAGCCGCCACTCTGCTTCCTAATATAACCCCAATCCCTTCCCCCATCTCTCTTTGCAGGGAACAGAAGAGGACGAGGTGATACTGAAGCAGGCACTGCAAGAAAAGGCACTTGTGAGCAGTAGTGCCGATTGTCAAGGCTTCACGCTGGCTTTGATGAATAGAACTATTGCCCATCACTTTCAAACTTGTGCTAATTCAACCCCTTTTTTTTTTTTGTCCATTACCGAGGACTTGATTTTTGGCAGAACAACTCAGAACAGCATTCTGCCAAAATAGGGGCTGGCCATGTGTATAAGTTCTGGGTCTCCTGAGGAAACAGAAAAGAGCCAATAGTTGCATGGATTATGTATGCCCCACCCCCCACAGCCCTTGGAGTACGCAGAGATCAGAGTGCTGGAGCTGTTTACCCTGAAACAAGGACAGCCACATGGCTTTGGTTTTGGTGCAATTTCCCAGCACAATCTAGAAGGCTATGAGGGACAACAGTCAAGGTAACAAAAAAAAAAAAAAGACAGGGTGAATGCACGTCACTGCTTCTACCCCACTCCTGGGTATGTTGGCTTCCTGCTTATCCCGCCGTCATCCCAGGCCCTGCCGCTTCTGCTGACTTGCGAGGATGAAAGAGCCTAGAGAGTGAATGAGGGGATATGGGCGGAGCACGTGAAGGGATCGGAGGTCGAAGGAGAGTGAGGGATGTGTTGTGGGAGGGTAAGAGAATGAACGAAGGGATCGGAGCATTCAAAAGAATGGCCTGCTTGTTCCCTTCCTTGGAAGTTGAAGAAAGGGAGCAATGTAACAAGCTCTCCTCGCTCGCTCTCTTATCTCTCCTCCCCCCACCGTGCAATCCTATCTCCTCCAGTCCTTCACTTTTTCTCCAACCCCCTCAGATCACTTCACTCACAGGCAACCCCCCCCCCCCCCCAACAAAGATCATCTCACTAACATCTCCTAGTCCCTCCCTCCGATCCCCTCATGCACACCCCCTGCACCTTTGATCCCGTTTGTCTGGGGGAGAGAGGGAAAGAGTGAGTCAGGGGATCAAAGATGAGGTGGGGTGTGCATGAGGGGATCGGAGGGACTACAACATGTAAGAGATAATCAGAGTAGGAGGCTGGATGTGAGGGAAGTGTTCGGAGGGGGCCGGAGAAAAAGTGAAGGAGGGGAGGAGACAGGAATGAGTGATGGGAGTAGGGAGAGAGAAGACAGCAAGCAAGGACAGCATGTGGCATTGCTCCCTTCCTTTTGAATTCTAGGCCACACACCCCTGTCCCAAGGAGTCCAGGGATAGCAGAAAGATCACACAAGTCTGCTGCCACCCCACAGTCAGCTGATTCTGGCTTGAAGAGGAGGCCTATACTTTACTGGCTAAGGAGAGTTGCTGGAGAGGGTGATTTTCCAGAGGAAGAGAGGAGCTCGAGGATCATCAGGGATAGGGATTAGACTGAAGGACTTTAGGATCATTGAAGGGAGGGTCGGTCAAGGACCACTGGGGAATTTAGAGGCGTGGGGGGAGGGGGGGATGCAGCTGGAGGATCAGGATCACTAGGGCAGAGAGGAGGAGGGGGTTACAGAGAAAGAGCCCCATTCTGTCATCTCCTACTTACTCTAGTGATCCTGCATTCCCAACCCCCCACCCCCCGCCATCCTTCTCCTACCAATGCTCATCAAGCATGTTAAGAGTACGAAGAATGTCAATTATATTTTATTTTTATCCTAATCACTTACGTTCTTTCATTCAGAATCATTCCAGCTTAAGCCCGCATGTTCCACATATTCCATAATGGCTTTGCTATTAGACCTTAAATGTAAAGGTCCAGACAAATGGGTTATGCAGATTGACCAGCAGATGGGGACAGATCAACAAGTTCACTGACATCACCCCTTATATCCTGACCTTAGCCTACCAGTATTATTTGTAACAAGCTAACGTTGGCAACATTAATTCCAACTTAACTATTTTAAACAAATTCTCCCCTTTTATTTTTTTTAAACCAGCACACTACCAAACAAAAACCATCATCATATTGGAAGCAGAAACACTGCACACAACTCTGTAAGCACTCACCTGGTTAAGATAAAACATTGCAGACTACATTCTTTAGCCTGCAATCCAACAGAAAATGTATATAAACATCAGCAAGTACATACCAGTTTGAGAAAGTTGATGCCAAGACTATGCAAGACTGAGCCAATTTGAGCCAGCTGAGCACGTTTGCTCAAGCCTGTTCCAGTTTAATCTAGTTGTGCAAGCTTGGCAGCATAGGAAGAGTCCTTGGCTGGTCTGATTGGACTCAAGGAAAGGAAATTATCAGGTAAGAACTAATTTCTCTTTCCTCTTCATCCAGTCAGACCAATCCAGATGAATGGGATGTATCCAAACTACTCCTGACTAGGACAGGAAACTGCCAAAATTTGCTTACAACTCCTTGGAGGCCAAGAGACCTCCTCTCTGGGCGCCCACCTCTGAGCAACAATGCTTTGAAAAGGAAGACCAAGACACTGCCTCACAAAAACATCAAAGAAGAAACCAATTGCCACTACCTGCAGCTGACTGAGCTCTCATACACAACACAAAAAAGGGCATTCATACCCGTGAGGAAGCCAAGGAACTCTGACATCTCGACTGAGAACTATCCATATTCTTATTATACAGAAGGATACTAATGATGGCAAAGAAAACAGCCTGATTCATAATCACATTCAGAAGAAGGAAGAAGCCACACCAAACATCAGCAAGGTTTTTCTGCAAGGCCCTCAAACTCCAATACCCTTGCAGCAACAGAAGACCACTAAGAAAACCATGACTAAGGAAACCACCTCAAATATGGCTAAACCATGACCCTGATAAGAGAAGATCCCCCACGAAGAGTAGTAATCCTTACCAGAGGCCAAATATGCCTGATGCCCTATAAAGGGAAAAAAAACATATCCACAACTGGATGCAAAGAAAAGGGACGACTCAATACACATCCTATGAAGCACGCAAGAGTTGCTACTTGCACTGACAAAAAAATAAACCTCAAGGTCGCAGAAAACCTTCATGCAAGATTTGAGAACTAGTGGTACTGGCACCTTACCAGGAAATTGCTGTTTACTTGTTTATAATGGTCAAACTCCCCAAATCCTCATATATAAAACGAGGAAAAGAACTTTTTAACCTTCAAACAGAAGCTATACAACTCTGTTGGATTTCATTTTTATCTTTTTTCACCACAGGAACCCCCCTTAAATGACCCAACAGTAAGAAAGGACTGAGGTAGATGCCCCACAAAACTGGAACTCAAGATACCAGTTCTATGTGAAATAACCGTATGAGGATGGTAAGGCAAGAAACTTAGCTATTTTGAATCCTGTGGAATCACAGATACTCAATTCTCCTAAATTACTCTCCAGGAGAAAAAACATGAACAGAATTATCTATGTCTATTCACTCTGAACCAGAGCCACCAAGCCTGAAAGAGCATTTTCCTCTACTCCAACTAAACTGTTTTCTTCGCATTCCTAACCACTGCCAGCCAATCCAATAGTAGCACACGACACCTGGCTATTATTTGACCAAAATTGCCTAATACAGAAAAACACATTCCAGAGTGGACATCGCATCTGAGAAAATATGTTTGAACTCAGTTCACATCTGATATTTTAAAAAACTATAAACTCTCCCAGATTCTGCGCTGCCCAATAGAGCAGCAAGCCATTCCTTGAGATAATTCAGAACTTTAAGTGCCACCCTAAAGGTACACATATGCTCCATGGATGCATTTTTGGAGAGTAATCTGGCCACTTGGCCTGTTATCAGAGGTGTAATGCAGAAGATCACATGAATTGCTCAGGCCTCCAAATGACTGATGGAACTAATGTGCACCATCCTGCAATCACTATCTCTGACCTACCCCAGACCACAGGCTCACCAGCTCACCATACTGGGTTCAAGATCCATTCCTAAATCCCAACTTCTGGAATAAGCTACTGTTGCAACAATATCCTGATTGTTTCTAGCACCAAAAGACACATGGAGTAATTAGAGATTAAGGTTTCCATTCAGAAAAATGCCTTGAAGAAATCCAAGAATGCCATCTCCCATGGTACCAGAACTAGCACCGTGGTCTGAGAGTAACACAGTCTGTCTGAGACAGAAAAAGGCTCCTGGGCCCTCCAGGATCTAAAAAAAGTCTTATCAATCTTGGAAAATATGATTATCCAGATCACTCCCTGGAAAAGGATTGAACTACCCAGTACATGGCTTCTATACTGTCTTTGCCCTTAATAGGCCAATATCCAGATAAGGATGCACCAAAAGAGTTTTCCATGTTGTGTCGCCATCAGAATCATCTCCTTAGAAGAGGCCCTAGAAGCCATGGCAAATACATTGGGTAGGCTCACCTGGAAAAAAAATACAAAACTTCCCAATACAACAAAAATGAAAGAAGCCGTAATAATCCCACTTTACAGGTATATGACGATAAGCCATCAAAATATCTAAGGCGGTCAGAACTCAATACCCCAACATGACGCAGCTGATTTATATCCGGAAACAGGGAGGACGGCACCCGCTTTCTTGTGAATTCACCCAGGAAGGAACACTGACCTAGTGCCCATTTGGCCTGCATCCACATCAGAGCCATCCAATAAGGCTTGGACAGTTGCCCACTTATCTCCAGCCTGGAGAACAGAATCCTCAAAGAGAGAAAAAAAGTCTTTGGATGCCTCGAGAGGTACATTGCCCAGTATAGCAAACTTTAACTACTTGCTACAGAAAGACCCTGCTTAACTGAGGGAAGGAGAACCGGTCTTTCACCTCAGGAGTTATTTCCCAAAGAAAAATACATATTTATTTTTTCTCTCTCTTTTTTAAACTGGAAGGCTTCTCTCTGACTTTTTGCAATATGCAATGTACACAGGAACTAGGAATTTAAGAAAGCAAACTCCTCCTTATGGATCTGGCATAGCATAGGCATATCAACTTCCCCAAAGTCCACAATATACAATATGTCTGCAGGAACAAGGAAAGAAAAGGATGCAGACTCCTAAACTCTTCCATATGGAAGAGGCATAGCATAGCCGTACCAACTTCCATTTTTTTTCCTATGGCTATGATTAGCAGCGACAAGGTCTTTAAACTAAATTATCAGTTGCCCTAGAAATACCAGGAAAGCACCACATCAAATGAAAACAGATCCTGCTGCAAGTCACTATGTCACGTGCTATACTAGCAGCAGACAAGTCCTGTGGGAAGGGTGGTTCAAACCTTTAGCCTGTTTACATTTATGTCCTACACTCCAGCCAAGGGAATCACAGCTCGCTAGGAAACAGAAATCAAGCGATCCCCTTTAGAGATTCTCCATTTTATCTCTCCTGATATAAGTGACAGACTCATTCAGCCAACATATGAGCTCCCTCAACATTACTGTCTAGAACACCCACAAGAACAACCAGATCCATAACTGCCTTAGACGAAAGAGGACTAAGACCAAGGGGCCCCCATCTGCTAGGACCCCCACATAAATTCTCTCAGCTGTGTTAAGCCATTTTCCCTATCAGAACAGTCTTTTCTCAGACAAGTTCTCCTGCGCAAACCTGCTCTTAGAGAAATAAAAAATAAGAACATATTACTCTTAATAGTTTGTTAACCACAAAAACTTGAGGAAGGTCACTACTTAACCCTGGACATTAGCATTATGAGATCTATCTACTGTTTAGGATCCTGCCAAATACTTGTGACCTGGATTGGTCGCAGTTGCTTGATGGACCTTCGGTCTAACCCAGTATGCCAATTCTTATGCTCTTATATGCCTCATTCCTGAGCCTTCTATGACTCCAGGAGGGGATCCAGAGAAATCCCCACCAGAACCCTTTCTTCCAAGGAGAAGCAAGAAATTTGGAATGGACCTTGGGAACGAACTGCTATCTCAAGCAAAAGGCCTCATGCATGCAATTCATAAAACCATATAAGTCAATGAAAAGGCTCTTAGAAAGGAAAAAGGAACCTAAGAACATGCCCAATAAGCTGCCCATTTAAAAAAAAAAAACAAAACAAAAAACAAAAAAAAAAAACTGATCACCAGTTTCTAGATCCGCAGGACTGAATAGAGGCGGCCCTGGCTCCCTCTCAACCTCCCCCCACCCCCCCCCCTTCGCACACAAAATGGCTGCTCCTTCTGACCCCAGCTGGAAACAGACTGCCTGGATAACAGCCAACAGGGATCCTCTCCTGAAGCCTTGGAATCACTCTGTGGCACTCCTCTCCTTCCCATACATGCTCCACGAAGCGAAAAATGGACCTCCAACTTGCTGCCTCTGATTCCCCTTGGAACTGCAGAGCACGGACTTCTCACACCCTGCAAAAAGCGGCCTTGACTCACTCAATGCTGCAACCAAAATTAGTAAAAAGCGCCATTCAGACTCACCCGAGCCTTCCCTGGAGCTCCAAGGACTAGATCCTATAAGCCACTGGCTGAAAACACCTGTGCTCTGTCTACTTTCCTGTCACTGCACTTCTCTTTTTCTTAAAATCTACGAATAAAACAAGGACTGCTCCTTACATGCTCTTTTTTGTGGGGGAGGACAGCTGGGAGATCCAGCAGGAGCCCCACCCTAGGCCCAGGCTCTGCTTAACTGAGGGAGAGAGCCGAAGTTTTCAACTCAGGAGCTGTCCAGCAATAATCCTTCTGTTCCCAGACGATGCCCAGCTTAGGGAGAGAGAGGAACGTTCATCTCAGGTGCTGCCCGCTAACTGTATTTTCCTGTTCAACTCAAAGTCCACAGCACGGGATGTTCACCTACCATCTGCGGGAGACAGAATGCTGGCAGGCTAAGATCAGCACGGATGCATATATGGGGTGACATCAGCAAACAGGAATCTATCTCCATCAGGTGAATGGGCATAACCCATTCACCTGAACTAGTCTGACTGAAGAGGAATAAAATATTAATGGATATTTATTCAGTTATGGACTACCTAATTTCTTTACATCAATAGATTTTGAAGTGTAACAAAAACAACTGTACATAAAAATAAGATTCATCATGAAGTGCATGTTAAAGCATACTATTATCAGCATACTGGGCTCCATAGCATCACATTCATCATACCTGGAGTTTTTGCCATTGTTCCTTTCAATGCCCTGTGGGCAAAGGTAGGATATCCAACCAGCTGAGCCAGAAGATTTCTGCTGGCAAGTAATGCCTCTAAACAGTGAAGCTGGGGTGCATTCGGGTACAGAAAAATCCTGTATGCTGCCTCTCGCACCTAAGTTCATAAGGAAACAAAGCCTTACTTAAGATTACATTACCCATCCAAGGGGGGGAAAAAGACTCTAGCACCATTTGTAAATCAAAACAATTGGAGCCATATTCAAACTCTTGATCATAAGCCACCAATGTATTGAGTGGGGTCATACATATCAAAATGGTATCGTTAGCTGAGTAGGCTGTACTGGAAAAGGCTAAATTGTCCAAAGTACATCTACATACAAGGTAAACAGTCTGAATCGGGTTCTGTTTTTATTACCTCAGCCATAAGAATTTTCCTGTTCCCTTGAGCCAATTAGTGACGACAGTAGCTGCTTAGGCTTGACTAAGTTAATGTATGCAAGGAGATCAGTACATCATACAATTATTATTATTATTGTTTGTTTAGTGCACACAAAATATATGCAGAATTCTACTGCCACACATAAGAGACCGCCTCTATGCCTTAGAGCTTACAATCTAGTCAAGACAGAAAAGACACAACAAAACAACAAGTAACAGGTTTTTAGTTAACAAGGAGGCCATGATTGGGATCCAATGCAATGCCAGCAGAAGTCTAATGGATTCTAGGGACAAGCATTCGTTTGATTTGTTTTGTTCAGGTTAGTGCACAATAAATGAGATTTAGTGGGCACTAAATGAAAACACAAAAAAAATAAAACATTTTTCGGTTTCACACCCATATTGGACTCCTCCAGCCAACTTACAGAATGGGTAAACAGCTCTGGGTTCTCTACATAACCTGTTATTTAAGTATCATTTTGCTTCCTTTCATGTTGGTTAACAAATCTGCACTGCTGTAAAATTAATGACGTCAGTCGGTGGGGTCAACTTGACGGCATGGAAAAGTTTGGCCTTATTTGTGCGTTAGCCTGACCACTCGAGCAGAATAACAATTGCTGTGGTCACTGTGGGTCTTCTACGTCCCTTTTTTTTTTTTTTTTTTTTTTTTTTTTTTTAAAGAGCAGCTGGTTTACATTTGTTTAGAGCTGATTAAGTACAAACTTGTACGGAAACATTTAACAATCACTGGAAGTCAACTAAGCTGCAACACACTGCACTTTGGAGGCATTAGGTTTTGTTTTGAGTCATTTTTCCTCTGCTACACGCACAACTATTTATTGCCGAATATGAACAAAATCATCTCGCCTGTGGTGTGCATTCAAGCATCACTAGCCTGCTATTAAATAGCAACATCATCTGCTAAAATTCTCCTATAACATCTGCTCCAAAGGGCAAGTGGCTCCAAGTCACTGCTAGGCCCAATTTAAAACTGTGGAGAAAGAGAGGCCAAAAGACTGTGTGGTTTCTAAATGAAAATCCAGAGATGTCACAGTAATTTTTACCCTGTGAAGAAGCAATCTCGGTTTACAGAAAGGTTGGAGGAGATTAAACATTGCAGTGGAAAAACCGCTTCAGACCTACTGTTGCAGGAGGGATCAGTTAGCCAGTGACCATAAAAGAGCTTTACTAACCCATTTCATTTTCATATCCAGGGCTGTGGGAAGACTCCTGCTGGAGGTGAGAAGTGCAAAAAGGAACAGAAAATACCTTGTGAGCTTTCCAGCTACAAAACAGGACTAATCTGGAAATCTAGGGACTTGAGCAGTGATGCACTACAGGAACTTTGTGGGACCTGATTGTTCAATTGTTTTATAAAAAGGACCGTCTCACAGAGAACAGAACAGACGAAACCCACAAGCACCAAGAGAAACACAGAATTCTGCTTTTTTTTTTTTGGTTTGCTTTTAATTTCTCCTAAGCGCAACAAACCAGTGTATGATCTCCTGCAACAATAACCCATTAGCAAAGTGGCCATGGAAATCATAAAAATTCAAGTCAGTAGATTCCAGCATGATGTAGCCAGCTGACTAGTTTTAGAGGGATTGCTGTCAAGAGAAAGGGTTAACCTCTGCAGATTATTATTAAAAGGCGGCTTGTGTGCTCCTTTTCCAATCTTGTATAGCACTTGCAACAGAGAAAGGTATTAAAGTGGTGCAGTATACAACTTCAGGTCCTAGAGGGATATGGCTGATGTTTAAATTTTAAAGTAATATGTACCACAGAATATGTCAAAATAGCATCAATTGTCACCACCACCCAAAAAAATGTTTCTTCAATGTGAAGGTAGTCATCAGTGGTAGGATACCAAGCCACATAAATCAAGAGTATTTTCTTGTCAGTGAGTGTCCCCTTCTCACTAATGGACCTTGGTAATGTCTACAGATTGTTCAGATGACTAGGATGTTGCTCATTTTGCTTTCCAGCAATTCTAATAAAGCTTTATTAACTTCATCTAGACAGTTTAAAAAAAAAAAAACTTCACCTTTTCACTCTTGGGAAAATCTGAATGTGTAAATATATGCTAAAACACGTTAAGTTAAATAGATAAAAGATTACTTTACCTTTGAGAAAATATACCTACCCTACAATCTGTCTGTCAAGACTAACGATATCCCCACATATCGAGGGCTCTCTCCCTCGAAATGTTCAACACTTCATGGTACCAGTCACCTGACGTGTCACAGACTGGCTACATCAAAAGAATTCTTACATCACTGCTATCAGGAGGGCTGGATGTGATCAGCACATGCAATACCACTCTGAGTCTCACTGTCAAAGCTATTTTTCTTCATGAACAAAACAATGGGAGAAAAGCCTTAGTGAATGAGCAGTATGGTATCCTAGTTTTCGTAGTACCTTGGGTTTGTCAATGTCATATTTGGTGACTACCTTAAAACCCTCAAAGAATGCTGTCTGGCATTCACTGAGCAGTACAATTGCTTAAGAAAATGGGAGACTAACAAGAGCATCGGTAAGCAATGTAAAGAAAGCATTTGAAAGCTCAGCAGTCGTGTGTCGACTTAACGACAAAACCGGCAGCCAGATTGTTATAAAAGCTATTACTGGCAAACGGACACTGGATATGTGCCAAACTGGAAGTACAAACTAAGCATAAAAATGGTTTAAACAGTACATTCAGGCAATATCAGGAAGTGGAAAAAAGAAAGGAAATGCCAAGGATCAATTAGAGACTGTGGTAAGCAGTAAGAGAGGAGACGGGCTTTATGGCCTCTATTTGCCGACTTTATGTTTCTGTGTAATATTTAATAAAAATCCGAGAACCCATATTAAAAAGGGCAGGAATTAATAAAACGGAAACAAAGTCAGAATTACAAAAACAGGGAGGATAACTTTCAAAACTGCTCGCGTACGCCTATTTACGCATGTATATGGGTGGACGTAAAGTTGCTACTGTATTTTATAACCTGTGAAGAAAAGATATGCGCAGGATATAAAATACGAATACATATGCATGCATAAATGCTTGCATATGTAAAAACCACGAGCCGCACAAGTTCGAACTTATCCAGATAAATAGTGATCTATCCAGCTAAGTAGCGGCACAAATACTACTTTGATGATCAAGTAGCCCACTACATAGGCTGAATAAAACACAATATAGCCAGATAAATGCCACTACTTATCTAAACAAGTTCAAATTTGTCCATCTAGGTAGTGGGAAAGGTAATACTTAGTAAATAAGTTGGAAACTAGCCTATTAAATGTGTGCCAATCACATATCCACGTATTTGTACTTCCAATTTTGAAAAAGATACATAATAATATAGAAAATGATGGTAGAAAAAGACCCAAGTGGGACATCCAGTCTGCCCAGCAAGTTTTATTTATTCATTCTTTTATTTATTTTTATTCTGTTTAATGTAGCAACTGCCGTTCCATGCAGGTTACCCCTCATCTTCATTTTCATCCTTTAGCCAGTAGGGATCCTCTGTGTTTATCCAAAGCTCTTTTGAATTCCATTACAGTTCTCATCTTAACTACCTCTTCTGGGAGGGCATTCCATGCATCCACCATCCTTTCTATGAAGAAATATTTCCTGATGTTGTTCCTGAGTCTACTCCCCTTGAACCTTCATATTATGACCCCTAGTTCTACATCTTTCTTTCCATTGAAAAAGGCTAGATTCCCATGCATTAATCATCAAATACTAGAATGTCTATATCATATCCCCCCCCTATCCTTTCTCTCCTCCAGGGCATACATATTTAGGTCCTTCAGTCTCATCTCATATGTCTTTTGAAGTAGACACCACACCATTTTGGTTACCTATCTTTGGACCGCTTCAATCCTGTCTCTATCCTTTTTAAAATACGGTCTCTGAACTGAACAAAGTGCTCCAGGCGAGACCTAACCAATGACCTGTACAGGGGCAATATCACCTCCTTTTTCCTGCTGGTTATGTCTCTTTCAATGCAGCTCAGCATTCTTCTACCCTTAGCCACCACCTTATCACATTGCTTTGCCACTTTCAGATCATCCAACACTATCACCCAGAGGTCTCTTTCCCTGTCCATGCATATCAATCTCTCACCCCCTATCACATATAGCTCTTTTGGATTTCTGTACTCCAGATGAATGACTTTGTATTTCTTGGCATTAAATCTTAGCTGCCAAACCTTTGATCATTCCTCAAGCTTTCTTGGATCATTTTTCATTCTCTCCACTCCTTCAGGTGTGTCCATTCTGTTGCAGATCTTTGTGTCATCCGCACAAAGATAAACCTTTCCTTATAACCCTTCCACTGTCGCTCACAAAGATGCTGAACAAAACCAGACCCAGAACTGATCTTTAAGGCATTCCACTTATCACTCTTCTCTCCTCTTGCTGAAATCCAGATAAATCACATCAAGGGCTCTTCTTTGATCCAATTCTCTAGTTTTCCAATCAAAAAAATCAAATTCATTTGATATGACCTTCCTCTGGTAAAACCATGTTGCCTCGGATCTTGCAACCCATTAGATTGTAGATAGTTCACTATCCTTTCCTTCAGCAGTGTTTCCATTAAATTTTCCCATCACAGAGATAAGTCTTACCAGCCTGCAGTTTCCTGCATCCTCTCTACTCCCACTTTTGTGAAGCTGGTCCACTACCGTCCTCCTTAAATCTTGCAGTACTACTCCTGTTTCTAAGGATTTAATGAGCAAGTCTTTCAGTGGACCTGCCAGAACCTTCGAGTTCCCTTAGCATCCTGAGATGTATTTCATCAGGCCCCATGACCTTGCCCACTTTCAGTTTTGCTAGTTCCACCCAAACAATCTTTTCTATAAATGAGTTTGTATCTACTCCATTCCCAACTGTGCTCGTCTACTACCGATGGCTGTTCTCCAAGGTATTTTGTGAACATCAAGCTGAAGTACTGATTTAATATTTCTGCTGTGACCTCATCTTTCTCCACACAATGACCCTATGTCTCCTTTCAATCTTATAATATCACCTATAGTCTTCCATCTTTCTCTGATCTTTCTGAAAAATGTTTTATCACCTCTTTATTATTTTGGGCTTTTTTTCTACCTGCAGTACCTGAATGTAAACCGATGTGATATCTCAGATCGAATATCGGTATATAAAAATAATAAATAAATAAATAAACAAACAAACACTCAAGCTTTTGCCACCTTGGATTTTTTTCCTTATCTCTTTCAACTTCACCAGATATTCTCCCTTGTGTTCCTCTTGTTCATTTCCTTTGTACTTTTTGAATGCTAATCTTTTTACTATCTGGTTGTTTTTTTTTTTTAACTTGTATTCACTTTTCTTACATAAATATTTGTAGCTCTTTTTAATTTGGTCCACTGATGTTCCACTCAGTCTTCTAGTTCTTCCTTAAAGTGCTTCCCTATTTCAACAAAGTTTGTGTTTTTGAAGTCTAGGACTTTGATCTTCATGTAACTTCTCTGTCTTTGTTGCTATATCAAACATACCATCTGAGGTCACTGGTGCTCAGATGGGCTCCTATCCCGACATTAGAGATACAGTACTCTCTCGATTTGTGAGCACCAAGTCTAATATCGCTTCTACCTTTACCATTCCATTACCATTACCATTTGTCTAAGCAGAACACTTTGAAAGCCATCTACAATCTCTCTATTTTTTATAAATTCTGCAGCAGGGATACTCCAGTCCACATTTGGTAGATTAAAATCTACAACAATCAACCCTTCACCCTTCCTTCCCATCTTTTGGATGTTTTCAGCCAGATCTCTGTCCAGTTCTTCTGTCTGGTTCAGAGGCCTGTAGACCACACCAGTGTAAATGGAAGTGCCATCATCTTTTTCCAAGACAGCCCACAGCACTTCTTCCTTTCCCCACACTCCTTGCATTTCTGTTACCAGGATATCATTTCTGACATTAAAAAAAACTACTCCTCTCCATCCTTCGTCAATAGTTTATAGCCCAGGATGGCTGTATCCCATTCATTAGGCTCGCTGAACGTCTCTATAATTGCAACAATTTTCTAAGTCTGCCTCCATCATTAGGGCCTGCATATCTGGAACCTTGTCACTCAGATTACGAGCATTTGTGCACATAGTTTTCCTCCTTCAGTCTGCTATTCTTCCTGGGTAGTGTTTCTTTTTTCTGCTTGAAAAGAGACTAATTGTTATAGTTAGTGAGGTTTGGGTGGACCCTTGGACACTGTGGCAGCTGACCACGCCCACGGGGGGGAAGTCCTATGAGGGGCTGCAGAACAGGCTCAGCTCTGGACACACAAACACAAATAGTTCTTTATTTAGACAGTTTGAGAAGCCACCAGAGGTGGCAGTAGTGAGTAGAAGATGTAGCCCGGCTGGGCTAGTATTCCCCAGGGCGCTGGAACAGCGGTTCCTCTGGTAGCAGTGCTGTAGTGGAGAGAACTGAGAAAGTGAGTACAATAGAACATTCACAGAGTCCCAAATATGGAGAAGCCCCGAGACAGGGAGAGCTGGCCCTCGAGGAGCGAGTACCAGATCCCTGGAAGCAGAGAGACTTGTTGGCAAAGTACTCACACAGCGGTTCCACGTAGGAGATGGCACTGGTGCTGGAACGGAGGCAGGCCTTCAAGGAGCGAGTACCTGGTTCCAGGGAAACAGCTCTGAGGAGTGGATGATAGTAGTATTCACTGATAGTGTCTGTAGTGAATTCTTCCAAGTAGAAGAGGAGATAGATGCAGGCAGCGGATCAGGGAACATGGGCCCTCGAGGAGGAGTACCGGTTACCTAATAGTGACCTGAAAGAAGCAAAGAGGCCCCCGAGGAGCGAGTACCCCGTTAGCAGAAAGAGTCCAATGGAAGTGGGAAGGCAGAGTAGTTGGGTATGGAAAGCGAATCCCATCCGTAAGATTACCCTTGCTAACTCAACGGCTAGCAACAAACTGTAGGCTTAAATATCCGGGCAGCGTGACATCATCATAGGGGGATGCCCCTGAGGAATGCGCCAATGAGGAAATAAGAATGAGGGCTGCGCGGCGCACGCGCCCTCAGGTACCTGAAGGTCATGGCGGGAGGCAGCACCCAAGTCGGTCCGTGGACGCCGGAGAGGACGGCAGGCGGATGCCACGGCAGCCAGGCGTCCGTGGAGAGCAGGAGGAGTTGCAAAACAGGAAAGGTAGGCGGAGTGAAGCCGTCGGGAAGTGACAATCGCAACACTAATTTTGCTCTTTTCTCCACCCACTTCCTGCATGCATTGGATGTGATGGGGCAACATTCCCATTTCATTGACTTCCTTCTGCCACCCCAACCTGTAGTTTAAATGCCTGATAACATTTGCTCTGAATTTTTCACTTTGCCTACCACAGACAGATATAGGCCATCTTTACTGTTTTATTATTCCACACATGGCTCTAGCCCCCAACATATCCAAATCCTTCTTCTTTACACCAATTGCAATGACAGAGAGGAGCAACTTGGTGGCAGGATGGCGCTTTATGTCCGGGAGGGCATAAAGTCCAACACAATAAAGATCTTGCAAGAGACTAAATGCACAATCAAATCTTTATGGGTAGAAATCCCTTGTGTGTTGGGGAAGAGTATAACGATAGGAGTATACTATCATTTACCTGGCCAAAATGATGAGACAGACAGTGAGATGCTAAGAGAAATTAGGAAAGCAAAGCAACTTGGTAGTGCAGTAATAATGGGAGATTTCAATTATCCCACTATTGACTGGGTAGGTGTAACATCAGGAAATGCTAGAGAGATAAAGCTCCAGGATGGAATAAATGACAGTTTTATGGAGCAATTAGTAAAGGAAATGACAAGAGAGGGAGCAATTTTAGATCTAATTCTCAGGGGAGAACAGGTTTTGGAGAGTGGTGGGGCCACTTGGCAATAGTGACAATATGATCAAATTTGAATTAATGTCTGGAAGGGGGACAGTAAGTAAATCCACGGCTCTAGCGCTAAACTTTCAAAAGGGAAACTTTTTAAACTATTTTTTTCATTTTATCAAAAAGACTGAAAGGTGCAGCAAAAAAGGTTAAGAGTCCACAACAGGTTGGACTTTGTTTAAAAAAAAAAAAAATCTTGCAGTCTAGATGTATTCTACACATAAAGAAAGGTGGAAATAAGGTTAAACATTTGCCAGCATGGCTAAAAACTGAGGTAAGAGAGACTATTTTAGCCAAAAGATCTTTATTCAAAAATTGGAAGAAGGATCATTAGAAGAAATTAGGATAAAGCATAAGCATTAGCAAGTTAAATGCAAGACACTGATAAGACAGGCTAAGAGAGAATTTGAAAAAAGACGTTGGCCATAGATGCAAAAACTCATAATAAAAACTTTAAAAAATATATCCAAAGCAGAAAGCCTGCGAGGGAGTCTGTTGGACCATTAGATGATCGAGGGGTTAAAGGGGCACTTAGGGAAGATAAGGCCATCGTGGAAGACTAAATTAATTCTTTGCTTCGGTGTTTACCGAAGAGGATGTTGGGGAGATACCCATTCCAGAGACAATTTTCAAAGATGACTATTTAGATGAACTGAACCAATTCATGGTGAACCTGGAAGATGTGGTAGGCCAGACAAACTGAAGAGTAGTAAATCACCTGGACCAGATTGTATATACCCCACAATTCTGAAAGAACTCAAAAATGAAATTTCAGACCTTTTACAATTACTTTGTAACCTATCATTAAAATTATCTATTTTACCTGAAAGCTAGAAGGTGGCCAATATAACACAGATATTTAAAAAGGGATCCAGGGGCGATTCAGGAAACTATAGACATGTGAGCCTGACTTCAGTACCAGGAAAAATCGTGCAAACTGTTATAAAGAATAAAAATCACAAAAAATTTAGATATACATGGTTTAATGGGACACAGCCAGCATGGAAGTCTTGGCTCACAAATCTTCTACATTTTTTTGAAGAGGTGAAATAACATGTGGTAAAAGGTGAACCGATAGATGTGGTGTATTTGGATTTTCAGAAGGTGTTCAACAAAGTCCCTCATAAGAGGCTACGAAGAAATCTAAAATTTATTTATTTATTTATTGATAGCTTTTTTTATACTGGTATTAGTAGATACATCATACCGGTTTACATAATAACTGCAGGTTGAAATTACATTAAACAGGTGCAGGGTATGGGACTAGAAGGAACAAGAGAGATAGATTGGAGCTAGCAAACAATGCAAAAACAAGTGCAAAAAATAGGTAAACAATATAAAAATGTAACAAGTGGCAAAAACCTGGTAAACAAAGTAACCTAACTTTATTCATAGGCTCCGGTCAAGTATTATTGCAGCAAGGAATATAAGTGCGAGGGACTATTCAGGGTAGGCCTGTTTAAAGAGCCAAGTCTTTAATTTGGATCTGAATTTGATGATGTCATAGAAAATGTCATAGAATAGGAAGTGATGTCATTATGTGGATTGAAAACTGGTTAAAAGACAGGAAACAGAGCGTAGGATTAAAAGGTCTGTTTTCTCAGTGGAAAAACAAATAGTGGCGTGCCTCAAGGATCTGTATTTGGACCGGTGCTTTTTAATATATTTATAACTGATCTGGAAAGAGGTACAACAAGTGAGGTGATCAAATTTGTGGATGACAAAACTATGCAGAATAGTTAAATCTCAAGCAGATTGTGATAAATTGCAGGAGGACCTTGTAAAACTAGAAGATTGGGCTTGGAAATGGCAGATGAAATGTAATATGGCCAAGTGCAAGGTGATACATATAGGGAAAAATACCACTTGCTGTAGTTACACAATGTTAGGTTCTACCCTTAGAAGTTACTACCCAGGAAAGAGATCTAGGCGTCACAGTGGATAGATACTACATTGAAATAGTCTGTTCAGTGTGCTGTGGCAGTCAAAAAGCAAACAATATTAGGAATTATTAGGAAGGGAATGGCAAATAAAACAGTGGATGTCATAATGCTTCTATATCGCTCCATGGTGAGACCGCACCTTGAGTTGTCTTTTCAATTCTGGTCGCCGCATCTCAAAAAAGATATAGTTGCACTGGAGAAAGAGTAGGGCAACCAAAATGTTAAGGGGCATGGAACAGCTGCCCTATGAGGAAAGGCTAAAGAAGTTAGGGCTGTTCAGTTTAGAGAAGAGACAACTGAGGGGGGAATATGATAAGAAGTCTACAAAATCATGAAAGGATTTGAACAGGTTAATGTAAATCAGTTATTTACTCTCTCTCAGATAATGCAAGGACTAGGGGGCACACCATGAAGTTAGCAAGGAGCTCATTTAAAACAAATCAAAGACAGTTCTTTTTCACTCAGCGCATAGTTAAGCTCCGGAATTCATTGCCAGGGGATGTGACTATGGCAGTTAGTGTAATTAGGTTTAAAAAAGGTTTGGATACTTTCCTAGAGGAAAAATCCATAAACTGCTTTTAATCAGTAAGGAACAGTAGCTTCAGATCTATTTAATGTTTGGGTACTTGTGACTGGAATTGGCCACAGTTGGAAACAGGATGTGGGCTTGATGGACCCTTGACAAGCCCAGTATGGCATATCTTATGTTCTTATGAAGTTATCTATGTAGCTTAGCCTTTTCCCTTCCCTGTCCGTGAACAAGTAACACTTCTTTGCCATGTGCCCAAACTGCTTCCCCAGAGTCTGGAAATCTCTCTGTACTGCTTGGATGCTATTTCTAGCGATTTTGTAGATCGTGTAGATTTTAATCATGTTAATTTGACACTTTATTCCCCTCTAAATCGGCTTTTATACATGCAAGTCAAAGTATTTTATAATATGTTTGAGGTAATAAAATAATTTTATCAATTAGTCTACCAGTTTGTATAGTTCATCTGCAGCTTGTGAAGACCCTCTTGGCTCTTCAGCCTGAAGTCCTCCCATTGCATCCAAACCCTCCACCCTGTCATTTTTTCACTTTAACAAAGCTTGAAATCACGTGACACAGTGAACCCGGATGGAGATGTAATCCAGGGCTCCAGGTGTCCTCTTCTGTAAATCAAGTGCCATCGTCAGTAAATCCCATACTTTTCTCATCCAATTGCTGATTGTAGCTTTATTTGTGCATGGACAGATTTATTACCTATTTGCCTAAAGTTATGAGCGCCTGTTTCACTAAAAAACAAAGAAAAAACCTGTGTCTCAGTGAATCCAAAATGGCTGCCGCATAGCAGAATTCTCTGCCTACAGGGTAAGAATGCAAATATTACTGCCCTTACCGATGCCATATCATCAGCCTTAAGTTCACGTTTGAATGCCATATCGGCACAAATCACAGCAGTGCAATCGTCCATTTATAGAAATGATGGCAGAAGACCACCAAACGGCCCATCCAGTCTGCCCAGCAAGCTTCACACATTTTTTTCTCATACTTATCTGTTTCTCTTAGCTCTTTGGTTCTATTTCCCTTCCACCCCGCCATTTCTGACTTTGGAGTGCGCATGGACTCGGTTGAGGGCCGGATGGGAATTGCAGAGGACTCGCTGGCGATCGCAGCAAAAATCCAAAAGTTAGAGAAACTCCTAGCAGACCAAATGGATAAGTTGGATGATTTGAAGAATCATTTCAGGCGAAACAATTTGAGAGTAGTGGGCATTCCAGAATCAATCAAGGAAAAGCAGCTAAAACCACTGCTAGAAAAAGAGCTGGCTTCAGCTTTGGTCCTAAAGGGGGAATGAGAGCCCATTGTCATTGAATGCGCCCACCGCCTGGGAGGAATATTTGCAGGCCAGACCAAACCTACGGGCCGATACAGTAAAGCAGGGCTGCGGTTACCCTGTTTTTAACCTGTTTTGGACGCATTATTTGGACGCGTAAGGTTAACCCGCGATTCAGTATCCGGTTTTACGCGTCCTTACTGCTTGCCAAAATGGACGCGTATCCGTCTCCGCCCACCGCATGTATATATGATATGTTAATGATCGATTTAGCTATTCCCCCCGATACAGTAACGTGCGCCCAGATTATCACCTTTTTAACCAGCTAATTTGCCGTGTCTTTAACCTGCAAATTTACCACCTACCCTGACCCTGGCATTAGTGTGGTGTTCGGTCAGCTTCGTTCCGGACAGCGCCATAGACAACATGTATATTATTGCTCTGGTGCTATTTTTCATTCGGTTGAGAAGTCATGGACGTCCGGAAAGAGACAGGAACGTCCATGAACGGAAGCCGCGACCTCGGACGTCCAAGGTCGCAGCGTCTGTTCATGGACCTTCGCGCCTGTATCCAGGCGTCCATGATCAGAGGCCGCACTGCCTTGAGCGCCCGGCCGGCCGTCCAAGGTCACGGGTTGGACGTCCGGCCGGGCGCTCAAGGCAGCAGGGCCTACAGGCAGGAAGGTCCATGAATGGAAGCCACGAACTCTGACATCCAAGGTCGCGGCGTCTGTTCATGGACCTTCCCGCCTGTAGGCCCCGCTGCCTTGAGCGCCCGGCCGGATGTCCAAGGTCACGGCTTGGACATTCGGCCAGGTGCTCAAGGCAGCAGGGTCTGTAGAAAAGAACCATCCACTTACCTGGTGGAATGACATTTGAAATGACATTTGAAATGACAGATACCAGCGCACCCTGGATACTGTATAGGCGCTGCATACCGCTCTATACAGTAAAATGGATTGCGAGCACCTACCGCTTCATTGCCGCGCTTTGGACACTGCTTGGATTTGCATCTAATTTGAATACTGAATCGAGCGGCTTGTGAACCAAGATGTGCGCGCAGCAAACGAGAGTGCACCTGGCACGTCCGCACTGTTTCTTACGCGTCCTTACTGTATCGGCCTGCTAGAGTGGTTATTTTCAAGCTCTTGAACTATGCACAAAAGGAACTCATCCTACATGCTTACCGGAAACAAAGAGAACTGCGGCTTTTTAGTCACTGAGCCTTAGTATTTCAGGATTTTTCTCCACAAATCACACAGCTCTGGAAGGGGTTTGCCCCAATATGTTTGAAGCTGAATAACCGGCAGATCAGATGCACTCTACTTTACCCAACAAGATTGCGAGTCTGGCATGAGAATACTACACATAATTTCAACTCCGTGGATGAAGGTCAGGCATTTTTGGAGCGTCTGAGGGGCCTGGACAAGTGATACTAAGGCTACACAAATATCTAAATCTTAATACTCTAGTTAGAGTGTAACCTACAGACAGATGAGTGGATCAGGGAGTACTGCCCCTATTTTTCCATCTGCAGTTCAAGCTAATGTCCTCAAATTACAATTCTATGATATCAACAGAAAAGTTGTATTTGCTTATTTGCACTGATGCTTAGGTACCTAATGTTGGGAGACCTTCATACTCCGATGTGGCACTTTTATCATCATATATTGTAACAGCTATAAGCATGGGGGTGGACACCCGTTGGGTGTTTATCAGGTTATATACTGTATTATGTACTGAGTATAGGTACACTATTTGAGGGGAGAGCCGTGACAATGTACAGGGCAAAGATGTGTAAGGGGAAAATGCTAGAGGGACCATGGCTTGAAATGGGACGGGTGGTCCCCCTGAATCCAAGTACATTTCAAATCTACAATGGGTACCAGACATATGGGATGGGGACCCCAGATAATATTATCTCCTGGAATGTAGCTGGATTGGGCATGCCCATAAAACGAGAGAAAGTACTTGTTCAACTGAAAGGTTGTGAGGAGGGGGGGGGGGAGGGAGGGTTGTGGGTATCATTTTCCTTCAGGAAACCCATATGGTGGAGAAAGAGCACTTAAGATTACGTAGAAACTGGGTTTTTCAGATATTTTCAACACAGGGATCTTCTAAAAGTTCTGGAGTTGCAATTCTACTCAACAAAAAGATACTTCAAATGGAAAAATTCAAAGCAGATCCGGAAGGCCGCTTAATTTTAGTTGCAGGGAAACTCAATGCAAGAAATGTTATTTTGGCTTTTGTTTATGCTCCTAATAATTATAACCATACATTTTTTGTTAAACTCGTTGAGTTGGGCACAACCCCAAAAATATTGGGGGGGGGGGGGGGGGGGGATAACCTCAATTGTGTGGCAGATAATATTCTAGACAGATAGCCAAGTCAGGTTACAAAAGCAAACAATGAGAACAAGGGAGTCAATTTTATATGCTCTGCTTTGCAATTGTTAGATATCTGGAGGGTTCTTCAACCAAGTGAGAGGGACTATACCCACAAGGTGAGAGCCCACCCGACCAAATCTCGAATAGATATGGTTTTGGTCTCTGAAAAATCTTTCATAATGTAATCTCTGTGATCACAGGCCCATTTGTGATATCGGACCACTGCCCACTCATCTGTTCATTAACAAGCAGTAATACCAATACCTCCCTTCCGCTTTGGTGTATGCCTTTAAGGTTGGCTAATAATCCTGAATTTGAAGAGTATATACAGGAGAAATGGCAAGAGTTCGCTAAACATAACCACGAACACCACAATACCCCTATTCTGTTCTGGGAGATGGCAAAAGTCATTATGGGTGGGGAAATAATCAGCGGTATTGCAGCAAAGTGAAGAAGTCAAAGTCGTACCATATTAGCTTTATACAGGCAATTTGCCACATATAAGGTCAAATTTAATATTCATGGCACCCAAGAATGGCAGTGAAAAATTTGAAACTGCCCAAAAGATTTTAAACGAACAATTACATAAGAAGCTGATGTGCTCTCTGTTTGCCTTAAAACATTGATTCTATAGATATCGTAACAAACCGGGTCGGCTCTTAGCCAATTTGGTGAGTTCACAGAGAGGTTCCACCCATATAGGGGGCCTAAAAAATCATGCAGGCACCTTGTGTACGGGATTAAAAGAAATGGGAGACATTTCCCGTTCTTTTTATCAACAATTATACACTGTGGAGAGGGAAGATCACGAAGTACGAGAGGATTTTATGGCTAGGGTACAATTGTTAAATTGGGGAAAGTTGAACTAAAACAACTTAATGCCCCAATTAGGCCAGAAGAAATACTAGGGATAATTAAAGACTTGAAACCTCTCAAATCTACATATTTTATAAGGCTTTAAGTGAACAGATATCTATACCTCTTCAGCATCTGTTTGAAGCCTTGATCCAAACTGGCAGCATGCCTGAGTCTTTACGAGCAGCAGTAATTATTGTTCTCCTGAAACCGGGCAAGCCACCAGATGATCCTGCTTCTTACAGGCCCATATCACTCTTAAATGTCGCTATTAAAATTTACGCAAAACTGCTTGCTAATTGCCTGAAGTCTGCTCTTCTTAATTTAACGTCCATAGAACAGACAGAATTTGTGCATCGTAGGCACTCAAATTCTAATATAAGGCGGCTGCTACTGGCAATGGAGAATAGCCTAACCGGCCAAATACTAGACCCTCCTACTGTCAGCTTTGACACGGAGAAGGCCTTCGACAGAATCTCTTGGTCTTTTCTCAAACATGTTCTGTCACAGAAAGGCTTTGAAGGAGTCATATTTGATGCTATTCAGGCCCTATATTCCAATCCCTTGGCATATATTCAGGTTAATGGAGCTCTGTCGGAGGCCTTTCCCCTAACTAGAGGCACAAGGCAGGGATGTCCCCTGACCCCTTTTTATTGCTTATATTAACGCTGAAACCCATTGTTCACTGCATAAAACAGGAGAATGAAATTCAGGGGATCCGGACAGGGACTGTGGAAACTAAAATAATGCTTTTTGCTGATGATATTTTGATGACCCTGCCCTGGGCCCAACAATCGCTCCCTAAAACACTAAATTTAATATCTGAGTTTGGTAAATTCTCTGGGCTAAAACTATATTTTACTAAATCTGAAGGCCTTGACATTTCTGGCACTCTACAGGAGAGATGGCCTTCATTTCCACTAAGGTGGGGCGGAGACCAGATTAAATATTTGGAGGTGATGATTCATTGCCATCCTGCTTATTGGTATAAATGCAATATCATGCCCCTGTTAAATATTTTTAAACAAAAAACTAAAGCCTGGGTGAACTATCCTTTTTCTAAAATGGGGAGAATAGCTTTATCAAAAATTATATTGATTCCAAAACTGTTATACATATTACAAATGATCCTATTCTCCTCAAGAAGGATATTAGACACATTAACACAATCTGCTCTTGTTTTATATGGAGATCCAAAAAAGTAAGATCATCATATTCTAAATTATGTTGCCCCAGAGGGGGGGGGGAGGGGGAGTAGAGCTTTCTAATATACAATACTACTACTGGGCAAGTTGCCTTGTAGTGCTCTCCTGGCTGGGGGCAAAAGGTCGGTATAGTACACTTGAATTGGAACGTCAATTTGCCTTTCCCCTACATTTAAAATATGTATTGCATGCCCCAAGGAATGAGCTTCCCAGCTCTATCAATTCTATATTGTTTCAATCTGTTCAGAAGTTCTGGCAATTTATCAGGGGACTCTCACACCTTTCATGGACAGTTTCAATTTGTATACCTCTCACAGGTAACAGCAGTTCCTTCCAGGGGACTCTCGGGTACTTTTCAGCCATCTTGCTAAATTTGGAAAGGATATATTATATAACTTTACGGATCTTAATACAGGCAGAGTTTGTTCATTTGATTTTTGTATTGAGCACCTGGGCTTGAGTGAAAAAAACTATTATTTGGCGTATTTACAAATCCGGAGCTGTACAGGAAGACAGTTTAGAGAAAATTGGGATCAATGACACTCCAGGGCTTTCCAATGCTTATTGCACTTGATGAACTCAGGCAAGATCTCTCCCTCTTTAGCATATAAATATATCCACTTCATCATTCCTTATGGAATACTAAGAGATCTAGCTGCTTCATGGACGAAGGACCTATCGGTGGACATTCAAGCGGAAGATATTGCTGAGAGGCTGACGATGGCCACTACAGCCACGGGAAGGATGGGCTTATGAGAAATGCAATTCAAACTCGTCCATAAGCTGTATTTCTCTCCACGACAGGCTACAGAGCTCATATTGCCACCAGCTGTGTTTGACATACTCGGTGGATGATGCGATTCTTTTTTACTGCTTTTGGGCATGCCCCCAGTTGCAAAGATTCTGGCAAGAGGTTTTAGAAACATTGGGAAATTTAAGAGGGCCGCAGCTTTTTTGGTCTGGGGCAGTCTGCTTGCTGGGTATAAAGGCTACTACCCACACATCCACAAAAGATCAGGACTCTCTCATACATAAATCATGCTTAATAGCAAAGAAATGTGTACTGATAAAATGGTTGGACTCCAATAGCCCTACCATGAATATGTGGAAATTGCGGATGACAGAATTACTGATGCTGGAACATCATTCTATTGATCCCTTAGTTTCTAGGAGCAAGAAAACATTTCAAGCAATTTGGCAATAGTTTTTTTTACAACACTTTAGGAGGAAGAGAGACGTGCCCTATGATCTGGGCATTCCCTTACAATATAAGCTAGTTTTCGATATGGTTTATTATATGGTACTTTGCTTCTCTGTAAAACTGCAGTGTTGTGCATTGGCTGCTAACCCATCGTACAGCTTTCTATTTGCTGTATCTCTGATCAATGTTGTACCAATTGGCATGATGCTTTGATATACTGTAAGGGGGATTAGGATGGAGGGATGTGGGGGGAAGGGGTGAAGGTTCACACAAGGCTTGTTATACTGTCTCATTCTGACTTATGTTATGTAAAAAGTCACTAAAAATACTTCACCAAAAAAAACAAAAAACAATGTTTATCCTCACTTACACCAGAAGTAAATATATGCAAGTAAAAGACTTACACAGATCACTTTGGCAGTTTTTAAAATAGCAACTTATGTGCATAAATGTTGGGCTCCACCCTGGAACGCCCCTTTCTTACAAGCGCAAAGTTACTCGTGGACCCTGATTTACTCATATAAGTTGCAGTTTTGAAAATGGCATGTATTTGCATATGTGCTATTTTGTGCATGCAAATGCTATTTTTTATGCGTGCATAATTTGAAAATTCACCTGTGACTACCAATTTTCAATGATAGGAAGCCAGTCATATGATCATCAAGCTGTAGGTGACTTTTTTTTCCCCAACTTTAGTACCCATAAAAGGCTGTAAAGAAAAATTAAATATTTTGATTTTTGAAATGTAAACACCCTGATGAAGATAAGCAGCAATTAAGTTTTTCTGCCCAAACTAGAAGACTTGACTTTAGTCTTGGATAGAACTGCAAGTGAGAGGCAAATAATACACACATTTGATGCCCTCAAACACACAGGATATTTACATGATTTCTGCAACAAAAAATATCTTCATAGTAAGCAGCACCCAAACCCAAGAACCTTATTGTGGTATGCATTTCCAAAAGAACACCGGGATATTGTTATTAAAGGTACAGATTAGGAGAAGGCTAAGAAAATTTCAATGTGAGACTATTTCCTGGGGCACAGTCAGGCCCATTATTGTAAAATGGAAACAGTTTGGCACCAATAAGACACTACCGTGATGAGGCCGTCCTTCCCAACAGGCCGAGCGTACAGTTTAATCTGTGGTTGGACACTTGTTTTTGATGCACGCACACAACCCCTTATGCTATAACTGGATTAGCGCGTCCAAAAAATGTGTCCAACCTCCATGAAGGTAACAGCGCTCATCATATGCAAATGCATGTTGATTAGCCATTCTCCCCAATTCAGAAAAAAAAAATGTGCACCCAATGCGCACATTTTAACCTGCCCAGAGCAGGCGTTAATTCTTGAGGAGCCCCAAAAAATAACAGAAAACAGAAGATACTGCTTTTATGTTCCTTTTTTCGGTTCCTCTGACTTAATATCATTGCGATATTAAGTTTGAGGAACTGAAATAGGAAAATTAAAAAAAAAAAGAGTGCCGGCTGTCAGGTTAGGAAAAGGCACGCTCAATTAATGAGCGTCCATTTTCCTAACTCGTTGCTGTGCACAGCTTAGGAAAAGGGATGCTTATATTTACCGTCCTTTTTCCTAACCGGCTGACAGCCACCTCTCCTAGGCACCTGCTACCAAGGAGGCGCTAGGGACACAATTTCCCCTAGCATCTCCTTTTTACAGCGGCTCCTGATTTAAATATTCAATCAGGCACCTGGAAGAGGGGGATTGGCATGCATTAAGGGAGCATGGTCTCAATCATGAGCGCCTGTTTAACAAGCACCGATACTGCATTGGCCTGTGTGTCAGTAGCCGTGAGTTAAGGAAACCGCTGCAGGAAATCCCCATGAGGCCTAATATTTTAAAAGACCTACAGAGGTCTTTGTCCGAGACTGTGGAAAAAGTCACCTGTCCAACAATTTCAAGATTATTCCATAAACATGGCCTGTATGGGAAGAAGGCAAGAAAGAAGGCATTGCCATATGATGCACTGCAAAGTGTTTGCAAAGAAATGCTTAGGAGACATTGCATACGTATGAGAGAAGGTTTTATGTTCTGATGAGACCAAAGTTCAACTTTCTGGTCTCAATGCTAAGCAACATTTATGGCACAGACAAACAGCGTTATCACCCTGTTAACACTCTCTACAATAACGCATGGTGATGCAGCAATGGCAACAAAAAGGCTTGTGAAGATCAAGGGAAAGATGGTTGAAACAAAGTACAGACAGATCTTGGAGATAACCCTGTTTTAGTCTGGCACAGATCTGGGACTTGGGAGAAAATTCACCTTTCAGTGAAAAGCAAAAAGGAACAATGGAGTGGCTCAGCAAGAAGAAAGTGAATGTCATCAAGTGGCCCAGTCAAAGCCCAAACCTGGAAACAATAAAAACAAAAAAAAAAATCTGTGGCAAGACTAAGACCGCAGACCACAGATGATCTCCACCCAACTTGAAAAAGCTTGAGCTCTCCTGCCAAGAATGGGCAAAAACTGCACCATCCCACTGTGCAAAGTTGGTAGACACTTGTCCTAAATAATTCATGGCTATTGCTGCTGCAAAAAGGGCTTCCAACAAGTAGAGTTAAAGCACGTAAAGACAAGCAATCAAGACTGAGGGGGGGGGGGGTGGTATGCTTAATTACTTTTGGAATCTCTCTCCGATTCTTCACAATGAACGTGTAGAGTATGTTGTGTACATCAGTGAAAATCTCCTAGTTTAATGCATTTTAATTTGATTTCTTTAGATAGCAGAATATGAAAAGTGACAAGAAAATACAATGCCTTGCAAAAGTCTGCACTAATGCATCTTTGCTATACAACGTGGATGTGCACATTTTGTTATGCTGTACATTCTGCAAGAAGTGCCCATTCTCTCAAGCTTCTACAAATAGCTTTTAAAAATATATTTTAAAATACAGATAATTTAAATCCAAGCTAACATGGCAAGCAGAAAAAAATATCACAGTTCAGGCAATGAGTAAAGCTGAAAAGCATTCTCTGATCTAGATAAATGCTGTCACATTGTGTTGCCCCAGCAGGTCAGAGGTTGAGTGCAGCTCTGACCCTCATGCTGGTTGAACAGGAGATAGATTTTTCTTCCTAGTCATTCATCACAATTAGAAATGTCTAACTCATACAAAGAGAGACACATATATATTCACAATACTTAAAACCACATTCACATCTGAGTACTATTTGTCTTGGCTCAATCAACGTGTTAGCAAAAAAGCCCTGTTATACTGTTGCTATAGAATATTTAACACTCTTTACTTCTTACCAAGAATGTCTCCTCTATTTCATGATTTGATAGAGCACAAACATGCTAAATTTCCAGAAAACAATCATTACCATGGCAACACCATGAAAACACATTTTTTTTTAATAGGTCCATTTATTAGATGCTAAATGCCTAGGTCTGGGGGGTTTTTTTTGTTTTTTTTCATTTCTTTTTGCAAGCATTGTAGAATCTGTATTCCTGGTTGTGTCAGTGCATAATGTAAGACTCCAAAATCCAGAATATATTGAGACAGCAAAAATTGCTAAGTCTCTCCCTAATGGCTTGGAGTTTCCTAGCATATAGCCAGGTGGACTCAGGACCAATGGGTTATGCTCCCCTGTCAGCAGATAGAGACTGAGTCAGATTTCAAAGCTGACCTCACCCTAGATACACCCCTGCAGTGACCTCAGCCCTTCAGTATTTCTCAGTCTCCAGCAGATGGTGCACATACCTCTCCCTATGGGGATTGCTGTACTTTTTGGAAGGAGAAATTCTACATTTAAATTGGAGAAAAAAAATTCAGCCCCACTCTCCTGCAGTAATACCTAAAGGTCCCTCTCCCCCAGTTGAGAATTTCTGAGGTGATTTTCGAGATCCCTCAGGAGGTGTGGACTTTGCTGCTTAAGCAGCTGAAAGGCAGCAGGTACAGGAAGCTGAGCGCAGCAGTAAAGGCCAAAGCCCTCTCCCCCTGCAGCCAGAGACCATCTCTATACTCAGCCGGTAAGCGCTGAGCCCAGTTAAGTAATTAAAAAAAAAAACCCCCCACAAAGATTTATGACCCTATTCAGAGACGTTTGGAGGGTTTTTGGTAAGACCTCCTCCGGTCTCCATGCTCGGCATGCTATACAGACGTTCCCGATCCCGTTGGGGTAAGGGGAAGTGGACTTCCGAGTGGGTTGAACGGCCCCCCCAGTGGGCTAGGCCCCACTTTAGGCTTGGTCGGCACACCACATGGTAGGCTTCAGCGGCATCATTGTGCACATCTTTAGGCATGACATATTGCGCTCCATAGAATGTCAGTACACGCAGCACGTTGGCTCCATGCACATGCTGCACACATAATGTCACGCGCATCCATACAGCGCACAACCTATTAAGCACAGAATACAGGTAAAGTCAGGCACACGGGCTGTGCGTGCACCTTGCCGCATCCTGCGTAGGTGCCCAAGATCTGCGCACATAAAATTTTAAGCACAAGCCAACAGAGCGCACAATAACTGCCAACAACAGCTCCAGCAGCCAAGAAACATAAGCACTTCTCTCTCTGCACTGTTTGTCATTTTAGGCCTTCACAGTCTGACCTGGATTTCAATTTATGCCAGCACTGTGAAGAAGCCCAGGGAGAGTTGGCCTCCCTGGACTTTGCTAAGCCTGGCTCCTCCCATTCAAAAGGATGGGTTAGCCACAGTCTTAACTGGAAGTACCCCGGATCTGAGTACTGCCATGACTGGATCATCCATGGGAGAGGGAAATTCAGCGATGCCCACCCTAGTGCCTCCTTGGCAAGGCATGGAGCCGGCTGCCTTCTCTTGGGTGGAATTTTTCCAGGGACTTCAAGCCTTCATACAGGCTCAGTCTGCTACCTCACTTGCCCCTGTCCGGATGGAACTTCAGCCGGTAAGTCCTCCCTCTCCCAGTCCTAAAGGCAGATCGCGAGGCATTGCCTGCCTCGCCAAGGATATCCCTGGCAGGGACCTGGATGAAGAGGAGGATACAGATTCCTTGGAAGATGAGGAAACTCCTCCTGGCTTAGAGCTGTATTGGACCATGTTACAGTTTTTCCATAGAGACAAATTGCCAGCCTTGGTTTCCCAGACCCTGAAGATGCTGGGTGTTCCTGGGGTGGATTCTATGCCAGAAACAAAGAAGAATCCCATTCTAATTTCCCTATTTATTTTTTATTTATTTATTTTATTTTATATACCGGCAACCGTTTGCACATCGTGCCGGTTTACAAGTAACTTATAACAAGGAATATATAGGCGAGGCCTTTACAAAGAACAATATGTAACACAGTAACAAAGCAGATAACTAAATAACTTGGGGAAGGAGGGATAGATACAACAAGGGGGGGTGGGGGAGGGAGAGAACAGATACATAAGGATAAGATATATACATGGATTTGAGGAGCAGATGGTATGTACACTGGTTATATATGGAATTATATAAGTGCAGATAAAAACAGACACATTATTTTAAAGTAAGGGTTGAATGAAGTGTTTGAAGTTCTTAGAGGGAAAGGGGGTTAAGTGTAGGGTGTGGATCCTGGAGGGGATTAAAGGATTTTAGGGGGGTATTGGTGAGAGATGAAGGTTGGGTGAGAGTGTTAGTAGGTGGTGAAAAGGATTGGGGGTATGCTTGGAGGAAGAGCCAGGTTTTGAGATTCTTTTTGAAAGTGGGAGTGGAGGTTTCTGTGCGTAGGTGAAGAGGCATTGAATTCCAAAGGGAGGGGCCTGCAAGGGAAAGGGCTCTATTGGTGGTGGAAATGAGTCTTGTGGATTTTATGGAAGGAGGAATAAGGGTTGCTTGGAGTGATGAACGGGTAGGTCTAGTGGAGGTACGAGGAAGGAAAGGTGGGTTTAGCCAGTTGTAATGCTCGTTGGTGATACTTTTGTGGATGAGGGTAAGCGTCTTGTAAATAATTCGTGAGTGAATGGGAAGCCAGTGGAGATCAATGAGGGTGGGGGTAATGTGGTCTTTTTTTTTTACATTAGTGAGGATACGTAAAACCTCTTGCTACTTTCCAGTACTGGAAGCCATCCAGGAGTTGATTGACCTGGAATGGGATGCCCCAGAAGTAAGTTTTAAAGGGGGACAAGTGTTAGAAGCTCTACACCCACTGGATCCAGCAGTGAGAGAACATCTGTGTTTCCCTAAAGTGGATGTGTTGGCCTGTGCCGTCTCCAAGCCAACAACTATCCCAGTGGAAGGAGAAGCGGCCTTAAAAGATGCACACGATAGATGGATGGAGTCCATCCTTAAACAGGCCTAAACAGGCCTTTGACGCAGTAGCAATAACCTTACAGATTGCTTCTTGTTGTGCCCTGGTAGCTCGTTCGTGCCTACTCCTCTCTCAGGAGGTGGATGACTTGGGGGTGAATTCCAGAGCGGTTATGGAACCCGCCTCCACCTTTTTAGCTGACGCGGACTCGGATCTAGTCCATACTTCAGCCAGAGGAGTGGCCTCAGTGGTGGTGGCCAGAAGACAGCTATGATTGTGGAATTGGTCAGTAGACACAACCTCCAAGGTAAACTTTACAAAGATACCCTTTAAAGGATTACTCCTTTTCAGAAGCAACTTGGAAAAGCTGGCCAATAAATGGGGTGAATCTCCAGTTCCCCAAGCTAGCAGAAGATAAGAGAAAGTAGTTACAGCAACCTTTGCCTATGAGGGGTTGATCCAGGGGCTCCCAACACTTTCATCCCTACAGAAAATCAACATTTCAGAGGTCTTGGCCCTTTGGGAGGTCTCAGTCCTTTTGTGGTCGACAGCCCATGAGAGGGGCAGGCTTGAGTTCAGTTTCATCCTGGAACCAGTCAATGAAATTTTGCCAACCCACCCTTGGAATGAGGAGATAGAAGAGGGACAGTTGACCACCTATCAGCAGTGGGTCAAGTTCATTTCAGATAAATGGGTACTGGAGGTCATATGAGAAGGATATGGCTGGAATTTCACAGCACTCCTCAGGACACATTCATGATGTCTCCTTGCCACTCCCAGCACAAGAAGCAGGCAGTGGAGACAACTCTTAAGACTACTCAGGATTAGGGCTATAATCCCAGTAACTGCGCCTCAGGAAAATACAGGGCATTATTCCAACTATTTCATCATTCCCAAGAAGGAAGGTTCCTTTCACCCCATCCTGGACCTCAAGAGCATCAACTGACATCTACGAATGAATCATTTCTGCATGGAAACCCTACGCTCTGTGATAATGGCCGTACAATCGGGAGAGTTCTTAACCTCCCTGGAGCTATATGAGGCCTACCTATATAGTCCAATCAGTCAAAAATACCGTTTCCTATGATTTGCGGTACTGGGTCGCCATTATCAGTTCTGGGCACTGCCCTTTGGCCTAGCCACCACCCCCAGAACATTTTCCAAGATTATGGTGGTCACAGCGGCAGCACTGAGAATAGAGGGAATCCTGGTGCACCCGTACTTGGACAACTGGTTAATCCGGGCCAAGTCCATGAAAGAGAGTCTCCGGGCGACCAACAAGGTGACCTCCTTGCTTCAAGAACTTGGCTGGGCTGTAAACCTGGTCAGAAGCAGTTTCAAGCCCTCCCAGTCCTTAGAATATCTGGGAGTCCGGTTCAACACCAAGCAGGGCAAGGTCTTCCTTCCGACCACGCGGATAAGGAAGTTGATGTCCCAAGTGCGTCAGTTGATGAGCCTGACAGTGTGGAGTATCTCCAAGTTCTCAGGTTGATGGCAGCAAGCCTGGAAGTAGTGCCGTGGATGAGGGTGCACATGCGACCACTTCAACGCTCACTACTGTCACGTTGGAACCTGCAGTCTCAAGACTATTCGATTTGTCTCCACTTACCGATGGAAGTATGCTCTCGGCTCAGTGGTGGCTGCAGGAAGCTCATCTGAGCAGGGGTGTATCCCTGTCCTCCTCGAACTGTCTGGTCCTCACAACAGACGTGAGCCTCCGGGGCTGGTAAGCTCACTGCCAGGAACTGATGGCCCAGGAATGTTGGACAGAGGAAGAGGCCCTCTGGAACATCAACCACCTGGAAGCCCGGGCAGTCAAATTGGTTTGTCTACAATTTAGCCACAGACTCCAGGGTCAAGCAGTCTGTGTAATGTCGGACAATGCAACAACGGTATCCTACATCAACTGCCAGGGTGGAACCAAGAGCCAGCAAGTGTCACAGAAGATAGATCTCTTTATGGAATGGGCGGAAACACATCTACACATGATCTCAGCCTTCCACATTGCAGGAAAAGACAACTTTCTAAGCAGGGAGAGTCTGGATCCAGGAGAGTGGGCATTGTCAGCCAAAGCCTTTCAGTTGAAAGTAAGTTCGCTGGGGTCTCCCGTTCATCGACCCACTGGCTGCATCCCACAATGTGAAGGTTCCCCAATTCTTCAGTCGCAGAAGAGATCAGTGGTCCCTGGGGATCGACACGCTTTTTCAGACCTGGCCGGAAGAAGAGTTGCTATATGCCTTCCCTCCATGGCCCCTGCTGGGCAGGATCATTCGCAAAATCGAGCACCATAGGGGATTAGTCCTACTAGTAGCTCCAGATTGGCCCAGGCGTCCGTGGTATGTAGACATGCGAAGACTCCAGGTGGAGACACCCCCCCCCCCCCCGTGCCTCCCACCGCACAGGGGCCTGCTACAGAAGGGAACAGTCCTTCATGAGGATCAGACTCAATTCTGTCTTACGGTCTGGCCCTTGAAAGGACTTGCCTGATGAAGAGAGGATATTCTGCGGCAGTAATTGCCACCTTACCCCATGCTCAGAAGTTCTCTACATCTCTAATGTATGTGCTGGTATGGAGAGTATTTGAGGCCTGGTACGAGGACGCTGTGTCCCCCTTCAGGTGGACAAAATCCCACTAATTCTAGAATTTTTGCAGGGCGGCTTGAATAAAGGTTTGAACCTTAACTCCTTGAAGGTCCAGGTAGTGGCTCTCTCCTGTTTCAGGGGCGAAGTGAACCGAACCCGCCTGTCGGCTCATCCGGACAAGGCCCATTTTATGAAAGTGGTGAAGCACCTCTGGCCACCCCTACGGTGGCCAGTTCCCTTGTAGAATCTTAATCTAGTACTGGAATTTTTGGCAGGGCCCTCCTGCACAGTCTTTCCTTGTGTTTATTAACCTTGAAAACGGTGTTTCCAGTGGCTATATGCTCAGCCTGTCACATCTCTGAACTGCAGGCATTGTCATGTCGGGAACAGTTCCTCCAGATGACTCCAGAAGCATTACAGCTTTGTACCGTTCCATCCTTCTTGCCCAAGGTAGTCTCGGAGTTTCATTTGAATCAGTCCATTTCTATGCCATCCCTAGATAAGCACAAGGACGCGAAACAATACCGCCTCCTCAGTCATTTTAATGTCAGTAGACTTTTGGCGTGGTATCTGGAAGTTTCAGAACTGGTCCGAAAGACGGACCACCTGTTTGTCCTTCACGGTGGAAGAAAGCAGGGTAAACCAGCTTCACGGGCTACCATAGCTCGCTGGATTAAGGAGGTGGTCATGGGAGCCTATGTGGAGACAGGAAAGCCATTACCTTCTCAGGTTAAAGTTCATTCCACTAGGGTTCAGGCAGTCTCATGGGTAGAAGCTAGTCTGATGTCTCCCACTGATATCTGCCGAGCGGTGACGTGGTCCTTCTTGCACACCTTCTCCTGGTTCTATTGCCTGGATGTACAAGCCTGAGAGGATGCAGCTTTTGCAAGGGCAGTGTTAACCGGACCGCAGGCAGCCTCCCGCCCCAATCAGGAGTACCTTTTGTACATCCCATTGGTCCTGAGTCCATCTGGCTACATGCTAGGAAATGGAGAAATTACTTACCTGATAATTTCATTTTCCTTAGTGTAGATGGGTGGACTCAGCATCTCGCCCACAGCTGCCCAAGAACGGTGACAAGGATTCACCCGTGTAGTGGATATTGATTCCAAGAGATTACGGGTAAGCCGTCATCCAGTCCTTAGATCAGGGCATCTAATTTCTTACTGGAGTTCAGTGTTTATGATTGGTTGAGTACAGTTACAGTTATCCGTTTTTAACCATATTTTTAAACAAGTTTTTTCATTAGTATGTCTACAGTGGATTTTAAAGAGAATACTGAAGGGCTGAGGTCACTGCAGGGGCATATCTAGGGTGACGTCAGCTTTGAAATCTGATTCTGTCTCCATCTGCTGGCAGGGGAGCATAACCCATTGGTCCTGAGTCCATATGTCTACACTAAAGAAAACGAAATTATCAGGTAAGTAATTTCTCCATTAGCTGGCATGTCTGGTTTATTATAACCATCCATTTGAAGACAGGCATCCTCACTAAGATCAAGGACCTAGTTTTCTGCAGCAATGGTGCAAAATATGCTTTCATACTAGCATTTAAACCATTACAAATCACTGCACATGCAGCTAAATGTTTCTTTCACAAAGATTTTGCAAACCATATTATTCCAGCTACTTAAATGTAGTGATACCAAAGCTCCTTTATACATTTATCTCCAACATGGTGGCAATGAGGAATAGTTGCTTAAATACTATTAAAATGCAAACTTCCAAGAAGAGCAAACTGTCTTGACATTCATTCAATATTAAATTACATATCTTAAAGATTTGTGTATCACCCGATGCAGTAGGCCCTAGACAATTTACAGTATAACATACATAATAAAAGATATGTACATATTAAAGCTGAATTCTAAATCCTATTATCCCTCCAGCTAACTGCTTTCAGATAGCTGTGCCCCAATATTCTCAGACCTCAGTTATTCACAGGAGAGGGCGAATTTTTCCATCTTATTAAGCTGCTCATGACTAGTCAGTCTGCCTGCTCACTGGGCTTACATCAATACTAAACCTACCTGAGGTCCTCTCAAAATATTGGTAATTTTTGTTTCTGCAGAAGAAACATCTGCATTTTTAACATTTTTTTAATTGTTTTCTCTTCATTTACTTATCAATGAAGAAAGTGACTTTTAAAATGAAAAAGATAAAAAAGGAGCGATGCTGTGGCAGTGAGTAGATTCTGCAGCAGATTCAGGGGGTAGGATAGGGGTTACAGAATCACAGAAGACGGGAAGGAATGGGGGAGGACCCCAAGTGAGAATGTTACACCTTAAGATGATCTTATAGTCCAGTATGTACTATCTATTGCTAGGCCAATGCCTTGGTAAGTAAATTTATTGATACAGTTTAGAAACTGTAATGCCCGACTCCAGCCGAGTTTCGCCTTTTCGGCTGCATCAGGGGCGAGCCATGTTCATCAGAGTCCATATGGAACCGAATAGTTAGTTTTGACCTATTTTAGTCCGCTTTCTCCACAAGTCGGGCATTATGGTTTCTAAACTGTATCAATAAATTTACTTTCCAAGGCATCAGTCTTGTTTTTGTTTATTCACATCCATGACTTCCCTAGACCGACTTCAGTCTTGTTTTTTTGGGACCTTCCCTATCTATTGCTAGCCCATCTGCCAGTGCATAATTCAATATGCCCTTGTGTACTGTTACACTGTGCCATCCAACCACACATTTTAACAAGGTACGCACCAGGTCATCTGGGGAGTCAGCATGGAGACCACTAACTTGAATGTGATTCCCATCAAATGCAAAGTTGTGGCGAATGTGATCGGGCAAGACCTGCTTGTCAATTTTGTTGGGAAGATGAGTTCCTGTGAGAAACTCACTGCTCAGGTCTAAAATATTAACATTGAGGTTGACGGCCGTTGTGCGCTGTAAATAGAAAAAAAACAAACAAACAAGACAGTCATTACTGGAAAGCAGTATATATATCGAGAGACCAACATTCAGCCACAGGGAGTCTGGAAAAGTTAGCCGGATAAGTTTATCCGGCTAACTTATACTGGATATTCAGTAGTGCACAAGCATCATTGAATATACCCAGCTTCCAAAAAGGGTCATTCTTTATTGTGCGATGGGCCATTATCGTGTGCATCATGGCGCTATCACGTGATAATGCTCTACTGCATGCGATACCAGCCGCATCACAGTGCTGAAATGCTAATAAGGGTAGGAGTGTGGGCGGGGTTAGGACCTGGTAGCGCCACTATCACCAGCAGCACCATGGGAAATAACACCTTTTCTCATGGCGTTATGGGGGTGATAGTGTGCAGCGCGGCCGCACCACAATGGACAAAACTGCACCACTGCGATGTAGCCGGCTGCACACTATCGCCCCACCACCCCTTTTCTGGCCGCAACTCATCATTCTAAACATATCCACATAATCCCCCCCCACTCAGATTCCCAGCCTCCATCCCCCTCACCCCACCCGCCCTTTTTCCCCCCCTCCTAAGGCTTTCCCTTTTTTCCCTTTTTTTCCCCCCTCCTAAGGCTTCTTTTCCCCCTCCTAAGGCTTTTCCCCCCCTCCTAAGGCTTTCCCTTTCGCCTCTCCTTTGCCCGCCCTCCCCATTTTATCTTCCTACAATTTTACAAAATTGTTCAATTCTGTCCGATATAATCAATCCTATGCCAATTGTCTCTAATGTAAATAGTCCTCTTTCTGTAAATAAGTTCCTTTTATTTCTTATGTTAACGGTTGATTTATACTCTCACTCACGCTACCTATCTTTCCCTCTCTTCTTCCTGTCTCCCTTACCCCCCCCCCCCCCCCCCTTTTCTGGCCTGCTCCCATCTCCGGCCCCCTGTTCTTTGTAATTTCCTCCTTTAACTGAGTTACTTGTAAACCGGCGTGATGTGCCTCACGAACGTCGGTATATTAAAAGTTGTTAAATAAATAAATAAATAAATATATTTATAGCAGAATGATGAATCTAGGCCTTAGTTAGCTGGCAAAGTGTTATCTGACTTTAGAACTGCTTTACTGCATGGCCAGACTTGGTCAGACAATACTGAATATTGTAATTACCTGGTTAACGTCTCTGGATATGTTTATTCCACCCCAGAACACCCTACGTTATCCAGATAAATTTTATCTGGCTAATCACTTAGCCAGATAACTTAGGGGCATTCAGAGTGGACAAACCCCTTTGAATATGGGCTCTAAGTACTTCTGAGTATGCCATGGTCTGGAGACACCATGATTCTGCTGCTGAATCATCAAAGATGGAAAACCGAAGGGTAACAGAATACTCTCTTAATAATCCAATGCATACCGCACTTGTTCAGCTCCAGCCAGAAGGCTTCAGGCCTCTTTCTAAACCAGACAGATGGAAAGCAATGAATTTACCACAGTCCCGACTTAGAAAATTACTCACTACCAAAGGCTGATATTCTGGTTTTTTGCTCATAGATTTGGGCCTCATGTACAAAATGAATTTTTGCCTTTTGTGTGCATGGAAAAAAACAAAAAACACTTAGTGCATCAAGCCCAAAAGTTTAACAAAAGTAAGATTGTGAGCAAATGTTCAATATATTTTGTTAAGGTCTGGAGAAAAAAAAATAGGTTATTATATTAATCAAACTCCATCCATAAATATTCTTACTCTTTAATCCAAACTCACTCATCTCTCTGTTCTTGAACCCAAATGCTTTTTTTTTTACCCCTCCCCTAAAAGGCCTCCTTTCTCTCTGGAATCCAATAAAGAATCATCATGTATTTCCTGCAGAATTTCCCTGATTTTCTCCTACACCATCCACACATAAAAAGGAAATAAAATACCAGATCAGTCTCCGAGAGTCAAAAATCTGGATGCAGATCTCTCGAGAGCCAATCTGGGCACAGCTCTTGGGCTGACCTGTAGAGGCCACCTTGCAAAGAGTACCTGGCACTATTCTGCACAGACAATGAACGTTACTTCATCAGCACGGTCAGGCCCAGCCAGCACAAGGAACAGGAGCTCAAGCCAAGCCTGAATTTTCTATTTTCTCTCTATAGTTCTAGCCACAAGGCTAGTCTGCTGGCTCCGAGATGGCACAGAGGTTCCGTGGTGCGTGGGACACGCCTGCACAGACCAAACAGACTATGCACGCCACATGCAGGCAAAGAGCATGACAGCTTATAAACCGCAGAGAGCGCAAAGCTCACAAAAACATCAGGGAAAGTTAGCATGCTTAATGAGTGACATTTTGTTTGTGAAACTGCAGGGCTAAGGACACGGAGCAAAGGACTGCTCCGATTTGATCAAAGCTGTCAGAACCCAAGCAGCTGCTGCTAATTGTGGGCGAGGTGATGGGGGGGGCAGGAGGTAACTCTTCTCTCCGCCTTCATCCAAACTCCATGAAGCAAGAATGCAAACCAGCTGTCCCAACACTTGGGCCTGCAACAGCTCAAGACACTTTGGGCCTTATTCAAAAAGACTTCTTTTCCCCATTATGGAAAGAATCTTTATTGAATAAAGCCCTGGTATCCAGAGTCTGTGCGTTAAAGTAGGATTTCATGCTCTGGCAAGAAACAAAATGAGAAGAGTGCATTAGAGAAGAGGAGGACAAAAGTGTTAACACTATAAGCCAGGGGTGGCCAACTCCAGTCCTCGAGAGCCACAGACAGGCCAGGTTTTTAGGACAGCCACAATGAATATGCACGGGAGAGATTTGCTTACAATGGAGGCCATGCATGCAAATCTATCTCACACATATTCACTGTGGCTATCCTGAAAACCAGGCCTATTTGTGGCTGAGGACTGGAGTTGGCTGCCACTCTTATAGGCAATAACACATGCGTTTGCTGCCTCCTTCTCTCCTGCCCTCTGTCGCTAAGGGCCCTTTCCTTTACTGTCTCTGCAAAGCTTTAATTTTATTTTTAACCCAGCAGCGGACTCCTATTTCTTTCTTATAACCCAGATCGGACCCCCTTTTACCTTAATACAGTCACTGCAGCAACAGTCTTTGGTTTGGGACCAGGCACCAGGCCTCCTCCTAAAACTCTCCAACCCAGAGCACTAAATCCAACCCTGAGGTGTCAAAATTATGTAATGGCCGACTCCTCATCTCCCAAAACTACCCCAACAAGGGTTTGTGAATGCTGCCTCCACAGCATCCCCAGCTCAGGCTGACCCAGGGGGCTGAAAAATCTGAGCGATGAACTGAACAGAGGTCCCGCCACATGAGGCAGACTGGGGCTATGGAGCAGTTGTAAGCTCAACAACATGAAGCTGGTTTTGGACTTTTGAAAATATAAAACGCTGAAAGAGCTCATGAGCGGGTTAAGTTATCCAGATAACTTTAACTACCATAGATATTCAGCAGTACTTACCCCAGATAAATTTCCTGCTGAAAATCCAGGTACAGTTATCCGAATAACTTTGGACCAGCTATTTATGTGGACCAAGCTGTCCACACAAAATGTAGCCAGATAATAATGCTCAATTCGGCACTATCCAGCAAAATATTTTAGCTGGCCTGCCCCGTGGCTTCAGCCTTGCTCCCTTTTTTGTGCAGGTAACTATGTCCATACAAAAAAAATCTGTGGAAAGAAATTAGACAAAGGGGGATATTTTTAAAATGACAGATCTATATGGGTGAAAATCGATTGCATACACCCTTCTGCAACTAAGATCTATGGACCTGAGATAAAAAAAACAAAAAAAAACTTGACCAGAGAAAGACTGTCTTTTAGGAAGAGAAGCGGCCGGAGAGCACACACTCTGCAAAGCTGCAGGGAGACATGAGAACCATTGGAAGTCACTTCATTTGCGTAGTACTCCCAGCAATATCAGCCACTTCAATTTAACAAAAGTGCTAGTGAGCTGCTGCCACTTCATTCTTCCCTACAATACAAATCTTGAATGCTTTTTTCCCCCCTGATAATTTGTTTTCCCGTGCTTCTGAAATGATAGGCTGTGCATTTACTGCCACCCAATGGTAAAACATTTAATAACTCACCACTTACTACATGTGCTTATGCAAAAATGTTTTTCCAGGGGCCAGTGTAATAAATCATCTACGTGGAACGTAGTGTGGGGGTTCCACCCCGCTTTTTAGCACGGATTTTTCCAGGCTAAAATACCCCCAAGTCTGGAAAAAACATGGGATAAAACCCAGGCTAGGATTCGTGCAGGGACATACAAACCCCATGTTAATGACCCTAATAGCCAAAGAAGGGAGGTACTCTAGAAGTGGAACTGCTTTGCGCCCATCATTTTACCTTAGAAATTTAACTCCTGGGTCAGAGCAAGAGTTAAAATTACCATGGCAAAGAAGCAGCATTGGAAAATTGGAAGCCTTAAATTCTGAGCATTAAACCCGACTTTTATATTGACAGTTAAAATCACTATGCAGCAATAAGGCTTTGGGTCTCATAAGGTGCAGCAATTTCACCTAAATTAGCTGGAAAGCTTGTGCACTGCACCCGGGAGGCAATTCATTAATAAAGTGACGGGTAAAAGGCACTCTAGCACTATTGTAGCCATTTGTGTGGAAAACTTGAAAAAAATTGCCAGAGGAAATGGTGTTTTAAAACTGCAAGCTTTTCTGGGACTGTGGCAGTATGGTGATGAAAGCTATGAAAAAAACAAATGGTTTATGTAAAAGTATAGTAAGGAAGTGCAATTTTCATAAGCAAATGTTGCTCTTTAATGTTTTCCGCTTGTGACTGCAGAAGGGCGACGTGCATAGAGATCTCGTTCAGTTAGAAACCGGGCAAACATCTGAGTCTAAGCTACTCACTGGCCCTTTGATCTTTCCTCTCTTGCACTGCAGCTTGACTTGTTCTGGATATTGATGGCACCGCTGAGCAGAAGAAAGCCATTTTTTAGTATGAATTTGCAAGGCATGCAAATAGCCCCTTAATTTAAAAACAAAAAACATGTTTTTCTTCTAGCGAGCTTCTTTATTTATTTATTGTTTACAATCATGGGGCATTTGCATGCCACACTACACCCCATGCTCCTGCAGGTTTTTATCACAAGAGTAAAACCTGTGCTAAAATTTCTCTCTGATTTTATCACAGGTTTTATTATATCGACCCCTCAGTATTTAAAATTCAGTTTATGATTAGGATTGATATGCATGGTCATCCTTTCATAAAAACAAAAATTCCTATATTAAAGTGCTTACATTAAAACTCATTTTTAATAAGAGCATTTTTATGGTGGGAAAGGATGAATTTACCATTTCAAGAAAAAAGTAGTTTTAAAATCTGCCATTCTTCCTTTTTCGACAAATGTGAGTTGGGATGAGGCGAGAAACAGTCTACAACAACCTATAGCTGCTAGAAGCTCTCAGCTCTTCACATCAAGATCGTGTTTCTCATAGGCTGGCAGTAAAGTGTAATAACTGAAGATCCACACAAACGATAAAGAATGTAGGGCACATCTAGTTTACCTAGTTTCATTCTTGGAGCGAAATCATAGACCCTCGGCTTTCCCTCGATTCTCTGCAAAAGGGATCTTTCATGAGGATGTGGTTAGTGCAGTTAGTGTAGCTGGGTTCAAAAAAAGGTTTGGATAAGTTCTTGGAGGAGAAGTCCATTATCGGCTATTAATCAAGTTTATTTAGGGAATAGCCACTGCTATTAATTGCATCAGTAGCATGGGATCTTCTTAGTGTTTGGATAATTGCCAGGTTCTTGTGGCCTGGTTTAGCCTCTGTTGGAAACAGGATGCTGGGCTTGATGGACCCTTGGTCTGACCCAGCATGGCAATTTCTTATGTTCTTATGAATTCTATAAGCTTGTCTCAACCACTTCCACTGAAAGGCTGTTCAGCCTATAAGAAAATAAGACTTGCCATACTGGGACAGACCAAAGGGTCTATCAAGCCCTGTATCCTGTTTCCAACAATGGCCAATCCAAGTCACAAGTACCTGGCAAGATCCCAGGAAGTAGATATATTCCAAGCTGCTTATCCCAAAAATAAGCAGTGGATTTCTGCAATTCTACCTTAATAAATGGTCAGACTTTTCCTCCAGGAATTTGTCCAAACCTTTTTTTAAACGCAGTTACACTAATAACTTTCATCACATCCTCTGGCAATGAATTCCAAAGCTTATGTGTTGAGTAAAAATTATTTTCTCTTATTAATTTTAAATGTATTATCTAGTAACTTCATTGTGTTTCCCCCTGGTCTTTTCAAAAGAGTAAACTGATTAATGTTTACTCGTTCCATTCCACTTATTTTATAGACCTCTATCATATCTCCCCCTCAGCCATCTTCTCCAAGCTGAAGAGTCCTAACTTTTTTAGCCTTTCCTCATATGGGAATTGTTCCACCCCTTTTACCATTTTGGTTGCCCTTCTCTGTAGTTTTCTAATTCTGCTATATCTTTTTTGAGATGTGGTGACTAAATTTGCAGACAATACTCAAAAGAAGATTGCAATATGGAGTGATACAGAGGCATGATGATACTGTTTTATTCTTCATTCCTTTCCTAATAATCCCTACCATTGTATTTGCTTTCTTGGCTGCTGCTGCTGCACACTGAGCAGAAGAGTTCAACATTTTCCACAATGACACCTAGATCCTTTTCCTGAGTGGTGACTCCTAATTGCATTGTATAACCATAATTTGGGTTGCTCTTCCCTAAATGCATCACTTTGCACTTCTTCACAATTTTCATTTTCCATTTGCATCATCCTTGTCATGAAGTAAACTTTTCTGATATTACTCTTAAGTTTCCCCTCTCAGAGCCTCATGCCATTACCTTTCTTCTGAAAAAATATTTACTATTTGTCCATTATTTATATCTCTGGAGGCATTTGAATGTGTTTTATTCCTCTTCCCCCCATCTCTCCTCTAGGCACTGAATTTTCATCTTCTTCAGTGCATTCAGAAATATTCAGACTCCTTCACTTTTTCCACATTTTGTTACAATTCAGTCTTATTCTAAAATAGATAAATATGCAATTTTCCCCTCCTCAGTCTATACACAATACCCCATAATAATAAAGCGAAATCAGGTTTGTAGAAATCTGTGCAAATTAACTTTTTTAAAAACTGAAATATCACATTTGCATATATATTCAGACCCTCTGCTCAGGTGCATCCTGTTTCCATTGATCATCATTGAGATGTTTCTCCAACTTGGAGTCCACCTGTAGTAAATTCAATTGATTGGACATGATTTGGAAAGGCACACACCTGTCTATATAAGATCCCACAATTTACAGTGCATGTCCAACAAAATCAAAGACAAGAAATGAAGGAATTGTGTCGAGGCACAGATCTGGGAAGGGAACAAAAAAATTGCTGCAGTATTGAAGGTCCCGAAGAACACAGTCTTAAATGAAAGAAGTTTGGCATCACCAGGACTCTTCCTAGAGCTGTCCGCCCACCTGTCCAAACTGATAAATCATGGGAGAAAAGCCTTGGTCAGGGAGATAATGCTTTGCCTCGCAGCAAATACGCTGAACTGATAGCTTCCTTTAGCCAGCGGGCTATCGTTGTCTTAGATGCCATATTCCCTCTTTTAGGACCACTCCACAAAACAAACAGATGGTCGGATACACGAAAAGCGTTTGTGACTTCCAGATAATACAACAACGCTCTGCGAACATTCAGCTTTCGCAAGTCTCTAAAGAGGGGATCAGACCGATCCAAGTCTGTAAAAGACGGGAGCTCCACTGATTGATTCAGATGAAAGGAGGAAACTACCTTGGGTAGAAAAGATGGGACCATCCACAAGGAAACCCCAGAGTCAGAGATCCTCAAGAAGGGTTCCCTACAGGATAACACCTGAAGCTCCGACACTCTACGAGCAGACGTAATAGCAACAAGAAAAAACACTTTCAAAGTGAGATCTTTCAGCCTAGCCCTTTTCAGGGGCTCAAAAGGCGCCATACACAGAGCCATGAGTACCAGGTTCAGACTCCAAGAAGGACAAGGGTGCCTGACAGGAGGATGCAAGTGATTTGTTCCCTTCAGAAAACGCGCCACATCCGGATGTATAGCTAACGCCACCCCTTGAATACTACCACGTAAACACCCAAGGGCTGCTACCTGTTCCCGAAGGGAACTACATGCCTGTCTAATCTGCCTAATTTCACTCTTTTTTTTTTTTTTTTTTTTAAAGGAACACTAAACTAAACAGACTGTAGGTTTTGCACCTCCACCATCTGCTGGAGACAGAGAAATACTGACGGACTGTAGGTGGCACCTCGGGTATTAGGACAGAGTCCTTTGAGTTTTTCTCTGTCTCCATCTGCTGGAGGGGAGGCAAAACCCAGGAGTCTGGACTGATCCAGGTACGTACAGGGAATTAGGCCTTTATGATAGAATGGCTAGATGGAAGCCACTCCTCAGTAAAAAGTACATGCAAACCCACTTGGAGTTTGCCAAAAGGCACTTAAAGGATTCTCAAAGCATGAGAAACAAGATTCTATGAACTGAGGAAATCAAGATTGAAATCTTAGGCCTGAATGCCAAGCGTCGTATCTGGAGGAAACCAGGCATCACTCATCACCTAGCAAATACTATCTCTACAGTGAAGCATGGTGGTGACAACATCATGCTGTGGGGATGTTTTTTAGTTGCGGGAACTGGGAGATTAATCATGATTGGGAGAAAGATGATAGGACAAATTACAGAGAGATCCTTGATGAAAACCTGCTCCAGAGTGCTCTGGACCTCAGACTGGGGCAACGATTCACTTTCCAACAGGGCAAAGACTCTAAGCACACAGCCAAGACAATGCAGGAGTGGCTTCGGGACAAGTCTGTGAATGTCTCTGAGTGGCCCAGCCAGATCCGGGACCTGAACCTGATCCAATATCTCTGGAGAGATCTGAAAATAGCTGTGCATCGATGCTCCCATCCAACCTGACAGAGCTTGAGAGGATCTGCAGAGAGGAATGTGAAAAAAATCTCCAAATCCAGGTGTGCCAAGACTGTAGCATCATACCAGAAGACTTGAGGCTGTAATCGCTGCAAAATGTGTCTCAACGAAGTACTGAATAAAGGGTCTGAATACTTACATAAATGTTATATTTCAGTTTTTTGTTTTTTTTTATTAATTTGCACAAATTTCTACAAATTTAATTTCACTTTGTCATTATGGGGTATTGTGTGTAGATTAAGGAGGGAAAAATGTATATTATCCATTTTAGAATAAGGCTATAACGTTAACAAAATGTGGAAAAAGTGAAGGGGTCTAAATAACTTTCTGAATGCACTGTAAGCTTTTTGGAGTAGACCCTGCATTATTTTGGTAGCCCTCCATAGTATGTATATCGTTTCAGTGGCAAGGCCTCTAGAATTGGAGAAAATACTCCAGGTGAGGTCTTAGAGAAGCATTCCTACCTCCCTTTTCCTGCTGGTTATCTCTCTCCCTATTTACCCAGGATCCCTCTGGCCCTGGCCACTACTTTGTCACATTTATTTAGCATTCGTTTATATACCGAGGTATAGCAGACATTGCCTTCACTCCGGTTTACATTATAACAAACCAGTTACATTTAAATCCATAACAGTATAACAGTAAATTGAATCAGAACAATAACTTAGTAATGGTCAATATTAGAAATATGACTGTATAAAAAATCTTGTAGGGGGACGGTTGATACCGTAACAAAAGTGAGAAAGGTTTCTGTGAGTCAGGGCGGTTGTCGTAGGAGGGGGATTGCTCACGTAGAATGGAACGCGCAGAGGATGAAATCAAGATTTATGTTCTGCTGTCATTGGGTGAGCAACCATTGCAGGACTGTGAGAGTAGCCAGGCTTTAAGTTCTTTTTTAAAAGATTTAACGTTTACTTGCGAATTGAGGTGATGAGGTAAAGAGTTCCATAATTTTGGGCCGACGATAGAGATGGCTCTATTTCTTGTGGAGGATAATTTGGCTTGTGGTAGTGAAGGAACATCCAGCTGAATTTTATATGTTGACCTTGTAGTACGAGATGATTTATGTAAATGTATAATATTGTCCAGGGCAGTGTAATCTACTTTATGAATTGTCTTGTGTAGGATTGTGAGGATTTTGTACTCTATTCTTTTTTCAACCGATAACCATTGTAAGTTGTAGAGTACTGGGGATATGTGGTCGGATTTTCTTTTGCCAGTCAGAATTCTGGCAGCTGCATTTTGGAGTAACTGCAGTGGTCTTAAGGTTGATTTAGGAAGGCCAATTAGAAGGGAGTTGCAGTAGTCCAAACTGGAGAAGATGAGGGCTTGAAGAACGGTTCTGAAGTCCTGGGGGTGAAGCAGTGGTTTTAGGTGTTGAGAATTTGAATTTTGTGGAAGCCTTCTCTTGTTCTTGTTGTGATGTGTTTTTTGTAATTTAGCTCATTATCTAGCCAAATACCAAGGTCTTTAACGTTGTCTTTAAGATGAATTTGAATGTTGTCAAATTGGAAGGTTGGAGTGGATGTTGTACCAGAGTTTTTTCTTGTCATTAAAATACATTGTGTTTTGCTCATATTTAAACATAATCTTAGGTTGTTTAGCAATTTTCGTATTGCATCGAGGTGTGAAGCTGCTTTTGACATTGCGTCTTCTAAAGACGAAGTTATAGGAATGAGCAGTTGTATGTCATCAGCATACATGTAGAAAATGATGTTAAGGCTTGAAAGGAGTTGGCATAAAGGTAGAAGGTAGATATTAAAGAGAATGGGCGATAAAGCCGACCCTTGAGGAACTCCTGTTTCCAGAGGTATGGCCTCTGATGAAATGCTGTTGTAGGAGACTTTGAAAAACCTGTTTTTAAGGAAGGAGGTAAACCAGTTAAGGGTTTTTCCAGCGAGACCGATGGATTCCAGGCTAGAAATAAGCCTTTTGTGGTCCACTGTGTCAAAGGCTGCTGACAGATCGAGGAGGATCAGAAGGTGATCTAGTTTGTTATCGAAGCCTCTTAGTAAGGTGTCAGAAAGATTGAGTAAAAGGGTTTCTGTACTGAGGTTTTCCTAAAACCGTGTTGTGTGGGAAATAGTATATTGTGGTCGTCAAGATGTTCGTTTAGTTGTTTCAGAACCGCCTTCTCTGTTAGTTTAGCAAAGAGGGGTAAGTTTGAAATTGGGCGGTAATTGTTTAAATCTTCTGGGTTCAGGTTTTTTTTCTTTAGTAGTGGCGTGATTGTAGCGATTTTTAATTTGGTAGGAAGCTCGCCCTCTATAAGAGATTTGTTGATGATTGCTGCTATTGTTGGGGCAATGGGATGAGCGATTTCCTTTAACGCTCGGGTCGGGATGGTGTCCATGTCATGACGTGCAGGGTTTATTTTTTTCAGCATTTTCTCTGTTTCCATGTTGGAGATAGAACTGAATTCAAGCCAAAGACTTATGTTTGTTAATGTTTGCTTTTCTATGATTGATGGGGTGTTGAAGGCATCAGTAATTTTTGAAATGGCTACATTATTTTGCTACCTGGAGATCAACTGGTGTGACAAAGTTTTTATGAGAATTAGGGCTGAATTTTCAAAAGGTTACGCGCGCCAGGCCTATTTTAAAAAGGCCCGGCGATGCGCATAAAGCCATTGACGCTGTGTCGATGGATCGCATGCCGACAGGCTGCCGGTGTGCGCGCAAAAGGTAAGATAAAAATTTGGGGGGGGAAGGATAGGGGAAGGAGTGGGAAGGTCAGGTTAGGGAGAGGGAACGGGGGAAGGCAGCGCTGCTCGGTACACAATTGTGCACCCCCTTGCGTGCGCCAACCCCTGATTTTATACCTTGCGCACGCCTGCGCAAGTTATAAAATTGGGCGTACATGAGCGTGTGCCAGGTAGCACGTGCACATGTACGCCGCGCGTGCTCCTTTTAAAATCTACCCCTTAGCGTGGGGTGACAAGATTCAGTTTGTGATCACCAAAATTTGCCATAAAGGGGTTTGTTGTAAGATCAGAATTTACTACCATTACTGCCAATGTTAAAAAACGGAACAAGTGAGTTTAATGCACTGATACCCATTCCTTATGGTGGATTAGAGAAAAAAAAATTACCTTTTCTTCATCCAAATGAATTCCACTGATTTCAAAGTCAAACATGAAAAGTTCAGCCACTCTTCTAAAAAGAAAGATAAAGAAAGGATGAGTCAAAAATGCATATATAACTATGGAACACAACATGCGGAGTCCAGGAGAAAGCTGGATTCTTTACAGGCCAATTCCTCATTTTGAGCTGACATAGGAATTATCCAAAGACCATGCTGTACATGAACGTCAGACCACACAGGTCCCTTCAACTCGGGAAACAGAAAAACAAATGTTTATCATGCAAACACAGCAAAGTATAACAGTAAACACATTTCTAAAGGACTGAAAGGTTCAGGGATGGTACTTCTCAATTACCAGTTCATATCCAGCTTCAGTCAAAAGATCATGGAAAGTCATTACCATCTGAAAGCCATTTGATAGCCTATGTAAGACAAAGTAGTAGTAGTGGTAGTGAGATAATCAACCACCACTAGGGGCACTAACTAGCGGCCTTGCCAGCAATCTCAGCACAGACCTTCTCACCCCCTTAGAGGTAGTCTGGCCCTAGCAAAGCTCAGGCAGGCAATATGGGGAGGCTTTTACTACAGCTGCCTATCCTGTACCTGTTCTAAGGACAACTGGAGCCATTCAGGGCTAGTCAGCTAGATAAACATATCCGGTTAACTAGCAGGGTATAATCAGCAGCACAGTCACATCGCTGAATATATCTGGCTATCTTAAAGTTAGCCAGTTATGTCTAACTGGCTAACATAGGACAGCCCTATGGCCTGACCAGAGTTAACTAGATACATTAACTGGCTAACTCCAAATATCAGAACTAGATGGTTAACTTAACCGGTTAACTCCGCTCCTTCCCAGAAAGCCTCCTGGCCACAGCCACTTATCCGGCTAGATTCTAACTGGGTAACTAGTTATCAGGCTAGAATTTAGCTGGATAAGCGCTGAATATACCTTTGTAAGCCATTTAGACAGATAACTATTTGATTATTATTAGTATTTAAGAACTAGCATGGATTAGCACCTAAATGTTTCTCGACTCTATTGAGGTCTTATCAGCCAAGACCTTCATTGAGATCAGCTTCCCAATCGTTATTAGAAATTCCCTCTTTTAAACAGTACAAGTTGAATGAATCACCACATTTGTTTTGTTTTTGTGGGTCCCATGTGGTGGAATGTTTAGCCTTATGTGTTGCGTGTTGAATCTTCTAAGTTAAGATTTAGGAAATTGTTAAAAAGCTCATTTATTCTGCTTTGCCTATGAAAGATGTCCCAATTTGCATTCAAAAACAAACTCCTCAAAAAAGGATCTTATGGTAAAACAACAGACATCAAACCATAGAACTTCAACAGCCTGGGTGCTGCGGAGAAACCCTCTCATCATACATCTCTGTTATAACCACAATTATAAATTAAAATTATTTTTTTTGGCAAATAAAAACAGGTTCTTGAAAAACTGTCTTTTCACATGAAGCTGAATATTAACTTACCTTGTAATTCCAAGCAGCTTATCTGGTTATTCCAAGTGGCAAAAAATATAACAGACCGGTCACCCGACACTGAACAGCATTTCAAGAGTGCTCTGTAATTTATCTCTCTGCATCAGGGGAACTCGCCGCCATCATGGCTGTTTTTCAAGAGCCTGTTTTATTTTCAAAGAAAAAACATTTAAAATCTATACCTGTGGTTATAACAGATGTGTGATGAGAGGGTTTCCCTGCAGCGCCCAGGCTGTTGAGGTGCAATGGTTTGATGTCTGTAATTTTACCATAAGATCCTATTTGAGTTGTTTGTTTTTGGATTTTGATGTGATTTACAACTCATTTTTTGTGTGTGTATTTGTTATTTGCATATACCAATTAGAGTCCAGCCAGAACTGTTGTAATTAAGTGTAATGTTTTAACATAGTTTTATCATGTTTATTTTTTGTTATGATTTACTACTTTTTATTTGGCACATGTCACTTTGATTCTGTTTTTAAACATTATTTTATGGATGTTTTGTAAAACCGCACAGAAGTGTTGATGGTATGGGTTATAAATTTTATAAATAGATACATCTTTTCAGTTATCTGTCTAAATGGCTTTTTAATATCAACCTCTCAGTGTCCAATGCTGCAAATCCAGCGCCTTTCTCAAACACTAAAGTCGTTACAAAACAGTTATCTAACCTTATGTTTAGACCATATTTTTTTTTTTATAAAAAAAGAGTCAATGCCATGAAAGGGTTGTTCAATTTATGTGAAAGGGTCCCAATACCATGAGCCCAGTGTAAAGAATATAAATACTCCTGGGATAATCCCCCTTGTTCAATATAGATCCATTATTTTATCTTGCTGGTTGGAAACCAATGAAATTCCGCCCTCAGGTGAGCTGCTGCATAATAACAATGGAAATCAGGAACTGCCATCCTCCCCTGCAACTTTTCTGCTACATAATATAGGCCTAGCTATCCTCAGCGGTCTTCTTCACCACATATACTGAAATGCTCTTTTATGTAACAATTTCAAAAATCCATCTGGTACCTCACTAGGCAAGGTTTGAAAAAATTAAAGCCATCTAGGTAGAATAGTATTTGAACTGATATGATACACCCCATCCAGGAAAATAGATAAAGGGATCATAGTTCCAACTCATGTCTAGTTTTTTCCATTAATGGCAAATAATTTAACTGAAATAATTTTCATCAATCGGATCCCAATTGTAAACCTAAGAACCTTTGGCCAATTTAAAAGGAAAAGCATCCCATCTACCTTTTATTTGTGAATCATCTAATGTTAAATTCAACAGTTCTGATTCCTCCATATTCACTTTAAATCCAGAGTCCCAGTTAAACTCTTCCAATTCTTTCACCACAATCAGTAATGACAATAAAGGGTTCTCTATAGTAAACAGGATGTCATTAGCAAATAAGGGGATGTTAAACTGAGATTGGGCCACAGCAATGGCATGTATGTCCCCATTTTTTCTAATTTTTCCCACAAATGGCTCCATAACCAAAGCGAACAACAATGGCGACAGTGGGCACCCTTGCCTTCTCCCTCTAGCCAGCTCAAATATAGAGGAATAATTGCCATTGATCTTAATACGTGGAAGAAGAATACATTGCTCTCAACCATTGTAAAAATTTAGGGCCCAATCCACTCTTTTCCAAAACCTTAAGCATGAACTTCCAGTGCACTCTGTTAAAGGCCTTCTCAACATCAACTGCTAGTAACACCGCCTTTTGCGTCCCTTCTTTGGCCAACCGAATAAGATTTACAATTTTGTGTATATTGTTGGATGCCTACCTCTCCGGAATAAAGCCAGATTGATCAACATGGACTAAATCTGGAAGCACCACATTTAAACAGGATGCGAGAGCTTTCGCCAAAATTTTCAAATCTATATTTAGAAGCGAGATAAGCCTAAAAGAGCAACATAATGTAGCATCTTTAACTGGTTTCGGTAGAACGGTGATACCTGCTAAATACATGGACTATGGCAAAAAAGAACCTCCCAGAAATTAATTGAATAATTTCTGAAGATGGGGAACCAAAACATCTTTACATTTTTTAGAAAACAATCCTGTATACCCATCTAACACCAGTGATTTATTTATCTTGAGAGAAGATATTGCTAAATCAATTTCCATTCCTGTAATATCTTTATCTAACACCAAGGCTGCCTCTGAAGATACACTTGGAGTAATCACCTCTCCCAAGTACTTGTCAATATCCTCATCCACCATGTTACTATCAGAGTACAGTTCCTGATAGAACTGCACAAACTGTTGCTGTATTTGATCGCTGTACCTGTTACTAATGATTCATCTACTGTTGTCCCTAAGTCATCATAGTGCCCTCCTGGAGCATTAGATCCGGTTATAGCAACTTTTAGGGATTTGATCTTAAAAGATGTGAGGGGTATGAATAAGGAAAGCCTCAGGGTAACACAATTTAAAAAATGAATAACGCAGAGCTTTGGAAGATCTAGTAAATACATCGGAGTTGGTTATAAAAGCGGCTGATATGGGTGGTGCCGTCATAGTAATGGATAAGTGCGATTATAAGAATGAAGTCATGCAACAATTGAGCGATCAGTCTTATTATAGACTGCTTGCCGACGATCCCACTCCTGAATTGAAAAATAGAGTTGATTTAATTGTGGAAGAAGCATTTGATAAACCATGGATTATGTCAAGGGAACATCATTTTCTTAAAGTTGATTTTCCAAAGACATCAGTGATGTATATTCTTCCCAAAAATTTACAAAAACTTATTCAAAATCCTCCAGGACGTCCCATTATTTCAGCTCGGGGGTCTTTGTTTGAACAGGTATCTATTTTTATAGATAAGTTTCTAGCACTGTTGGTTATTTCTTTACCCTCTTTTGTAAGACATTCTGCCGATGTAATGGATACTTTACCATGGTTGACGGAAAGATTATTTCCATCTCACACATTGCTACAATTGATGTATACATTCAGTCTGCTGCTGCCTAATTAAGATAATTGTCTTTTTTTTCTGTGGCTGTAAGGCATTACGTATTAAGTAACAAGGAAATAACAAAAAGTATTGAAGAAAAAGAAAAAAATTGGAAAAAGAGTGAAAAATCAGTTAAAACGGGTCGAGTTCCTCCTATAATAAGAACTTTAATAAGACAAACCCTATGATTATATAAAATAAGTAAACAGTGAGCAGTTCACTTTATTTCAGGACAACAGATCCTCAACCGTGAATGCTACTAAACACGTTCCAGTACGTGCATGTTGGCTCACATATGAGGGTTTGCCTTAGGCAAAAAAAAAAGTATATATAAAAATATATTTTTTCACATACCACGCGGTTTATTCATTTAGTAGTGTTTCCCTGGCAACGTCTTACCTTTTTCAAAGTGGGACTTTTCACCTTCGTTCGCGGACTAATTGTAATATTATTGGTGCTATTTTCAGTATTTGGTGACCTTGCCATCTCTTATACATAGGCAAAACAAAACGCCCTGCGTGTACGCTTAATCGATCACCGTAGAGCCATTATGCGGGGATGTGTTGAAGCTCCGCTAGTGCAGCATCGCTTATTAAAAGGAACATTGTTTTTCAGTCCTTACTTTCGCAGTAATTGAACAGCCTAAGCACTCCCCACAGGGAGGGGATTTTGATAAAATTCATTTACAGAAGGAGCAAAAGTGGATTTATTATTTTAGAATGGTAGAACCTAAGGGATTAAACAAAGAAACTGATTGGTCCGTTTTCTAGGACTGACGTTGTTTAACATTTTTTATTTTGAAGCCTTATCTGCTATGATTGACAATGTTTGTTTGATGACCTCATTTCCTCTGTGTTGGATGTTAGGTGACGATCTCTTTAAAAAGGAAGTGATGTTGTTCATTTTTAAATGCTCCTGCTATTCTGAATGTGCGTGTTATATTTATCTTTTTTTTTAAAGAAATATATTTTATATTGTTTCTTTATTTCCATTTCTATCTTTACAGCATACAGTAAAAAAAACAAAAAAAAACCCTGAAGAAGGCAGTATTTGCCGAACGTGGTCCGTGTCAGTTTGGTTTTTAAGCAGTTTTGAAGTGGCGTTTTGAAGTATTTAGCAATTTGTTTTTTTTGGTTAGGCTATTATATGAGCTCCTTTTGGGGAATTATTTTTGTTGTTTGATTTTATAGTAAAAATATTTTGTATTTTGGTGAGAATTTAAGCACAAATACATTTTTTTGTAAATTATAGTCCTTGGAGGTATGACGGTATATGATTTAAACTTGCAGTGTAAAAAATACTGATACTCCTGAGGCCCATTGCGGGTGAGAGACAGCAGATTACACTTTTTATACCAGGCTGATACCTTCTGTAGAACATACTGATGGAAAAAATACCAGAGGCCTCAAAATGAATTAAGGCTCTGAAGAAAGAAGAAGAAGCTATGGTGAACTATGGCCTAGTTTTGCAAAGCAACATATGAACTATGGCCTAGTAACACACACATTAGCAGAATCCAGGTGAAACGTCAACAAGTAAGTCACAGGATGAGCATAAGATAAGAAGATGAAGGATCGGAGAAAGGGTATCTGTGAAGATAACAGATCTGAAAAAGGGTATCTGTGAAGAAAGTTTGTGCATATGAAGTAAGATAAGATCAAACGGGAACAAAGAGTAGCTGCACTTAGCAGCAAGGTTAACTGAAATCTTGTGGTTTGGGGACAAATAGTAGTTATCAATTAGCTTACAGAAAATGTATATAAAAAGAGCTTGCAAAAAGAAAAAATTAAGCAAATGTTCCAGACCATAGATGTGCTATGTACATGTTGTAAGTATACCTTTGCTTCCTGCGTATACCATTGCTTATACTCAGTATAATAAATATATTATTGTGTGATTTAAGACTTAGTCAGAGTTGTTATTACAAACAATTGGTGGAGAGAATGCGGGCATTCGTCACGTGTTTGTGGAAGCAACTCTGATTATTTCTTGGGAAGAGTAGAAGATTTACGTTCTCTTGGTTTGATTCCCTAGGGCTCAGATTGATCAGCTGCAGCCCAATCGGTAATTAAAAGCCAAGAGTCCTGTGTAAATCGTGGTGATAGTTTTGAGAAAAGGCGCCTGAGGTTTTAACGCTGCAGCAATTGTTGTTTTTCTTGTATTTACTGTGTGGGTTGATATTCGCGTGTATATATTTTGTGTTCTTATTTTGTTTTGGTTACTATATACAGTTATATGTGCGTAGCCTAAGTAAACGACAGTTTAAAATGGTTAAAACACACCCCACCCCTAAAAGGGTCCCAGAAGGACAATTAGGACAGCCTAACACGTTACATACATTATATGTTAACAGTGATGATACATGTACGGCTGTCCAGCATGTAATTAATTTATTTCCATTTGAAAAAGACCTTATTAAGAAAACAAATGACAAATGGGGTAAATACTCTGCTAAAGATTCCTTTCTTTCCTGGCCCATGGAAGGATCTTTGAAACTTAGTCATTTATTGCCATTGTTAACATTCCTACAAGATAATAAAAAGAAAAATAGTCTAAAGAAACACCTGCATGTCTGGAATTTATTTTCAGTGACAGGTGACTTATATACAGCTGATAAAGAAATAAAAAAGAAAAATAAGGTTATAGATGAAATAGGATCAAAATCCCTAAATCCGCCCCCATATGTGACTACATGTGCCCTGCTGGAAGACAGTGATCACGAAATTTTAATGCCCATGCCCATACCAGCAGGCTATGGTCCGTTAAAAGGTCCTGTACAAAAGCCTAAACCCTTATATCCGGACTTAGAACAAGCAGCTAAATTTGAACAGGAAGCTGCTGAGCTTTTCCCTGGAACAGATAACTTTAAAATTAAGGGATTAGTGCACCTGACACCTGCCAATGGCAAGGACTGTCAGCAATTACGGGCTGATGTGTTATCAGGTGCCCCCCAGAGTCCTTTATCAGAAAAGGCTCGAAAAGAGGAAGGGTCATCCTTGACACCAGAGATAATTAAAGAAAGGATTAAAACGAATGAGGAAGGTTCATATGGGGCTCCATGGTGGACCACTGTTAAGACAGAATTAGGCAATGCAAATATAAACACTCCTTGCCACCCAGAAGGGCCAGTAACTGAAGCACAGCTTTCAGAAATAAGGGAATTAATCAACAAATATTGTACGGAGTCAGAAGATTTGGAATTTATCCAAAAAGGTCTAGACATATGGTTAAAATGTATACAAGATTTAAACTCGCCACCTTTTAAGGGAATAAGAAACAAGAAAGATAATGTGGAATTGAAAGAATTTCCTATCTTCCTAAGAGATAATGGGCAACAGCCACCCATTGCAGCTTATAAACCATATACACCAGTAGATATTAGTACGATTATACAAAAATTGCCTAGTATACATAAAGGAGCAAGGCTCTGGCTCGAGGCAATAGATACTAATACGGCCGGAACACATTTAGCCATAGGGGATTTTAAGGCGCTATGTGCAGCTTGCGGCATTAGTTTACCACAACTCTCAGCAGTAAGCGCACGTCCACGGCTTATCACCCATATTGCCGATGGAATTCCTTTCCAAGGACAAGATAGGATAGATTTGGTAAATGCTTTAAATGTCCTGTATCCTACCAGCATAGATTTTACAGCCATCACCGCAGCCAAATGGGATGGCTTAACTGATTTTGCAATGCACTTGACAAAATGTATGGACATGTATAAGGCACAAACCGGGCAGGATGCTGATATACAGCCAAACATCCCTGTATTTTTACATTTATTCTATGCTACTTTGCCTGCAAATATGCAGACTAATTTGAATAATGTTGTGGCACTTTCAACAAAAACATGGCCAGAGGTGAGAAACACTTTAATGCATTTCGCCTCAGTGCATTGCAAAATGATAAGAACTTCTAATAAAGAGCAACAGAAAATGGCTAGCAAATTAATGACATTACAGATAGCGGACTTAGAGGAGAAAAAGAATATGAAAACACAAAGAAATCAGGATACAGTAAACCTACAAGGCAGTGATATACAGGATTGTTATGTGATACAGGGTCCTCCGCGTACCCCGTATGCAGGAATATATCAGGGAGCATATCCCTCCTATATCCCCCGAGGTCGAGGGATGAGAAGGGGAAGGGGAGGAAGAGGTTTTGCACAAGGGATAATGAATAGACCGTCCCCTGATAGAAGAGCTCATGTGCAGTGTTGGAATTGCCAGTCATTTGGACACTATGCAACTGAATGCAGGCGATCAGGAGTCCCTGATCACACACAACAAACATTTTTACAGACACCGCCGGCGCTGACACCGCCGCCGCTTAACCAAACATTGCAGACACCACCGTTATCTGCACCAGATCAGTTACAGGCTGGCCAACAGCCCTCACAATTCCCTGTGTGGGGCCAAGGTAATTATTGACAGACTTCGGGGAATGAAGGAATAATGCAGGGTGATACTGTATTTTTACAGAATTCAGAGCCGTTTGTTCAATTATTAGTAGGTCCTCAGCAGGTTCCAATGCAATTTTTGATTGATACAGGCGCTACATCATCTGTTATTTGTGTTAAACCAAGCGCTGTAAAAAGATCCATTGAAACAAACACCACTATTGGCTTTGATGGCAAGCCCAGTAAAAAACATTTAACTGAATTAACCCCAGTAGTAATTAACACTACACAAGGTAAAAGAGAAGCTTCAGTTAAATTCTTAATTGCTGAACATTGCCCTGTAAATTTACTAGGACGAGACTTACTTACTCAATTTGGATTAACTCTCACCTTTAAAATCCCAGCATCTAAAAGCCTCCTTTCATTACTCACTTCAATAGGAAGTGAGGAGGAGAATGAAATCCCGGATGAATGGAAATGGGATCAACTACCTTTAGATTTATGGAGCACAGAGGAAGCTCCTTATGGTAGAGCAAAAACAGCTCCGGCTTATCGAATTAAAACAGTACCATTTGAGCTGGGACCAAATGTGAGCCCTTATCCAGTAAAAGAAAAATTAATGGAACCTACTATGAAACATATTGCTAAATTATTAAAACATGGTATTATTGAAGAATCACAGTCACCCTATAATACTCCTTTGTTCCCTGTGCCAAAAGGAGAAAATGATGTCAGAATTGTTCATGATTTACGTGCATTGAATGATATAGTGATTCCACAATATCCAGTTTGTGCTAATCCTCTGACATTATTACAAACACAGCCCATATATAAGTTCAACTCTGTCATTGATTTATCTAATGCATTCTTTGCAATTCCTCTACATACTGCTTCTCGTGATCTAACATCTTTTGTATTAGGCACAAAAGCTTATCGATGGGCACGCATGCCCCAAGGTTTTACAGATAGCCCGACTGTATTTTCAAAACAATTGAACAAGGATCTAGAGCAGTTCAGAAGTATTTTACCTAAATCAGTATCTTTATTTACATATGTTGATGACATATTGCTTTCTGCTGAAACTAAAATAGAATGTTGTGAATGGACATTTAAATTATTACAAAGGCTTGGTGAGGCAGGATATAAATGTAATCAACAGAAATGTGTATTAGCTAAGACTCAAGTAAATTTTCTAGGTCAAATAATATCCTCAGCTACTAAACACATAACAAAGGACCTATTGTTAGAACTACAGAAACAGGAGTTTCCCCAGAATTTGAAGCAATTACGAGGTTTATTGGGAACTTTTAATTACTGTCGACAATGGATACCAAGTTATTCAGCGCGCATTTCTCCTCTACTGAGGCATTTACAGGTACCGGCTGGTACTGTTTCTAATGCGCAAATAAAATTGACTGAAGATGACGAAATGGTAATACAAGATGTATTACAGACTTTACTACAGGCTGAACCCTTAGGTACTGTAGACCCCAGGCTGAAAGTGCATATATGGGTCCGAGACATGGGAAACACATGGGCTGCTTTTGTAAATCAAGAAGATACACCGAAACAAGCAGTGGCATTTCTATCTGGATCCTATAGTCCAGTGGAAATGGCTCTACCTGAAATTCCAAAGTTATTAACTGCTATTGTCGCCGCTATTGGTAAATGGCGAGCTATGATGCCATATAGCTCGTTAATTTTACACTGCGCTCATTCAATACATCATTTGCTAACGACTAGTCAGGCTGCATTGACAGCAACCAGATTTGGAAAATATCAAACAATATTGACTGGCCAAGATATAGTAACAGCACCTCTCACGAAAGCTCAGAATAAGTTACTAGATTGTTTTTTTCCTAGTAATGTACAGAGACAAATTGAAAGAAAAGACATCCCGGACCTTTTACTGACCCAGTTTGATCCCCTTGACAAGGGACTAATATGGTTTACAGATGGGGCACAGAAAGACCAGCAAGCAGCGTTTGCAGCATTAAGTGTTACACCCAGTTTAGATATTATTACCAAAATACAGTATCAAACAGAGAAAGGTGTAACAGCACAAGAAGCTGAACTCCTTGCTGTAATAGCAGCTTTGAAATCTTCAGGAATAAAAGAGCACTGCACGATCTATACTGATAGTTCATATGTAGTCAGTTCTCTACAATACCATTTATTGAAATGGAAAAGAAGGGGAATGATTACTGCCACGGGTCAGCCCTTACAACATATCAACAACTGGAAACAAATACTGAACTTATTATCAAAAAGGGAAGGGGTTGGTTCTAAAACTGCTATAGTATGGACGCCAGCACATACTGGACATATGAGCTTTGAGGCACAAGGAAATGACCTAGCAGATAAAGCTGCTACAGAAGTGCTTACCGTGAAACTAATGACTATGCAAACACGGTTTAGCTCAGAATTAATGCATACTCCATATCCCATGCCACTTGACATACTCCATGAACAACCTAGTGGTGAGGAATTACAGAAATGGGTGACAATTGGATGTTATCAAAAAGGGAAAGAATGGCTCCACCCTAATGGAAAAAAATGTTTGACAACATCAGAAGTGTTGCGATACTTCTTTGCATGGCATGCAACCATGCATCTGTCTGCCACTGCACTATTAGCAGGCATACAAAGTAATCATTGGAACCAGAATCTTTATGCTTTAGCTGTACAGATAATTCATAACTGTTTAGTCTGTTCTACTCATATAGCTCGTCGAGGCCCAGCTGTGAGTCCTGGGAACTTGCCTATCCCCCAGGGACCAGGTTTGGAATGGCACATTGATTACACTGATATGATTGAAGCAGTTAAAGGAAAACGGTATGTATTGGTATGGGTGGATAGCTTTTCACATTGGATAGAAGCTTTCCCATGTACAAAAGAAACAGCTCATGTAGTTATTGATACCTTTTTACATAGAATTTTACCAGCCCATGGATGTCCGATCAAAATTGTATCTGATAATGGGACACACTTTAATAATCAAATTATGAATGAATTACAAGAGATCTGTAATATTATCCATCGACGTGTGTCAGTCTATAAGCCAACCTCGAATGGTTTGGTAGAACGATATAATGGAATATTGAAAACAAAATTGAGGGTATTGCTAGCAGCATTACATAAAAACAAAACAAACAAATTATATACCTGGTTGGATGTATTACCATTGGCCTTAATGAATATACGGAATACGCCAGGTACAATCCATGAGATTACTCCATTTCAATTACAGACAGGACGGATTATGAATCCGGTGAGAATAAGACAAACTGATACTCAAGTAGAGTATTGGAAAAAAGTTCAGCCCCTAGTAGCCATGGCAGCAGATCTAATACAGACTGAATCGAAAAAGGTTCCTAAACAATCTTTTTGCGCTTCCTTTTCAGTAGGTGATCAAGTACTACGAAAGAATTACACCCACAAGACTTGGAAGGATCCGATATACGTTGGACCTTTCACTATCACAGACCTCAGCCATACTGCTGCTAAACTATCTAAACATTCCACTTGGGTACATTTGTCGGATATACGGACATTTAATCCGATACTATAATTGGACTGTTGCATTATCTTTTCTCTCTGAAGTAGACTGACGACTGCAGGAAATGAAAATGTTATGTTTACTAACCTGTTTATATGTACTAACGTATACATGGCCACCTGTTACTTCTTTCCCTCTCCAACAGGCCCCTGTTTCAGGATTAACAAATTTGTGGGTACAGACAATACAAGAATTAGTAAAAACTCTTCCAGCAGATGTTACTGATTGTATCGTCTGTACTCCACATCAAAAAGCCCATTCACATGTCCCAGCCATTTCCTTTCCAGTTCCATTACACCATATTTTAGGATTTAAAGATAATGGACCACACAATATGACCATAGATCCATTAGCAGGACAAACATGGACACAATATTTGGGTAATGCCAAACCTCCCCCACTTACAGCCGATTTACCAAAAAATGGTTTTCTTTGCCTTAGTAATGTTACTTCCCCGAACCCTATTCCTTGCAACTATACTTACTCCACATACAATACAACATGGATTATTCGTAAGGGAACCATCTTACCCAGCACCCCTTTCACTGACATTGTAATAAGCTGTAATTGCACATTTTCACATATTACTGCATCTCCTCCACCAGGTTGCCTTCCATGTATAGCAAATCTGTCCAAGATTGTACATGTAGCCACCGACACCCAATACATACACACTTTCAATTCCACATACACTGTCTGTCCACGTCTGTGTGACCTCTTCAACATAGCAGACAATAACTGTTCATCTGAAAATGACTTATCTTTGGTTCCTTGTAGTGTATTAGGAAAATATAAATCTCCTTTTGTTTATGGCCCTTATGACAATAGCAATGATACCGTAATACAAAACTTTGCAAATCTTTATGTTGGACATTATTGGTTGTGTGATGGAATAGTCTTCCTCAAACTCCCTGCATACTATGAATTTTGTGTGTTAGTTACATTTAACTATTTTTCTCGAATTATTCCATTAAATCACCCTATGCATACCCGCTCCCGAAGGAGTGTTCCCTCAGCTGTCCCTGAAGATCAAGCAATCCAACTCTCATTGGATTATATTAACTCCACCTACCCTTTAACTAAAACTAGATTGGACGCATTAAGCTATACCTCATGGTTACCATTTGCCCAACCTGCAGTTGCAGCTGAATTGGGAATGGCCATTCGGCGACTACAATCTGTTCTCCATGTAGTCACGCATGAATTAGAAATCACCCTTAAAGCCCTTCAAGACACGGTAGATGAATTAACTACTGTTTCTACATATAATCGACATGGTCTGGACTATATATTGGCTGCCCAAGGCGGATTGTGTACGGTACTTAATAGCTCTGAATGTTGTACAGTAGTGGTTAATCGCTCTCATATAGTTTACAACGCAATGCAAAAGATACAAGAACTGGCTAGACTTCAAGTTAGCGATTTTGAGGGAGGAATCTCAGTAACTTGGTGGGATTCCATAACCTCCTGGTTTTCTAACTTATCTAGTCATTTGAAGGGGATAGTAGGAGTTTTTCTTGGATTACTAGTTTTAGGTATAATGTTATGTTTTTGTATTCCATGTATTTGTTCAGTATTACAATATTGTCGACCAAAGATGCCAACACCAAAACCAGTAACCAATATGATAGCGTATAGCAATATAAACTTGAGAACTACTAGAATGATCCAAACCACAATCAGTACAGATGATAGCTGGGAAACGGAAAGTGAGAGCAGTTAAAAAGGGAGGTCCTAGGGAGGTGTCCACAGATACAAAGAAGAAAACCCTAGTCTCTATGCTGTTCCCCTGTGTGAAGAATGAAGACACCTAATGTGAGCCAGAGTCAATCTGGCTCAAGGGAGGATTGTAGAACATACTGATGGAAAAAATACCAGAGGCCTCAAAATGAATTAAGGCTCTGAAGAAAGAAGAAGAAGCTATGGTGAACTATGGCCTAGTTTTGCAAAGCAACATATGAACTATGGCCTAGTAACACACACATTAGCAGAATCCAGGTGAAACGTCAACAAGTAAGTCACAGGATGAGCATAAGATAAGAAGATGAAGGATCGGAGAAAGGGTATCTGTGAAGATAACAGATCTGAAAAAGGGTATCTGTGAAGAAAGTTTGTGCATATGAAGTAAGATAAGATCAAACGGGAACAAAGAGTAGCTGCACTTAGCAGCAAGGTTAACTGAAATCTTGTGGTTTGGGGACAAATAGTAGTTATCAATTAGCTTACAGAAAATGTATATAAAAAGAGCTTGCAAAAAGAAAAAATTAAGCAAATGTTCCAGACCATAGATGTGCTATGTACATGTTGTAAGTATACCTTTGCTTCCTGCGTATACCATTGCTTATACTCAGTATAATAAATATATTATTGTGTGATTTAAGACTTAGTCAGAGTTGTTATTACAAACACTTCTCTTCCTATTCTAGATTTTAAAAATAAGTTTTACATTATTTTTTGTTATATATACTTTTTGAATATATTTGGTTTTCCCTCTCCTGTTGTTTTTTCATGTTATTTTGAGGTGGTGTTGCTCGGTATTGTGAATGGATGTCTTAATATTTGCAATAAATTCTGACTTTTCTTTTTGTTTCTTAACAGCCGTGGCCTAAGGCTATCAACTGACCCTGCAAGACAGCTTTAAAGCTATCCCACAGAATCTGCTAAGAGATCTCTCCATTATCATTAAAATACAAATATTCTCTTACATGTTCCCTTATCTTTGTACATAAAATGTAGATCTTGTAATAAGGAATCATTTAGTTTCCAGTATGTCTGATCATTTTCTTTTGGGAGTAGCCCAAGACCCCACTTTTTTAGGTGCGTGATCCGGCCATGTGATAGTTCCCACAATTGTATATTTACATGCAGACAGCCGATGATTATTAAGAAAAAAAGAAGTCAATACGAGAGTATGGATTGTGTTCCCTACAAAAATATGTAAACTCTTTACGAGAAGGATTACATGTCCGCCAGACCCCTTGATGAAGCCAAAACCTTCAGCTTATTTCTCTGCATTTTAAGCATGTCCACCTGAGAATGAGAGTTATCCAGTGCCCTATTTAAAGTCAAATTAAAATCCCCATCCAAGAACACACAACACTCAATGAAATCACTCAGTTGTTCACCTAATTTCAAATAAAAATTCCCTTATCCCGTGTTTGGGGCATAAATGTTTATCACAGTGACTATTATATTGCCCGTTCGTATTTTTATAATTAGATATCTACCTTCTTTGTCCTTCCTGCTGTCTAACAGCTCATATTGTACAGCATGTGAGAACAATCCCCACCCCACCATGTCTATGACTGGAAGCAAGAAATATTGTCAGGTATAATTTTTCAAAAAATGTTCATCCCTACTTCTGGGAATTTCCTGTGTAAAAAAAAATATTAAGGACTTTGCATTTTTAGCTTCATTAAAATAATAGTTGCCACTTTCTAGGGGAATTTAAACCTTTCACATTGAGAGAAACAAATTTAACATCAACCATCTCCCCATATGAAAGACAGCATTAAATAAGGACCCCTACCACAACCTAAATCCCATACAGTATAACCATTTCCTCATCCCACATCCACCTTCCAATCCCCCCCCCCAGCCTCCCATATCCCATCCAAACTAGATATAATCATGCACGTCCCATGTGCACTACCCAGGAGGAATGACATCACCCCATGATGACCACATCCCTTTAACACATAAAATAATACAAATGAAGCATCCAGCCCCTCATTCATAACAATAGGAATAGAATTATCATACTTCAAGTAACTGTTAATTTCCAACATTTCAAAACAGTGTCAGCTGGCACTGACAGAATTAGCCACCAGGTTTCCAACACCTAGATAAGCCAAGCATCTGTAAGAAGAGAGCACAGAAAAAAAAATGTTCTGCACAGTATCCCCTTATTGGGGGGTCTTATATGAAGTATTTGGATCCCACAATTGCAAATTATTGAGTTTCTTCACAGACTTTTACCCCCTTTGCAGACACGGTGTCATCAAGATGGCTCATGACATTGCTGTATTTTGGTCTCTGTGTCTTGATCCTTCATCTTTATTGCCCATCTTTTGTAGGACTGTAGCCACCTCCTCAACAGACCACACTTGTGATTTATTTCCGCTGATCGTAAAGGAAATGCCAAATGGGTATAGCCATTTTATACCTAACATTCTCCGCCCTCAGCGTATTGGTGAGAGACTGCATATTTTTGCGTTGTTGCAAAGTAATAGCTGAAACATCATTAAAGATTTCGACAGGTCTATCTTCCCAAGTGATGGTTCCCATGCCTTTACCCACACACATTATTTTATCTTTAACTGGAAAATGGTGGAGGTAGGCTATTATATCTCTTGGTTTATTATGTAAAGCTTTCCCCAAAAGGTTCATCACCACCTTTGGGGGGGGGGGGGGGGGTTTCGTGTGGTAATCCTTTCAGTAAGAGGAACCGGCATATATCTTTCACAACCTGGGTGCTATTGGAAAAGTCCTCTTTCTCAGGTACTTCCCGAATTCGTTTATTTCCTCTCCAGGAGCGGTTCTCCAAATCTTCCAATTTAGTAACTCCTGCTGACCCAACCGCAATTCTTGTATCTTGTTTGCTGTGTCACTTCTGCTTGTTCCTCAGCCTTCTGTTCTACATCGATCACTCTCTGCCCCAGGTCAGCAACTTTGCACCTCATTTCCCCAAGGACAGTTTGTATTTCTTGCTTTACCGCTGCTTAATTCAGCAAACCAGCCCAAGAAATCTGGCCTTATCAAGCCAATCTCAGCTGATCTGGTCTCTGCTTCTAACTTGGCAGACTCAGAGCTTACCATAGGATCTTCACAGCATTCTAGGCCTCCCTCCTTCAGCAAAGCCGCAGCTCCTGTGAATGAAAATTCTCGGAGATGGACGGCCTCTTTGCGATTCGCCATGTAAGATCTCTTATTCACAGCTCCAGATTGCAATGCAAGAAGCTAAATATCTGCTTTTAGAAAAGCAGCCTCACGGAGCCAGCGATTTATGCTGCTACCATGTCGCGATTATGTCATTTCCTCTGTGCATATAACATTCTGAAATAATCCTCCACACTGTATAGTCTTTTCTTCTATCCTTAATAAAAAATAAAATCATTTAAGCAATAAAAACTCAGTAAATTATTAAACTCTAAAAAGAATATTTTGCAAAGTTTATAATTTTAAATATACATAAAGATCATAAGACGTGCCATGCTGAGTCATGTCAAAGGTCCATTGAGCCCAGAACCTTGTTGCCGACAGTGGCCAATCTAAGCTACTAGGATGTGCCTAGTAGATCCGTAAGGGTAAATCCATTCCTTCTTGCTCACACCAAGGGATAAGCAGTGGTTTTCCCAAGTCTACCCGGCTAATAAATTGTTTATGGACTTTTTCCTCAGAAACTAATCCAAACCCCTTTTAAATCCAACAATCCTAATTGCCTTAACCACAACCTCCAGCAACAAATTTCACAACTTAATAGTATGTTAAGTGAAAAAAAACACCTTCTCCAATTTGTTTTAAACTGTTTTACTGGAATGTCCCCTAGTCTTTGCAAGGGTAAATAACCGTTCCCTATGTACCCGTATACATCACTTATGATTTTATAAACCTCCATCATATACCCGTTCTCTCTTCTTGAAGCTAAAAATCCCTAATCTTCTCAATTCTTTCTTCATACAGGAGCTATTCCAGCCCCTTTATCATATTTATTGCCCTTCCTTTTCTAGTTCCGCTATATTTTATTTAAAATGGGACGACGACAACTGCACACAATACCCAAGTTGCTGTCACATCATGGATAGATACAGGTGCATTATGATGTTCATAGCTTTATTCTCTATTCCTTTTCAAATAATTATCAATATTCTATTTATCTTTTCAACCACCACCACCACACAGGATTTCAAAGTATTGCCCACAAGGACGCCAAGATCCTTTTCCTGGGTGGTTACTCCTGATATGCAACCCAGCATAGTGTACTGACACTTAGGCATAAGGAAAAATAATCCTATCACTTCGCACATGTGCACATTAAATTTCATCTGCCATCTAGATGACCAGATCCCGTCAGGCAAGATGTTTCTTCAGTTTCTCAAAGTCCACTTTTTTTTTTAAACTACTTTGAATATTTTCATATCTACAAATTAATTTGATCACTTCACTAGTTGTTCTCTTTTCCAGATCGTTAACGAATAAGTTAAATACTGGCCCCATTACAGATCCCTGAGGCACTCCACTATTTATCTTGTTCCACTAGGAAAATCAATCATTTAGTCTTACTCATGGTTTCATGTAGTCTATGTGGTGGCAGAGGGGAGTAGCTTAGTGGTTACAGCAGCAGGCTGAGAAGCAAGGAAGCCAGGATCTGAATTCTGCTTCTCTCAAAGATAATCCTTGTGATATTCACTTCACCCTCTATTACAGGGATAGACAACTCCGTTCCTGAAGTGCCACAAAAGAGGTCTGGTTTTCAGGATATCCACAATGAATATACATAAGATAAATTTTAATACACTGCCTCCACTGTATGCAAATATATTTCATGCATATTCATTGTGGATATCCTGAAAACCAGACCTGCTTGTGGCACTTCAGGACCTCAGTTTCCTACTCCTGCTCTATTATCTAAGGTACAAGAGATTGTAAGTCCTGTTGGACATGGAAATAACCACAGCTCAGATTTGGAAAATGCAAGTAATGAAATCTAAAATTCAAGGTAGAGTGTTCCATGAGTTATAAGACACATGTGCTCAAGTTTACTGGTTAAAAAAATAATAATAATATTTAGTCTTCTGGAGGCTGGCAGCTCTAGATAATGGCCACTCTGTTGTCTCCTGATAGCTCCTAGGAAAAGATTTACATTCTGTTGTAGGCATTTTGTCTCTAAACTCCACTTCAATACTTCCCAGTTATCTTTATCAATAGTTCATTGAGCCCAAAATGTATTAATAAAATGCAGAAAGCATACCTGGTTTCTGGATCTAGGGCATCCATAGTTTCTTTATTGGACAGCAATTGCTTCAAACTTTGATACAACTCTACATTAGTATTGAGCCTGTAATGTTAAATGGAAAAGGTCACCCCCACTGCTGACTAAATAAAAAAGCAAAGCATCACGGTTATATGGTAAGAACATAAGAACATAAGAAAATGCCATACTGGATCAGACCAAGGGTCCATCAAGCCCAGCACTTCTTATGCAGATGAACGTTTTTCTCAGGAAAAACACTGGTACATTTTCTTTTTATATGCACAGAGATCTTTTCTGGCTACAATCACATCATAGCAGTCTGACAACAGTCCATTCTTGGATCTTTGCCTGATATTAAGAACCTGTACAATATGGAGGGATTAACACACTGCCAATGAACTGCCATTTGAAACATGGGATTGTTTGCTCTCTGGCCACAGCAAAAGAATTAAACATTGAGCACATAAGCAAGCACACAAAAACTTGATAGTTTCTCAGCTTCTTGGCTCTGATCAAGTGTAGCATCTGGGTCACAGGCTATGATTGCTTCCTTCTTTTCCTTTTAGCTACAAATAGCATTTTGTGTTATTTTGTCCTTCGATTACATATTACAATTTATTTATGAGTTGAGTATTTTGCACAACTGAAGTGTGCGTATGCAAAATAAAAAGTTTCTGCTGTCAACTGTTATTGACCAGGATATTATTTGCCACACATTATTTTTGTCGCAATTTCTCTGTGTGTGTGTGCTGTTTACTCTGCCCTTCCTCTGTGAATTTGTCATTCAAACCAGCTGGGGGCACCCAAGAGTACAGAAACTGACTAAACCACGAGAGGAGAGTTAAACTTCTTGTTTAAAAAAAAAAAATGCTTTGAGACACATCATATGTAAAGCAGAGTGCCGATTCAGAGGTGGAGAAGTGAAACAAGGGATGGATAAAACTTTGCTTGCTGAAAAATGTGAGCTGCAATCAAGATTCAGCCCCGAGCTGCCTGCCATGTGGTCATTTTACAAAAGGGGGTTCCACGGACAGTGACCCCCTCCAGTTTTGTGCAGCAGGCAGTGCAGATTTTACAGCAGTGAGTGTGGGTGCAGTTCATGCAGTATAGTTGAAGTTTGAAATGTGTCATTAAGCTGTCATCTAACCAGTGACAAATCACTGCAACTGGAAGCAAATTTATTTTACTAATTAAATCTTGGAAATCATATTATGACAAGGAATTAACTATTAATAGGTAATGATGTAAAAAAAAAAAAAAAACCTTGTTAATCTCCTTTAATTATTAAGGTGATAGAAGGCCGCTTAATGTGCCGCCACCACTAGCTCATTCTCAAAAAGATAAAATGAGGAAATAAACCTCTCCTCCTACTCCTCCAGCTATGAATTAGAGTCTTTCCCATTTTCTTGATTGCTCTCCCATCACGGAAAGGGGGTGGACGGGGTGGCTAAAGGGACTCGGATTTGTTTGGCACATAATAAGAGACTCATCTCATGAGCAGGCTTCAAATCCCTAGTCATATGCAGAGCCTCCGGTTTCCCTGTGGCAATTACGTAGCAAATTTGCATAATTCTGCATATATTTTCAATTTAAATATTGTAGACAGTTTTTTTTCTTTAAAGACAAAGCCGTTTTCGGATATATTTGTGTCTCTTTACCAGTGCAAAAGGGATAGTGATCGGTGCTGGGGAGGAAGGAGGGGAAGGGATCTGGAGATGCGGAGCGCAAACCTCAGAGGAGGGAAATAAGGAATCTCAGGCAGGAGGGGTAGAGGGTAAGGGACGGAGAAAGCAGGGAAGTTAAAGAAAGAGGGGATGAGAGGAGGGCAGGAAAGAGGGGATGGGAAAGTGGGAAGGATTGGATGGGACAGAAGAGGAAGGAAGTAAGACTGGAAATGGGGATGGAAAGAAGTCCTGAGATCTTGAGGGGGAGGGGTGTACAGCTAGAAAGAGAGGGAAGCATCCCTGCCATGGCTCCAGCCCTCCTCCCCCTCACATCCCAATCCCTGATCCCTACCCTCCCCCCCTCCCCCCAATTATTTTATTCTCGCCCATCCCATCTGCCCATGTACACGCACACCCATCCATCCTTCCCCAGCCAAACCCTGACCCCCCCTACCCCTATATATCACACACAACCTATCTCCCCGGTCCCTCATCACACAACACCCCACCATACACCCACCTCCCAGCCTTTTCCCATAACCCCTCCAACCTATCACAACCCCCCCCCCCCCCCCATTTCCCCTCCAGCCACTCTCCCCCTTTTACACCCCCCCCCATCCTTTTTCCCTTATCACTGTTTCTCACAATCACCCCATCTCCTCTATCCCTATCCCCTCACTGCAAGGAGGAGGAGGAGGAGGAGGAGGAGAGAGACAGCACATCGGACAGCTAGGCCCAACCCTGCTTTCACCAGCAGGGATGTACAGGGTTCGGTGGTTGAAAGCAGCAGTCAGGCCCAGCCGGCAGAGGAGAAAGTGGACACGACCTGGCGTGCTCACATGATGAGTGCACATTTATGGCGGTGGGGGAGGAGAAACAGAAAGAGGTTTGGCGGCTGCAGCATTTTCCTGACCAGACTAGACTGGACCCCAGTCCCCAGCATCCCACAGCAATACTACAGGGACCTGCGCATTCCACGGAATGCGGAAGATTTTTCTGCTCCTGCCATGACCACAGAATAGTGAGAAACCAAGGTCCAAGGTCATATGTTCAACTATTTACAGATCAGATACCAGACTGATATATCTGACCAAGTGGACTCTGTCCTCAACAGCTCATGTCTCAATAAATTGGTTTAATCTATAAGGTTCCACCCACCTCTTGTCATTTTTGCTAACCAGATTAAGATGTCTCTCTCTCTCTCTGAAGATCTAGACTGATATCTCTTACTAAAGTGGTCTCTAAGCCGGTCAAATATAGATCTGTCCCAAACCTCTCACCCCTCCAGCCCTGGCTTTCTCCCTCCCCTGATCACACAGCTTGCTCTCTCCCCCCATCCAGGCTCAATCCCTCCCTAGCTCTCACTCCACAGGACTGATCCTCCCCATCATCTTGAACCCCTCCCCCCAGGTCTGATCTCTCTCCCCCATCTATCTCATTCCCCATTCCTGTACTTTCAGCTTTTGTCTGACCCCCCCCCCCCCAACCCAAGGCCTGAAACCCCTCCCAACTTTCTCTCCCTCTCTGCTCCGCCCTACATCTGTACCCACTAAACAGCAAGATCCCCAGCATGACCCCCAGCTCTCTCCTCCTCTCTCCACATCCCCTAAAATGGATCTCCAGCTCTCTCAAACCATAAAGCAGTCACCCCCTCAAGCCCCCCTGCTCACACCCTTCCACCTCATTCTTTCGCACACCCTAGCTCTCCCACCTCACCGTTTCCTCCCCGCCCCCCAACTGCTGGCTCTCTTGCTCTCTCCACTGCGGGCCAGGACCAGTGCCAAGGACACCGCTGCGGACTCCTCCATTATGGGCTGAGACCTTCATCCCTGGCTGACCTGGCGGACTCTGTTTCCCAGCCCACTCGGCTGATACTACTTCCTTCCTTCCGGTCGCCCGAGCTGACACAGCTGTAGACTCCTGTTTTTCAGCCACATGAATGGATTGCTAGCTCCTGGTTCCCATGCAGAATTTTGCATGGGAGGCACAGTCCGTGTTGCACAAATTTTCCCCCAGGAGTAATACACACTGGAAACTAAAATCAGGGCTTAATTTGTAGATAAAAAGGAAGTGGGATTGTGGAGCTGGGGAACGAGGTGGTCAGGGCCAGCAGTGACATGTGCAATGGGGTGGGTGTGGGACCAGGGCCCAAACACACACTATCCCAAGCCCGGATTTAGGCATAGGTAGAATAAGCACTTGCTTAGGGTGCCAAATTTTGAAGGCACCAAACATCCAAGCCAAAGAGAAGCCAGCTTCTGCTTTCTATAGTGCCATGTACCAGCACAGCTTCAAAATTGCATCCATCGCCAAGGCACTGCAACCTTAAATCCAGCCCCGCACTATCCCCATCACATACTTGAACACACTCTTTCTCCTCCTTACCCCAGTGATCCTCCATCCCCAGCCCCCACTATTGCCCCATCTGCAGCTGTTTTTCACCCATTAGAACTGATTGACTCCATCAGCTCTGCTCCACTTCCTCAGATCCTGGGTAAAAACTGGCAGAACACCATTCTAGACTGTTCTCTCAGAAATTAAGCCCAGGGCAACAGACACAAAAAAGGCGATGAATTAGCACAAGTTTGAAACTTGCGTGCAGTAGCAAAGTAGCCAGGGTTGAAGCCTTGATGACTGGAATTACTGGTCACAAGTTTCAAGCTAGTGCTACCCCATCCCCCTCTGTGTGTCTGTTCTTCAGAGGCCGCGGTGTTTGTTCCAGGATCGCAGCTTCCCCTCCCGTTCTCTGCGCAACAAAAGGGGGAAGGGCTGAACGAGGGAGCAGAGTGGCTGCTCTTTGCTCTCTCTGCTCCAGGCTCACCTCCCTCTTCCCTGCAGGCTACCTGGAGGGGAGGGACTGGAAGCTCTTCCGCTCTGTCTCTAAAATCTAAAAAGAAGTGGTCAAACTCAGTTCCCCCACAAATTCAGCCCCGACTAAAATGGATAAACCTAACTGGAGTGGAGGAGTAGCCTAGTGGTTAGAGCAGTGGGCTATAAACCAGGAGACCAGGGTTCAAGTCCTGTTGTCACTCCTTGTGACCTTGGGCAAATCACTTTACCCTCCATTGCCTCAGGTACAAACTTACAGGCCGATACATTACAGTATTAACCGGCATTTGGACGCGTGTTTTCGCCGCGCTAGCTTTACCCCTTATTCAGTAAGGGGAAATAGCGTGTCCAACCCCACCCCCACCCCCCCACCCCCCCCCGAGACTAATACGCTCGCAACATGTTGATGGCCCTATTAGTCATTCCCGCACGATAAGTAAAATGTGCGGCTTGGCTTTAAGAAATTAACGCCTACCTCTGCCGGTGCCGAGGAAGTGCACATCATGGCGATATTAAGTCGGAGGTCCCAAAAGTTAAAAAAAGTACAAAATTTAAAAATTTAAAAGTGGCTCGCAGGTTGAAAACTAGGACGCTCAATTTTGCCGGCGTCCGGTTTCCGAACCCGTGGCTGTCAGCGGGCTCGAGAACCGACGCCAGCAAAATTGAGCGTTGGCTGTCAAACCCGCTGACAGCCGCCGCTCCTGTCGAAAAAGAGGCGCTAGGGATGCGCTAGTGTCCCTAGCACCTCTTTTTACCGCGGGCCCTCATTTAAAATATTTTGGTTTACTGAATCGCGCGCACAAGACACTGGCCTGTGCGTTTGCCCGCTCTCCCGCGAACTTTACTGTATCGGCCTGTTAGATTTTAAGCACTCTGGGAATAGGGAAATACCTGCAGTACCTGAATGTGATCCGCTTTGAAGTGCTGAAAAAAGTGTGAAAAGCGGAATAAAATCTAAATAAATAATTTGACATCCATGCTAGAACTATCTAGACCAGCAGTGCTCAGAACATCTTGCTCCACACTTTTGATATTTTGACTTTTGTTTGGATTTAATGCCATGCTACAATGACGAGAAATGATCTGAAATGTGTCTTTATGAAAACTCCGCAATGTCCTTGTACTCTTGAAATAAAGAGTTTAAGGGGAAAAAAAAAAAAAGGATTTCCTCGTCTTATACAGAAATTTGAGGCAGCCTGCCTGGTCTATATTTATACCAATGCTAAACCTGTCTGTCTGAGGCACTCACCAAGAGTTCTGAGTTCATTTCTACAAAAGAAACCTTTTAATGTCATATAACCTTCTGTTATTCTGTCGTTCTTCACTCGGTTGTGTGAACCTAGTGAATTTTAATGTAAACAAATGATAAAGAGGCGATCTGGTACAATTCACAGGTTCTATGACAGTGGACAATTTCTGAGTCCGACGGGCCATGGGGGGAAAGCAGAGGCGCTGGACAGAAATGCTTCCTGCTTCCCTCCCTCTGCCAGATCCTGCTGTGGTGCTGCACACCAGTGAGTAGGGCGGAAGGAGGGAGGGGAGAATCAGAAAGTAAGGGGAAGGGGAGGAGAAGCAGAGCAAAGAGACAGCAAAGGAGCTAGGGAGAGGAGAAAAGAGATGGAGAGTGAGCAAGGAAAGAAAAAGCAAGGGATGCAAGACAGAGCTACAAAGAGCAATGGGAAAGGGATAGAGATAAAGAGAGCCTGAAACATAAAGCAAAAGGGATGGAGAGAGAGAGAGGAAAGGAAGAAAAAAAAAAGAGTGAGGAGAAAGACAGAAAGGAAAGTGATGACAGGGAAAAAGAGATAAAAAGCGGGGAGGAAGTGCTCCGCATACACAGCTACATTTCAGGGTTTTGCTCTCTCAGATAAGCAGGAAAAAGGGGGGAGGAGGGTAGAAAGTTATCCCAGTGTTTCCTGGTGCACATGGTAGTGCCAGAAATCACCATAGGTGCTGATGCATCTTTCCAGTAGTCGGGTGCCATTAACAAAGCAGGCAGCATCTGCTTTCCTTCATCTTAACTTGTTAGAAAGGTACACCTGTGCCTACAGGACAGTTCAAGGCCCTAACACATGCCCCAGAAACCACTGAATTCTAACCTCCTTTGCACGTGGAAAGTGTAGATTCGTTTTGGATAGTGCCACTGGAGCTGAAAGTTCATGCGGCGTGTGTGTACACCTAGAGTCAGAGGCCCCCTTAGACACACCTGTCTCCAAGGACAAATACATGTGCATGTGGCTGTGGCTGAAGTTCGGCTATAGCTGAATGCTTTATTTAAAGTTGGGCTATCTCTGCTAATGCAGTAGTAACATACTATAGTCTGTAGGTAGTGACATTTTTATGAGGGCAAATATAAAAAAACATTTGGAAGTTGAAACCCAACCTCTGAGTATTTACATCAGCATTGCCATTAGAATCCTGATAAGCGTATTCTGCAGTGGATGTAAGGTCATTTTCAAAGCTTTTTACATGGGTAAGCAGCTGTTTCACTGCAGGTGTGCACTTGTTCAAAGGGGTGGAGACAGGGCGCACGGTGGTCAGGGGAAGAAGGCCCAAGCGAAGCTTCCATTTTACTTTCCAGGCGCACATAAAATGTACAACAGTCATCACATACCCCCCACCCAAATTACAGCCAGAAATGAGTAAAACCTACTTCTCCACCATGGTGCCGATGCTTCTGCAAGCATCCTCTGCAGCTTCTCGGAACGCAGGATTAGGGTGGGCAACTTTCACAAAATCGGCCTGATATATAGGGGGGACAAAATGAAACAGGTTTACTTTTCATTTTAAAAAAATTCTATAATAAAACATCAGTTCAACTGAGAATTGGGAACGCTCGTTCTGTTTTCACTGAAAAATACGTACCCTGTGCTGGGCCTTGCAATTATATACTCAAACCTGGTCAAATCTGCACAAATTTGAATTTTTAAGCAACATGGTACCAAGGTGTAAGAGATATGCGAGCAGCCAGGGTAGAAACCGTGACAAACCACTACTGCAGAGCCTTTAAAAGCTCAGGCTAAAGTCACAACATCGTCAGTCTTCTAGGCTGGAACAGCCAATGCAAAACTGGGTCTTCTCCTGAATATTATACACTGCTGAAAACAGTACCGGATGATCATCTTTTGTGTGCTACAAATGTATTCTGTGGGGAAAATTTTATTATGCAAAAGCTAAATATAACGAACACACAATTTGAAGACAGGAAACTTGGCAGATCCCCATCTCTGAAAAAAATGTTTCTACAAAAGATAGAAATCCTTACAAGGAGCAGGTGGCGAGAGCTATCTTCGGGAGTACATCATATCAGTTCATTAAATTCAAAGAAACATAACTTTACTGCATACAGATCTATTTCAGGCTGAAAATATTTTTTGACTTATTGGCATGTGATGTAGTAAACCCAAGGCTGGCTCTAGGCTAACCGGCATCCTATGTGAAAATTGAAATTGGCACCCTCCACATTCCTCCCTCACATCCCTGGCAAAAAAATACGGGGTTACTTATTTACAAAATATAGTTAAGATAAACATATCCACCAGAAAATAAAACAGAGTGAAATAAAAAGTGGAAAACAAAAATAAGTAAGCACAACTGTCACTTAACTTTCAACCGTTTGGTAAATAAATCATGAAGGTACTAAACAACAGTCCTCAAATAAGTCCATTTCTGCCATCGCCCAAGGGAAGAAAGATCCTATCAAGTTCATGAATCTTTTATTATGAACTTTCTCAAAGTCTAAACACCAATTTTATAACCTCAATTTATACATCAGGTAACAATTATGCAAACAACTCTGAAAATGTGCCTTAAACATTTTATTATTGACTATAGCCATAAAATAGGAAAATTAGTTTCTTACCTGATAATTTTCGTTCCTGTAGTACCAAGGATCAGTCCAGGACACCTGGGTTGTGACTCCGCACCAGTAGATGGAGACAGACTAAAACTTGTGGGCGGAGCCATATATGCCCCTGTGCCAGTCACAGCCCCTCAGTCTTACGGAATGTCAAAGTAGAACACAACCAGAGAAGTAAACAAAACTAGATACCGCTAACTAACGGGGAAAGAAACACCCCTTCTGGAAACGGACTCTCCAACCGAGAGAGCAAACAAGCGGAACAGAGCAAATCAAAACACAGAGCGGACTCTCCATTACTTCAGCGCAGCACTGCGGGCGGGATCCTGGACTGATCCTTGGTACCACAGGAACGAAAATTATCAGGTAAGAAACTAATTTTCCTTTCCCTGTACGTACCAGGATCAGTCCAGGACACCTGGGATGTACCAGAGCAACCTACTGAGGGTGGGAAGCAGAGAGTCCCGCTCGGAGTACCCTCTCTCCAAAACCCCCGGAATCGGTAGCCCGGACATCCAGCCGGTAATGCCGGATAAAAGTATGCAACGACTTCCAGGTGGCCGCCCTACAAATCTCTTGAGGCGACACCTGAGAAGCTTCCGCCCAAGACGCTGCTTGAGATCGAGTCGAGTGAGCCCGCAGCCCCACGGGAAGAGGTTTTCCCCGCACCAAGTACGCCGAACCAATGGCCTCCTTGAGCCAACGAGCGATCGTTGTGCGGGACACTGCAGCTCCTTTCTTTGGTCCAGAGAACAGGACAAACAGATGATCTGTGACCCGAAACGGATTAGTGACCTCCAGATATCGGAGAAGGGATCTCCGCACGTCAAGCTTCCGTAACTCCCTCTCTTCTGTAACAGAGGAGTCTCCGCACGCAAAAGCGGGCAACTCCACCGATTGATTCATGTGAAACGACGAGACCACTTTCGGAAGAAAGGAAGGAACCGTCCGTAAGGAAACCCCCAAATCGGAGATACGCAAGAAAGGTTCCCTACAGGACAGGGCATGTAACTCGGAAACACGCCGTGCCGAGGCAATCACCACCAAGAATGCCGTTTTTAAAGTGAGATCCTTAAGAGTTGCGCGTTTCAAGGGCTCAAACGGCGCCGTGCATAGAGCGGAGAGAACCCAATTGAGGTTCCAAGCCGGACAAGGAAGACGTAACGGGGGGCGAAGGTGCTTAGCACCCCGAAGGAAACGAGCAATATCCGGGTGAAGCGCCAGAGACTTACCTCGCAAACACCCAAGCGCCGCCACTTGGACCCGTAGGGAACTGCACGCCAGACCTTTGGCCAGACCCGCCTGGAGGAACGCCAGAACATCAGAGACGGAAGCCGAAGTGGGGTCTACCCCTCGCTGCACGCACCAGTCCTCAAAGACCACCCAGACACGGACGTAAGCCAAAGACGTCGACTGCTTCCTGGAACGCAGTAGCGTGGCCACCACCGCATCTGAATAACCTTTTCTCTTCAGTCGATTCCTCTCAAAAGCCATGCCGCGAGACAGAAGTGATCCGCATCCTCCAAACAGACGGGGCCCTGATGGAGCAGGGCCGCCATTCCCTGGAACCGAAGGGGTGCCGCTACTGCCAGTTGTACGAGGTCTGCGAACCACGGCCGGCGAGGCCACTCCGGTGCCACCAAGATCACGTTGGCCGGATGCAACTCTATGCGCCGTAGAATCTTGCCGATCATCGGCCACGGGGGAAACACGTAGAGCAGCACATCCGTCGGCCAGGGAAGCACCAACGCATCGACGCCTTCTGCCCCCCGCTCTCGACGTCGACTGTAAAATCGCGGGGCCTTCGCGTTGTGCCACGTGGCCATCAGATCCATGTGGGGCACCCCCCACGTTTCGCAAATGAGAAGAAACGCTTCGTCCCCCAGCTCCCACTCTCCGGGATCCAGACGATGACGGCTGAGATAGTCCGCCTGCACGTTGTCGACTCCCGCAATGTGAGACGCTGCGAGGTTGCTGAGATGTAGCTCCGACCAGGCCATCAAGCGCTGAGCTTCTTCCGCCACCTGGGGGCTCCGTGTCCCCCCCTGCCGGTTGATGTATGCCACGGTGGTCGCATTGTCCGACAACACTCGGACTGCCTTTCCCCGCAGCAATGGTAGAAAAGCCTGCAGGGCCAGACGGACCGCTCTGGTCTCTAGGCGATTGATAGACCACTGGGCTTGCGACACTGACCATAGGCCTTGAACTGAGCTCCCTAGGCAGACCGCTCCCCAACCGGAGAGGCTGGCATCCGTGGTCACCACTGTCCAACTGGGCACCAGGAGAGAGACTCCGGCGGAAAGATGACTGGGGTCCAGCCACCAACGCAGGCTGGACCTCGCGTGTCCCGCTAGAGGAAGCGGTAAATGGAAGTCCTCCGAGACCGGCTTCCAGCGGGAAAGCAAGGATGACTGTAAGGGTCGCAGATGAGCGAACGCCCAGGGAACCAGCGCCAGCGTGGAAGCCATAGACCCTAGGACCGTAAGGTAGTCGCAGACCCGCGGCTGGCGAAGAGACAACAAGCGTTGCACCTGAGTTTGCAGTTTGCCCATCCATTCGAGCGACAGAAACACCTTGCCCTGCTTCGTGTCGAAAAGAGCTCCCAGATATTCCAAGGTCTGCGTGGGTGTCAGATGACTCTTGCTGAAGTTGACCACCCATCCCAGGGACTGCAACAGATGGAGGACCCTGGCCACCGCCATCCGACACTGATCCTCGGACTTCGCCCGAATCAACCAATCGTCCAGGTAAGGATGGACAAGGAGACCTTCTCGGCGCAGTTGCGCCGCCACCACGACCATCACCTTCGTGAATGTACGAGGGGCCGTTGCGAGCCCAAACGGGAGCGCCCGAAACTGGTAATGCCGTCCCAGAATGCAGAATCTGAGGAAGCGTTGGAACGACGGCTGAATGCCTATGTGAAGATACGCCTCCGTGAGGTCCAGGGAGGCCAGGAACTCGCCTGGCCGGACCGCGGCGATGACTGACCGGATCATCTCCATTTTGAAGCGAGGAACGCGAAGGCATCGGTTCACCCCTTTGAGATCCAGAATTGGTCGGGACGTGCCGTCCTTCTTTGGTACGATGAAGTAAATGGAGTAACGGCCTTTGCCATGTTGGCTGACCGGAACGGGGGAGATAGCTCCCAAGTCCTCTAAGCGGCGGATGGTGTCTAGCACCGCCGCCTTCTTCTCGGGAGCCTTGCAGGGTGACACAAGGAACTTGTCCACTGGAATGCGAGCAAAATCTAACGCGTAGCCGTGTCTTATCACGGTGAGGACCCACTGGTCCGACGTTATTCCGGCCCATCTCTCGTAAAACGACAGCAACCGCGCCCCGACGTTGGGAACGGCGTGCTGAGGCTGCGGCGGGAGAAGGGCCGACCCCCTTTCATTGTGAAGATTTGGGCGCCGTGATGGCCAGGGCACCCCCTGGTCTACCAAAGCGCCTCCCACGAAAGGACTGCTGCTGCTGCCACTGTGGGGTACGGGAGGAGGAAGACCTGTACGATTGCCCCGACGACCTTTGAGGTCGCGCCTTCCTGGGCCCACGAAAGCGGGACCTGGCTGCAAAGGAAGACCGCGACCTGGATCTATCTTCGGGCAACCTGAAAGCCCTATTTTCCCCCAGGGAAGCCATCAAATCATCTAATTCCTTGCCAAACAGTAACTTACCCTTGAATGGCAGCGCCCCGAGGTGAGCCTTAGAAGAGCCATCCGCCGCCCAGTTGTGTAGCCACAGGAGGCGGCGCGCCGAGACAGCCGCCACCATGGATCTAGACGAAGTGCGCAGCAGATCGTGGAGTGCATCTGCGCCATATGCTATTGCCGCTTCCAACTTATCCGCTTGCGCTGCCTCGTCTGCCGAAAGATCCGCATTGGCTTGGAGGACCTGAGCCCAGCGTAAGCCAGCTCTCAAAGCAAAATTCGTACACATGGCGGCCCGAATTCCTAGCGCTGAAACCTCAAAAATCTTCTTGAGCTGTACTTCCAGCTTCCTGTCCTGAAGGTCCCGAAGGGCTGTCGCACCCGTAACCGGGATAGTAGATCTCTTCGTTACCGCCGAAACCGCCGAATCCACCTTGGGAAACTTGAGAAGGTCCAGCGCATCCTCCGGGAGCGGGTAAAGCTTGTCCATGGCCTTGCTGACCTTCAAACCTAACTCCGGAGTGTCCCATTCCCGGAACATGATGTCCGTTGAAGAAAAATGGAACGGAAAAGCAACTGCCGGACCAGTGAGGCCTAACAGGACCGGATCCATGTTCGCTTCCTGACGAACCACCGCCGGAGGGGGGTCTATTCCCAGTTCCTGGAGAATGGCTGGAATTAGAGGTGGCAATTCTTCCCTACGGAATAGCCGGACCACTTTGGGATCGTCTCCCTCCACTGCCTGTGAACCTTTTCCTACGCCGGACGTAGCGGAGCCGTCCGCTCCCACATCGTCGAGTCCCTTCTGGGTCTCCTCAGGGGAATCAGCGTCCGCCTCAGGGGAGGAATCGGTGTCCGCCTCCTGTGGGACGCCACGTGGAGGCCGCTTCCCCCGCAAGGCGCCCTGGGGCCCCTCCGCGACCCCCGAAGGCTTCCTGGACCTCTTCTGCGGTGGAGCCCTGCGAGCTTCACTCCGGCCGCGCTTGCTTTTTTTGTATTTCAGGACTTTGCGCAACAAAAGCGCAAGGTCCTCCGAAAGCGAGCTCGAATCTGAAGAAAAATCAGTGGGACTCCCCGGGGACCCTGTGTCCCCCGAGGGACCCCCTCCGACCGCGATCCGCTGCGGGGAAAGCGCGGGAGGCAAGGCCGAAGGCCCTGTCGTTTCCCACGCCATTTCGCGGCCCGTGGCCAAAATGGCCGCCACTCCTGCGCTAAGCGGGAAAAGCTCTTGGGGCTTTTCTACGGCGCCCCCCCCCGCGCGGAGGCGATCGCGCAGGTCGCGAACGAGGTCCCCAAGGCGCCCGGGATGCAAGCGGCGCACAGACTCTCGCGCGAAAGACGCGCGCGCCGAGCCACAGGCCCGGCAGACCGAGCCGCGAGGCATGGCGGCGAAGAGGCGCGAACACGGGACGACAGGAGACACGAAAAATAAAAAATTTGAGCGAACGGCCTCCCCCCGACAGCGGCGCCCCCACCATGAGCGGCGACGCGAAGCAAGAGAGAGCCGGCAGAAAATAAAAGCAAACCTTTTTTTTTTTTTTTTTTTTTAACAAAAACGCCTGTCGCTGTCCACGGTCCTGGAGCCCTAATCCAGCAGGGGTGAGTGAACCGGGCTCCCCGGTGTCACCCCTGACGCTGCTACTAGGCCAGCTGGGTCCTCGACCCTAGCAGCGGCCTCAACCAGGGGGGGGTGGTCCCCTCAGAACCTCACAACCCCCCTGGGAGGCAGGGCGAAAGAGACCTAGGGACAATTTAGAAAAAAATATTCCCAAATAGAAACCCGTAGCCTAAACTGGCCTAACAAATCAAAAAGAACCGACCCTGACGGAATACCAGAACCAGGGCAGGCAGGGCTGTGACCGGACCTGCACCATCTACTGGAGACAGAGTAAGACTGAGGGGCTGTGACTGGCACAGGGGCATATATGGCTCCGCCCACAAGTTTTAGTCTGTCTCCATCTACTGGTGCGGAGTCACAACCCAGGTGTCCTGGACTGATCCTGGTACGTACAGGGAACAACTCTCAGTCATATATCAAGTCAAGCTTTCACACTACACCCATACCTGCAGCACACATAAAATTAAAAGCGTATCAAACATCCCATTCACTATTACAACTATATATAATGTACCCTTACAGAGGCCACTGTTTCACCAAAATTCAGCTTCTTCAAGGTTTGTTTGTTGGTTTTTTTGGGGTTTTTTTTAAACTGATAGTGAGCAGAAGAAAATATTTTCCGTGGCACACCTCCGGGAACATTTCATGAGTGCTTCAACGAGATGTCTAATGGATTAAACAATGCCCGCTACTGATGTGAGATCCCACCAATTTCATTCTCTTGGGAGGTCTCTTTTACAGCTGCTATCTAAAATTCAGTGCAGAATGACCACCCTTAAGAACCCAAATCCGGAAGAAGTTCCAGCTCTATCCCTGCGGCTGGCGGGGTTTTCCTTGTACCCGTGGCAATACAAGCTCCATGTAGGCTTTAAAATTGTCTTAAAATAGTTAAAATAAAAAGGAGAAAAAAAAATACATGATAGTGCTAACAATAATGAAAATAACATGATACCCAAAAGGAAAATTACCAGGTTTTGTTGCTATTCAGTATTGGGTCAGGTAACATTCTAGCGTGGTCGCAGAATGCAACATTTTGCTGCTATGCCCTCTTCCCATGCTCCTTTCTCTCCCTATAACCCCTTCTTGCTCCCCTTCCCCCCAGTGGTCACTCAGAAGCAGCAGCTCCCCCCCCCCCACCTCCCCAACACCCCTGGTCACTCAGCAATAGCAGCAGCTTCCGCCCCTTCGCCCCCTTATGCTCATAGAAGCTCTCTCCCTCCCCTTGTCCCTGTGCCCCCAACCTCCCCTCTTCTCTGTCTGCCCATGCAGCTTGGCCCCCTCCCCATCTGAAAAAAAGCCCAGCTCAAGATTCTAAATTTAAAAAATAATAAATGGCCCCCCCCCCCTTGAACCCATCTTACCCTGTCCACAGGTCCAAAATATCCAAATGAATTAGGAGCGATCCCCCTGGAGCTCCCGCTCCACCTCCCATTTTGCTGTACGGAGGTGTCTAATAAATTGAACCTCTCTGTCTTACCATCCCAGACCATCAAAGAAGATCAGCAAAACGGTTTCCAAACTAACTATTATCTTCCATCATACACGGAAACAAAACCCAGCCCGTTTCACAGGCCAGTGCCCCTTCCCACATAATAATAGTGATCTACACCTGTCAGAGAGAACACAATCACTGCAAGGGTCTTTTCTTGGGGGCTTGGCTTCCTCTCGGACCACAAGCAGACCCAGTCCCTCCAAGCAGCTGAGCATGGAGCCCTGAGCCAGGTGAAAAGCTTCCCGAACTCAAGCTTTAAAATCACACACTCAGGAGTTAGCTCCTGTGCTTGAAGGCGCACTGCGTTTTAAATTTTAGGACTACACACCCTTGGGAAGAGTTTGTCAAAGCTGCATCTCTTTACAGACTTTGGTTCAGCTTACCTGAATCAGCACACAGTAAGAGGGAGGAAGAGCGAACACCTTCAACTCCATTCCACTCTGGCAAACAATTTTCAAAGGCATTTACCCAGGGAAACAGCAATGCACCCTTGTAAAATGGCTTAGCTGAGTGCTGCCCTCTTGGGGGGTTTTTTTGGGGTTTTTTTGTTTGTTTGTTTGTTTTATTACTACAATTTATTACCTGCTTTTTTGAGAGAAACTCACCCAAGGCAATGTTCAGCATATTAAATAGCAATAAGACAGCAGCGAAAAGAGCAGAAATGGCTTAATAAGATCAGGCCTTACAAAGAAGAAAAAATGTCCCATGGTAAGTATGGGTCTGACAGCCAGTGATACGCAACAGAGCTACACAAGACCTCTCCAAACACGCCTTACGTCTGCCAAAGAGAGCAAAGAAAAGGTGGGAAGGCAAAACCAGTGCACAGCAATGCTGGCCCATACGGCTAGCTTAGGCTATACCTTAGTCAGGGTATTATCAGTTAGTAGACCTGACAGAGAAACCAGGCTGTCATCTGCTTCCTGAAATGAAGTTAATTCGGGGACTGGCGGAGTTCATTTGGGAGAAAGGTCGGGGCTGAACCCATAAAAGGCCTATTGGCAGGTTTCATGTTACCTAAGAGGTCTAAGCTGAGCACACAAGAACAGCTCCTCTCTTAAAACATTCACTACCTTTTCCATTGAGAACTTGGAGAACCAGAGCCACAGTCAGAATTTTAACTTTGGATTTCCAGAGGTGGGTAAAAGTAGCGTTTGTGGGGACATGTGTAGGTCATGGGAGGAAAAACAGGGCATTTTCAAATGTCTTTGCATTATTTTATTCCATCTCAGCTGCCCACACAAAGAGCAGGTACAAAAGTGCCTGGGTGCACTTACATAAGAAGTAAGATATGCCACACTGGGTCAGAGCAAGGGTCAATCAAGCCCAGTATCCTCTCTCCAACAGCGGGCAACCCAGGTCACAAGTACCTGGCAAGAACCCAAACATTAAATAGATCCCATGTTACTAATGCCGACAACAAGAAGTGTATATTCCTATTGATTAATAGTAGTTTATGGACTTCTCCTCCAGGAACTTATCCAAACCTATTTTAAAACCCAGCTACACTAGCTGCCTTAACCACATCCTCTGGCAACAAATTCCAGAGCTTAATTGTGTGTCAAGTGAAAAAGAAATTTCTTTGTTTTGGGAAAAGTAATGGAGTCACTGTTGAAAGAGAGAATAGTGAACTATCTACAGTCCGGAGAATTGTTGGACCAGAGGCAGCATGGATTCACCAGAGGAAGATCCTGTCAGACAAATCTGATTGACTTTGACTGGGTAACCAAGGAATTGGATCGAGGAAGAGCGCTCGATGTCATCTACTTGGATTTCAGCAAAGCTTTTGATACGGTTCCGCACAGGAGACTGGTGAATAAAACGAGAAACTTAGGAGTGAGTGCCGAGGTGGTGACCTGGATTGAAAACTGGTTGACGGACAGAAGACAATGCGTGATGGTAAATGGAACTTTCTCTGAAGAGAGAGCGGTTTTAAGTGGTGTACCGCAAGGATCGGTGTTGGGACCGGTCCTGTTCAATATCTTTGTGAGCGACATTGCGGACGGGATAGAAGGTAAGGTTTGTCTTTTTGCGGATGACACAAAGATCTGCAACAGAGTGGACACGCCGGAAGGAGTGGAGAGAATGAGACGGGATTTAAGGAAACTGGAAGAGTGGTCAAAGATATGGCAGCTGAGATTCGATGCCAAGAAGTGCAAAGTCATGCATATGGGGAGTGGAAATCCGAATGAACTGTATTCGATTGGGGGGGGGGGGGGGGGGGGAAGGCTGATGTGCACGGAGCAGGAGAGAGACCTTGGGGTGATAGTGTCTAATGATATGAAGTCTGCGAAACAATGCGACAAGGCGATAGCAAAAGCCAGAAGAATGCTGGGATGCATAGAGAGAGGAATACAGAGTAAGAAAAGGGAAGTGATTATCCCCTTGGTGAGGCCTCACCTGGAGTACTGTGTTCAGTTCTGGAGACCGTATCTACAAAGAGACAAGGACAAGATGGAAGCGGTACAGAGAAGGGCGACCAGGAAGGTGGAGGGTCTTCATCGGATGATGTACGAGGAGAGATTGAAGAATCTAAATACGTACTCCCTGGAGGAAAGGAGGAGCAGGGGTGATATGATTCAGACTTTCAGATACTTGAAAAACTTTAATGATCCAAAGACAACGACAAACCTTTTCTGTCAGAAAAAAATCAGCAGAACCAGAGGTCACGAGCTGAGGCTCCAGGTAGGAAGACTAAGAACCAATGTCAGGAAGTATTTCTTCACGGAAAGGGTGGTAGATGCCTGGAATGCCCTTCCGGAGGAAGTGGTGAAGTCTAAAACTGTGAACGACTTCAAAGGGGCGTGGGATAAACACTGTGGATCCATCGAGTCTAGAGGGCGTGAATAAAGTGGAGGCAGCAAAACACTGCACGGAGTGGCAGTAGCCACAGAGGCATTCAAACACTGCACGGAGCGGCAGTAGCCACAGAGGCATTCACGGAGCGGGATGCCAGTGGTCAGTAGTTAGTGTTCCACCTTCACGGAGCGGAAGGATGGACGGCTGCTATCTCCAAAAAAAATAAATAAATAAAAATAAACAAACAAACAAAAAAAAAATAAAAACAGGGGTGGGTAAGAGTATGGGGCAAGGGGGTGGCCTGCTTGTTACAGCGGTTGCTACCCCTAATTGAGCTGGATGTCACTTGGATGAAGATACGGAGCTGCTCTCTAAATTGGTGGTGGAGTGGTGGGGAATTAGGGCTGGAGGGTACTGGAAGCCAATAGTAACAGGTGGGAGAGAGAAAAAGGGGAAAAAAATGGATAAAGTGCGTAGCTTGCTGGGCAGACTTGATGGGCCGTTTGGTCTTCTTCTGCAGTCATTTCTATGTTTCTATGTTTTAAATATGTTACTTGCTAACTTCATGGAGCGTCCCCTAGTCCTTGTATTATCCGAAAGAATAAATAAGTTCAAGTTCTTTTAAGATTTTATAGATCTCTATCATATCCCCCCTCAACTACCTCTTCTCCATGCAACTCAGCCCTAACCTCTTGAGCCTTTCCTCATAGGGGAGCCATTCCATGCACTTTATCATTTTGGTCGCCCTTCTCTGCACTTTCTCCAGTGCATCTATATCCTTTTTGAGATGCGGTGACCAGAACTGCACACAGTATTCAAGATGCGGTCTCACCATGGAGCAATACAGAGCATTATAACATCCTCTGTTTTATTTGCCATTTATTTGCCATTCCCTGTGATGTGTTTCAATTCTTTCAAAACAGCCTGCATCAAGTGTGATACCCTGCAGTCATCAAGGCCAAGAAATGAACACTGGCTAGCAGTGTTTAAAGCAATTGATGCTTTCAGAGATTCTCTTTTCTTTCTTGCAGAAGAATATCTTCTGTTGTAAAGACTGAAAATGCTGCTTTGAAAACAATGCCGCAGACTGGCTTGACCAAATATCTGCCACCAATTTAAAGCTCATCTTTTGTTGGCTGGTGCATGAAGCTGCCAAAGCAGCAGATTCTTTGCGGCTCCCAGGAGCCTAAAGATTTAGTGATCGAAATTCATTGTTGAATGTCACTTCAGTCCAGTGGCATTGGGGCAGCTAACCTTATGATCAAGATACTAAACAGAATCCTCCCAACACCACCATAAGACATTTGAAAATAAAAGTGATCAAAACACTTTGAAACAAAACCTAAAAGGGACTTGATAGAAAATGCTTTTCTCTCACATTTCCAGACATACTTAGTTGTAATTTCTGCAGTTTAAACACATGGCCACTCCTCCCAGCCTTCTAATTTACAACTCTGAAAACAAAACCGATGGTGTAATCCATTTTATAATTAGCTTGTAAATTCAGGCAAGTTCAGCCATAGCTCTTGAAAAGCTAGTTGCTAACATATTACGTCAATTCAATAAGAACTAGGCATCACCTGAAACTTGTCCATTGCCCTTTATCTACAATGCTTTTTTGAAATACTACAAAAAGGGATTCTTGATGAATGCCTCTTTCTTATTTGAGAGTTTAATCAGAGAGCCTTTGCCAAAGGAGCAATAGAAGGACCATAGGCTCTGATTATAGGTGGCACATTCATGGTATTTCTGAAAAGGGCACTTACCAGGTCAGCTACTCTGCAGAGCGAATCGGAAAGATGATCAAAGATGCGCACTGTCTGGATTCCGAACGATGCAGTGCAGGCTCTCCTCACCAGCGCCTCAGATTCCTTCAATGCTCTTTCCTGGGCTATGTGAAACCCCTCTGGTGTGCTGAGCTCTGGAACCCCAAAAAGACCCTAAAATACAAAGAAATATGTGGTACGAGTTTGACTATGAAGCTTCTTCCGATCTGCGTAACCAACATATCTTCCAGAAAGAGAGAGAGTTCCTGGATGTGACTCTGCCTTTTTCATGCAGTCACACACTTCCAGAAATGGAGCTCGGATGTCTACATTATTTCCATACAACTGTGTGAACCTGGAGCTCACAGACTCCAATCCCAGCATATCCAACAAGCATTCTTCTCTAAGTCAGATAAAATGAGCACCCCAGAAACAGAATATGACAGCAGAGAAGGTCCACCCATTCTGTCCAATTTACTTCCTGGTGCAATTTATTTATTTATTTTATTTAAGGATTTTTATATACCGCGGTTCGTTAGCAAACATCACCTCGGTTTACAGAGAACATTAAATTAGCATGCCAAAGACCCCAGTCGATTCCTGGTTTTTCCTTCACTTCTCTGTAGCTAAGGATCCTCTGAGATTTCTTAAATTCTGTGACTGTTTCTCACTGCGCTATCTTCCCTGAGAGGCCATTCAGTACATCCATCACCCTTTCTGTGAAGAAATGGTTTCCAGTGTTACTCCCGAGTCTTTCCCCTTTGAAAATGTATTGACTGAGATTAAGTAATAATAATTGTGCTCTGGGTCTGGACAAAGGGCATGAATAAGAATTGTTTTTAATATAGTTCATAATCTCTATACATAAGTTACTTGGCGTCTAACAATCCAGGTCAATAGGAAATTATTACATTTTATTAGACCACAGGGTGTCCCTATGGTCCTTAATCCCTTCATCAGACGGGATAGCAGAAACTACACTTGTAATCACATTAGTGCAGTGGTTCCCACCCCTGTCCTGGGGACACCCCCCCCCCCCCCAGCCAATCGGGTTTTCCGGATATCCACAATGAATATGCATGAGAGAAAATTTGCATATTATGGAGGCAGTGTGTGCAAATTTTCTCTCATGCATATTCATTGTGGATATCCGGAAAACCCGACTGGCTGGGGGGTCCCCAGGACAGGGTTGGGGTTCCACTGCGCTAGTGAATTATAAAATGTTTAGCACTTATATTAGGTGTTTGTCAAAAGTTCAGGGTATATTTTTACATTTTAAACTGTTTTCAACTATTTAAGTCAGAATTTGATCTATACCTGACTGTGACAGAACTTTGAAAAAGCCACTGGTTAGTGTCTTAACAGGACCTGGGAGGCGTCTGGCAGCATTATAGGTCTGCCAATCATTAGAGTCAGTCCAAACCAAAGATCCTGCATCAATGTGATACAGAGAGAGGGTGGCACAGTAGAAGGAGCACACACCTTACTCCAAAGTAGTATAAACATAAAAGTAATGCAGGACGAAAAGAAAAGAGACCCAGAAATAGGTCCCAAAGAGGAGGAAATAAAGCCAAGAAGCAGGCAAGCTGATCCACTGAAGATTGTAGCCAGCACAGCCAAGTAATAAAAAAAATACAAGAGCCAGCTCTGCAGTGATAGAGGCAGGCTTTATGATCTTCCTTTAGCAAATATACACACTTGAATTTGAACATTTCAAAAGGTGAAGTGGAACACAATTCTGTAATTTATTTATTTTATTTATTTATTTATTTAATATCTTTTATATACCGACGAACGTTGGGAACATCTCGTCAGTTTACAGAGAACAGAACTTAGCAACAGGCTTTACAATTATCACATGATTATAAGAGGAACAGTAATTATAATAATAATAACAATAACATATAAATAATAGGGTGGATTATCTTTGTCACTTCTAAGTGACAAAGAACAAGCATTTAACAAATCTACTTTGGCTCCTTTTGTATATATAACTAACAACTGAAACTTGCTGCACGGAGTGCACGGCAAAAGGAGAAAGCTGTCCACGTTAAACAAGCAAAAACTCTGAAAGCACAGATGGCCCTTCCTGTTCATACTGTCCAAGGAATAAGGTCTTCGGTGGAGAGGCAGGACACATACTGCATTATTATTTGTTTATTATTCCCAGCTGCATTTGTACCAGATGGAAGCTTCTGGACATTAAGCTTATTCCTTCTCCTCCACCCACTTCAGTTTTGAGACTACCAGAAAGAAGCTGACCAGCAAGCTATGACAGCGCTAGCAAACCTTCAGTGCAAATGCCTAAACCTGTGCTCAGGGTCAAGACTTCCGGCGCTCAAGTTGCATAATCCTTAACTGAAATGAATTTCTGGCAACACTGCCACCCAGAAACCTGGCAATTTTAGAATTAAACAAGAAATGAAGAAATGTAAAAACAAGAAATGAAGAAATGTAAAGGTTCATTTACCTTCTGTAAGCCCATCTAACCTGTCCATTGTCCCGATTTATTGCAATTCTGAAGACTCTACTTGATACCCTGCTTTACGCTCACATTCCTCTCTGCTCATCTTATAATTGTTATGAATTCCAACATCATTGGGAGGCCACTCTAGGCCTTCCAATGAGGCCTGGAGTGGCCTGGATGCTACAAAAAAAAAAAAGGCTACAAAAAAAAAAAGTTCTCTTTTTGATTTGAGCCATTTCAAATGTTTCTCTTCTCTGCTCAGCACTTAAGGCCTAAATAGGTCGCCATCACTAAAGACATTTTATTTTTAGTACTGAAAATGTGCATTGATTTTCAGAATACACAATCTCAGATGCTATGCAGACTAACTAAAAGGTCAAATAATTGTAATTCCAGTTTACAATGTGCTATAAACCCCTATATTAACTATGACATATAAAGCTCCTGAGAATCCCATTCACAAGCTTCTTAAAAATGAGCAACTTCTAATGCTATGCAAACGGGAAAAGTTGGCCCTGGGCCACCCGAAAGAAACCAGCAAGGATTTTCAAAAGGAAGCATCCATATATGTAATTAAAATACTCTACTCCTAGGTGCTTCAGCAATATCACTCTTTGTGAGCCTGAACCCATCAGATCTCCAAAGCCAAGCAATAGTAGGCCTGGATAATAGTTGGATGGGAACCCATCAGGAAAGTCCAGGTGCTGGGCTGCAACAGCAAACCACTTTCAGTATCTTGCCAAGAAGTCACAAAGGTGGGCTGTGAAAAGCAGACAAGATCCTTGTTAACCCACGTCGGTGTGTAGTCTCTATTCCTAGGTTACATGGGAAAGTGAACAGAAATAGTACACTTCCTCACAGATTCCAAGTTTACTTTAAGCATGTGGTTTTCATTTTTATACTGCATACACACATTGGAAAATCTTACATTCATGCCTCCACTTTGCCTTGCTGAAGGTTTTATAGACAGAGGAAAAACAAGGTGAGATATTCCTGCTGCAGAAAACTGCAATTTCTGGTGATGAATGAGTGCACATTGGAACTAAAGGGGGCTGTTTGTGTGGTCTGCTTGTCAACATCTTTCCAATTGTGGTTTGGAAAGCTGCTGATTGAGTATAAAAAGAACACTTCTAACTATCTATGGAATGAGGCTGAGATAGGGGTCCCAATTTAAGAATTGTAGTGCTATTAAATGTAGTCAGAATGGAAAGGTAGAAAAACAGCAAATAAGGCTTATTAAAAGCAAGTTTGCTCACCGTAAACTGTGTTTTCCGTAGATAGCAGGATGAATTAGCCATGTTGTCTTGGGCGACGCTATCCGATGGCGCACGATATGGAGCCCTCTCAAAGTAGCAGAACTTTGGCGCTCTACTCATGAGTGGCAGTTCCCACACAACTGCCCAGTTGGTTGACTCCTCAGTTGATAAAGATTATCAACTATATCTGATTACAGAAGGTAGAAGCTGCCGGGGAGGCAAATGGGTACGCATAGCTAATTCAACCTATCATCTACAGAAACCAGCGTTTATGATAAGCAAACTTGTTTTTTTCCCCATCAGTAAACAGGATGAATTAGCCATGCTGTCCTGGGGAGTCCCAAGCTAACGGTTGCTGTGACATGTGTCAAGTTAACACAAAAAAAAAAACAAAAAAAACCGGGAAATAGAAAAATGCTTTTTCTTTTTTTTGCAACTCATCCACCTTAGTGGCAGCTTCTAGTGATCTGTTTCTGAGCTCAACTCTGCTTTGCCCAGTGAACTGTTGGACGCTGAAAGCTTATCCAAGCAATGGTGAGCTCTGAAGGTATGAACAGATGACCAAATTACGGCTTTGTAGATGTCAGCAATAGGTACATTTTTGAGGTGTGCTAGTGAAGCAGTGGTGGTTCATACTCAATGAGCCTTGACCGTACCAGTCAGAGGTATAGAGGCCGAAGCATAGCAGTATTGGATACAACTTGTTATCCAGTTGGATAGAGGTTTTGTTTTGTTTTTTACTGCAATGCTCAGTTTGTTAGGGTTGTAGGAGACAAACAGTTGCTGGGCAAGCCTATGACTTTGTGTTCTTTCTTTGTAATATGCAAGGGCTCGTTTGCAATCCAAAATGTGTAATGCTTTCTCCTTTTCTTTCAATGTGGCTTCAGAAAGAAAGTCGGTAGGGAGATCGCTTCATTCAGATGAAAAGCGGTTACTACTTTCAGTAAGAACTTTGGATGTGGCCATAGCACTACTTTATCATGGAAGAATTGAGGATGAAGCAAGATATGAACTAAGGCTTGTGGCTCTCTGACTCATCTTGTAGATGCAACTGCTACTAGAAGTAGAACCTTCCACTTTAGGTACTTCAGAGGCACCATTCGTAGCAGTTCAAATGGGCTCGACATCAGAGCTGTCAGGACAATATTAATGTCCCAAGGTATTGGTGATTTTTGTATTGGAGGATGTAGATGAAGTAAGCCTTTCAAAAAACGTGAAATCAAAGGGTATGTGGAGAAGGAAATTCCTTTGAGTCGATGGTGATATGCTGCAATAGCGCTCAGACGAACTCTTACTGACGAGGTCTACAGATCAGATTGAGAAAGGAGGTATAAATAGCTGAGTAAGTTCTCAGATGAACATGTGAAAGGATCCATGTAGTGAAATATACATCAATTTGAGTAATGCTTACATCTGAAAGAATAGTTATGGCAAGTGGATTATTTTCTTGAAGACAGGAGAAGGTCCTGTATCACCCATGGAAGTAGTAATGGCACTAAGACTTCGCGCTCAACATCCATGGTGTGAGGTGGAGCAAGGGAAGGAGCGAGTGGAGGAGCATCCTGTTTTCTTAGGTTAGGATATTTGGATGATTCTCCAGAAGTCTGAGGTCGGACTGAGAGTTGTACGAGATAGACGTACCATGGTTGTCACGGTCACACTGGTGCTATGAGAATCATGTCCACCTTGTCTTGTATACACTTCTGTACCATTTGTGTAAAGAGAGGAATTGGTGAAAAGGAATATAGAAAACCCACGGACCACGACAGAAGGAACGCGTCCAGCGACTCCCTCTTTGGACTGAAGGAAGCAGAACCTTTGTACTTTCCTGTTGCACTCTGTTGCAAAGAGATCTATGTATGGCTCTTCCCACTAGGAGAAAATGTCGTTGGCTATGTTCTGGTGGTCGAGCACCCATTCATGTGGATGAAAACCTCTAAGCTTGTCCACTTGTATGTTTGCTATTCCGGGCAAGTAGGTTGCCTGAAGTGTGATCAAATCTTGGGTTGCCCATTCCCATATGTGGATTGACTCTTTGCACAAGATTGAACAACTTGAGCTTCCTTGCTTGTTTATGTAAAACATGGCAACTTGATTGTCCATATGAATCAATACTGTTTTCCCTAAAGGAAGTGTGCAAACACCAGTAGGATGTTGCAAATTGCCCTGATACCAGTAAGCTGATTTGATAAGTGGATTCCTAGGTTGACCACTGACCTTGAGACTTGTATTGAAGTAAGAGTGCTCCCCAAACCCGGGTGGAAGCATTGGTTGTGAGGATCAGCTGGTGAGGAAGTGGCCTTAAAGGCGCTCCCTCCTTCAATACCTGCGGCTTTAGCCACCAATTTATATCCCATTTCATGAAGGTTGTCAAGACTACCTTTGTAAATAGTAGTTGATAGAACTGTGGCCACTGGACCTTCAAGCCCCACTGCAATTGCTGCATGTGGAGACAGGTTATGGATATTACATGGATGGCTGCTGCCATATGGTCTAGAACAGTGGTTCTCAACCCTGTCCTGGGGACCCCCCCCAGCCAGTCGGGTTTTCAGGATATCCACAATGAATATGCATGAGAGAAAATTTGCATATACTGCCTCCATAACATGCAAATTTCTTCGCTAATTTCTACTTGTATAATTTAATCTGTTATTTGTATGTTCTTAATGTTCGTTATTTAATTATGCAATAATTGTAAAGCCTGTTGCTAAGTTCTGTTATATGTAAACCGGCGAGATGTTCCCAACGTTCGTCGGTATATAAAAGTTATTAAATAAATAAATAAAAATAAAACAGATCTTCTTTCAGATCCTGGAGTGATTGTGGTGTTATCTGCTCACTGGACTTTGCCCTGACAAAGGGCTTCAATTGTTGAAGGCATTCATATATGTATTGTACCATACAAAACTAGTTTGTTCAATGCAAGATGTTAGCATGGAACTTTGGAACACCTTCTAGCCAAAGTCATCCAAAAACTTGTTATCCTTATTGGAGTGGAGCTTTGACTTTTTGCTTTCTTCATGGCGGATTCCACCACCACCAACTATTGACTATTCCATATCCTTGATATTTTTTCCAGATGGAATTCAAAATCTAGTTTCCTAGCTACCAGTAGGTCTGATTGAGGGGACTCTCATGACTTCAGCAATACTGCATCCAAAACTGCATGAGATGGTAATGCTATGGGTTCAGAAAATATATCTAATATCTTCAAGATACCAAACACTTTTTTACGTGGTTCAAATATCTTACAAACTTCAACCTTCAATGTACCACCCATTTTCTCCATGAATTTAGAATAGGTAAGGTTCTCCGGTGGAGAAGAATGCTCCAGGGGTTCCTCAGGAGTGTCTAAAGGTAGATCTATAGACAAGGTTGGAGATCGGAGAGGAGACGACTAGTCTGATTGAGGAAAAGCTGGCAGACTGGGTTCCTTCCTGAATGCGGGATAGAGAAATCTGTGGGCTCTCTACCCTGGATGGAATGCGATGAGGTTGAGTCTCTTCCCATCTCAGGTCTGGACCTGAGAAATGGAATTCCAGAGGCTGTATCCTAAGGTGCAGGAAAGTGAAGAGATTTTTTTTTTTTTTTTTATTATGATTGAGATTTGCTCCGTTGCCTCGGAGGATCTGGTTCCTGGAGACAAAAGTGGACTTTTTTCATTGATATAACTTGGTGAGGTGGAGAATTTTGAGAGTGCTTGTGGGAAAGCTGCTAGCTGAATTTCCAAAGCCGGGGAGTGGCGAGGCCTATCTAATAAAGGTTCTTTGTACTAAGATCTGTCTCTCGGGAACAGTTCCACCTGTAAATCATATTCTCTCTGTCTGCTTAATGCTTCCAAAGACAAACCGGAGTACATCTTTAGGCCATTCTGGGATGAGCCAGAAGCAATAACAGATGGTGGTCTCATAGGAGATGTCCATGGTCCTTGAGAGAAGGTTTGAAGCAACAGGTTCCACCTCCACTGTGATCTCTGGATCTGGTAGCTTTCTTTTCCTTGAGAATCCAGGGATTAAGAACATAAGAAATTGCCATGCTGGGTCAGACCAAGGGTCCATCAAGCCCAGCATCCTGTTTCCAACAGAGGCCAAAACCAGGCCACAAGAACCTGGCAACTACCCAAGCACTAAGAAGATCCCACGCTACTGATGCAATTAATATCAGTGGCTATTCCCTAAGTAAAATTGATTAATAGCCATTAATGGACTTCTCCTCCAAGAACTTATCCAAACCTTTTTTGAACCCAGCTACACTAACTTCACTAACCACATCCTCTGGCAACAAATTCCAGAGCTTTATTGTGCGTTGAGTGAAAAAGAATTTTCTTCGATTAGTCTTAAATGTGCTACTTGCTAACTTCATGGAATGCACCCTAGTCCTTCTATTATTCGAAAGTGAAAATAACCGAATCACATCTACTTGTTCAAGACCTCATGATCCTAAAGACCTCTATCATATCCCCCCTCAGCCGTCTCTTCTCCAAGCTGAACAGCCCTAATCTCTTCAGCCTTTCCTCATAGGGAAGCTGTTCCATCCCCTTTATCATTTTGGTTGCCCTTCTCTGTACCTTCTCCATCGCAACTATATCTTTTTTGAGACGCGGCAACCAGAATTGTACACAGTATTCAAGGTGTGGTCTCACCATGGAGCAATATAGAGGCATTATGACATTTTCTGTTCTATTAACCATTCCCTTCCTAATAATTCCTAACATTCTATTTGCTTTTTTGACTGCTGCAGCACACTGAGCTGACAATTTTAAAGTATTATCCACTATGATGCCTAGATCTTTTTCCTGGGTGGTAGCTCCTAATATGGAACCTAACATCGTGTAACTACAGCAACGGTTATTTTTCCCTATATGCAACACCTTGCACTTGTCCACATTAAATTTCATCTGCCATTTGGATGCCCAATCTTCCAGTCTTGCAAGATCCTCCTGCAATGTATCACAGTCTGCTTGTGATTTAACTACTCTGAATAATTTTGTATCATCTGCAAATTTGATAACCTCACTCGTCGTATTCCTTTGCAGATCATTTATATATATATATTGAAAAAAGCACCGGTCCAAGTACAGATCCCTGAGGCACTCCACTGTTTACCCTTTTCCACTGAGAAAATTGACCATTTAATCCTACTCTCTGTTTCCTGTCTTTTAACCAGCTTGTAATCCACGAAAGGACATCGCCTCCTATCCCATGACTTTTTAGTTTTTCGTAGAAGCCTCTCATGAGGGACTTTGTCAAACGCCTTCTGAAAATCCAAATACACTACATCTACCGGTTCACCTTTATCCACATGTTTATTAACCCCTTCAAAAAAATGAAGCAGATGTGTTAGGCAAGATTTTGAGGCTTCCTCTGTTGGAGGCCATTTGTGTGAAGTGGACGAGCCAGTCTTAGTCACTTTGAGTCATGATTGTGATGCCTGTGTCATATGATTGGGAGCTGAAACTGATTTCGATATGTGATGCTCCAAATGCTTCACTAACATCACAGATGCCTCATACGCTGCAGGCTTGGTCTGCATCGTATGCCCTGCACTGTGAGATGATCCGTAAGAGTCGCGTTGAGGTGCTTTGTGTCAGGATGCGTCGTGCCCCAAGGGTCTCGACGCAGTTTTAGATTGACTATACATTGTTGATGCCTCAGTTTCTGTTGGAACCAATAACACAGGCATTGGTGCTTTCGACTGCTTTTGCAGCATTGGTCCAGTCACCAAAGCACTGCCCTTACTTGTGAGGGTTCTGGCTTTGGATTTTGAATGCTTCACCTTTTGTTTTGAGAACCCTGTAGAACAGTGGTTCTCAACCTTTTTTTGGCCGGGAAACACCTGACAGATGGTTCTCACATGTGTGAATCTGAACATGTGACCATCACGGGGCTAAATGTAAACATGCTCTCTACATCCACAGGAATCCCCTCAATCCCCAGCAATGAGTGCAGAGCAGATATAGGGCATTACCCTGTACAGCTCGCCATACAAGAAAGATATTCTGGTTCTGATGACATCTCAGTAAAAGCAAAACAAACTCCCTTTACTACCAGGCACAATAACCTTTCTTATGAAAAAGACAGTAATTTACCACTAATGCATATTCTATTGAGAAAACATAACAAATAAGACTGAAACAAATGCCTACATGCTAGTAAAATACCTCACCTCGGTCACACACCCAGAACTGACCTTCACTAAGTACAGAAAAAACACAAATTATAAATATGGAGACAGAAACTGGAATGGAAAACCAAAAAAACCACTCTGCATGCAGTGCGAACCTGGAGAAATGGAACGAGAAATATAGCACCTAACAGACTCTCAGGTTTTGCAATAATGCACACAAACTAACTCGCACAAAGTTACACTTGTATTATGGAACACACTCAAACAGTAACAACCCTATCTAAGAAAAACAACTATTAAACCAGGCCCTAAACACTAATACAGTCCCTATTGGGAAAATTGAATAAGCCAAGCTGCTATAGAGCCCCACACAGAAATAATTGTAAAGCTATACTAAAAATGTTACAAAAACAGCTGAAGAACATAATAATATCCAACGATTAAAACTCGTAAAAATTATTAAAAATGTTCAAATATCAATAAAATATTTCAAAAAAGCAGACATTGCATAATACCCAATAATTAAAATGGCAGTCAATCAAGAAAACTACATTTAAAAAGCCATCCTTTACTTACCCTCTGCAGCAACTCTCCTACTCCTTTCTCTTCCAGGCCAATAGCACTCACCAGAAGCAGTAAGGGCTGCTGAAGCTCTGTCCTCACAGTCCTCTTCCTTAGCGCCCGCAACCAGTCACTCACAAACACACACAAACCCCCAATTAGACCCCACCACCAGTCTCAGTGTCTCTCATACCAGTCATCTTCCTGACCAGTCTCTCTCTCTCACACACAGAAACACATCACCTCCCTGACCAGTCTCTCTCTCAATCACACACATGCTCTCTTAAATACAAGCTCTCAATCACACATGAATGCTCTCGCACCCACTCACACAAGCTCTCACTTAGGCACCCATTCACACCCACTCACACAAGCTCTCACTTAGGCACCCATTCACACCCACACACACAAGCTCTCACCCATGCATCCATTCACACCCACACACACAAGCTCTCACCCATGCATCCATTCACACCCACAGACACAAGCTCTCACCCATGCATCCATTCACACCCACAAACACAAGCTCTCACCCAGGCACCCATTCACACCTCAAACACAAGCTCTCATCCAGCCTCTCATTCACACCCACAAACTCTCACCAAAAATCTCTTCTTCCTTCACTGCAGGGATGGGCTCCAGTTCTGCCGCAGCTTTACTCCGACTGGCCTTCTTTTTTCGCCACCACAGGGATGGGCTCCCATGGTGGCCTCGGTTGGGGTCGGATTTCCTCTTCTCCGCATCGGGGATGGGCTCCTGTGGCGGCCTTGCTTGGTCAGAGTCGGGTGTTCCTCTTCACCACCACGCGGCCTTGCTTTGTCGGGGTTCAACACTGCCATTCCTCCCACCCCCGGGCTATGCGATGCCTGCCTCACTGGCCAATCAAAGGCTTTTTCCATTCTTCCTACTCCCACTGGCAGGTAGAAGGGAGGAGGGAGGAGGCTTCAGATTGGCCTGCGCGGGGGCAGGCAGAATGAAGGAGGCTTCACATTGGGCAGTGGGGGTAGGAAGCAAGGAGGCTTCCAATTGGCCCACGGGGGCTGGAAAAAGGGAGAAGGAAAGTACAACGGGGCAGTGGGACACCGGGAGATGCGATACACCTGCTGGTGTTTAGCGACACACTGGTGTTTAGCGACACATCCCTAATCTAGGGACTAAAACTGACACCAGTTATCCCCGGACCCACAGCCACTCAGGAGGACCACAGAACCACAAACTGCAGCCAAGCAACTGAATGGCACATGCTTCCAGATGATTGATGCCCCAGACAGCCTCCTCTGTAACCCAGTGCCTCTGTGTCATCAACTCCTGCTAGTGAGTCTCCCAACCCTGGAGGCTCACATCTCTCAGTCAGTCCGGTGTTCGTAGGGAAATGTCTTTCCTTAGATGTTCCACTTTCAAGGATCACTGCATATGGATGCTAATCTCCACCGGTAAACTGAAGCCGTATCGAGAGGTCCTGAGACTGTGGACTTCGTGCAAGCAGTTTGTGTTGAAGAGGACGCATATGCGCCCTTTGTCACAGAACCACTTCTAGGGTGGCTATCAACCGAACATCTGCAGGTAAGATTATACAGCCGGGCGAATTGCTTCTGTCAATAGCCACACCTGCACTATCCATTTATGAATGCAGGCCTCTGGCCGGAACACGCTGCCTTGCTTTGTGTCGAAACCAACACCGAGACACTCCAGCATTTGAGATGGCTGTAACTTGCTTTTGGCCAAGTTCACCACCCAACCTAGAAATTGTGGCAAGGAAACCACCTTGCACGAAGCCTGAAGACTCTCTCCATGCCCTAGGCCCAAATTATCTAAAATGTCTAGGTACGGGTGGACCAGAATATCATCCTGTCTCGACACTGTCGCTACTACCACCAGCACCTTGGAGAAGGTCCTGGGGGTGGTGGACAAACCAAAAGGTAGCTCTTGAAAACTGATTTTGTTGCCCCAAAACATCAAACTACATAAACAGATGATGCTCTAGCCGAATGGGAATATGTAGATACACCTCTGACAAATCCAAAGATGTAAGAAACTCCCGACTGTACTGCCATTATCACCAAACAAAGGTTTCCATGTGTAAATGAGCCACTCACAATGACTATTGACTCCCTTTATGACCAGGATGTGGCAAAAGGAAACCTTGAGTACAATGAAATAAATGGAATAATAACCCGTACTTTCTTGTGACTTAAGCACTCGAAACATGGCCTACCAGCTCAGGAGTCTCGACAATGTAACCTCCAATGCCAGCCTAATTTCTGGAAAGTCTCAGGAGACACCATAAAGTCATCCGAAGGAACGCAGAACACCAGAGTATGGCCATCCCTTATCACCACCAGAACCCATTGGTTTGACGTGATCTTGATCCACCTCCGATAAGAGGAAACAGGCAAAGCCCTATCTCCAATTCTAGGAGGTGGGTCAGCACACTTTCATTGAGTGGGGTCAGGATGCATCATCATCCGAGCCTGCGTCCCATCTGGGCTACCTGGGCTGAAAGGACTGAGACCTACTCAGAGACTGAGTCCTCTGAGAAGTCACTTCTCTGTAGGGTCGAAAATGTCTGAAACCCTTAGAACGGCCCCTCGCACCTAAAGAGCACAACGCCTACTTTTAATCCTCTGGTAAACAAGGAACTTGGGACTCACACCACCTATAGATCATTTACTCCAACTCACTTCAAAACAAGAGTGAACCTTTAAGAGCAACTTCATAAGATTAGACTTTGAAATTGTAGCAGTAGACCAAATCTCAGCCACAGCTGACGCATGGCTGCTAACACCAAAACCAACTCTCTGACCGAGGGACAAACCAAGGCGCAGCCCACATCCACTAAAAGCTGGCAGCCAGTTCCATCACTGCCCTGGTATTCAAACCAGCCTCATTAGCTTCCTGAGATAAAAGCAAGCAAGCGCGAGCCATCAGGGAGCAGCAAGAGGCTAACTGCAATTCACTGCCACTGCCTCAAGACCTGCATAAGGAAAGCCTTAACCCTCCTATCCTGCGCACTCTCCAATGTCACACTCCCTTCCACAGGAAGGTCATCCACTTGGAGACTGCAAACATCAAAGCATCCACTTTCAGAAAACTGCTGTCTCTCGCTGTCGGATCCAAGGTTTGTCCTCCTTTAAAATTAGTTTCCAGAGTGTCCCACTCAAGGCCAATCAAGGTACTAAAACAGGATTCTTCTTTGGCCCAGACATGGAACCAACACCCGGCACTCCCAGCATCATCAGTGTCTGGGAGATCAGAGCCAGTGACCCATCTATATGACTCCAAACCCAGAGGGATTTCTCTGCCCTCCAGGAAGAAAGGATCACCTTCGTCATCCGAGCCAGCAGGGTCCCCATCAGCGGAACCCGCAGCAGTCTGGGGCGCACTCCGATGCTTACCTGCAGCACCAGACTTGCGGGATTCCACAGTCTGTGATCCTGAACTTACAGGTTTGGCCGGTCCCAAACATTAAAAGGGACTGCTGCCCTTGAAAATAATTCCACACTAGAAAAAAGGCAAAAGGATCCATAAAAATACCAGTGGGTATTGGAGAGGCGCCCACTGAGAAGTCCTCCTCTGCTGAAATTCCAGTTAGGGGGAGCCTCAAAACCAAGCAAAACTTCTGACAGACCCCCCTCTGGTCCCATTCCTGCATCCTGTTGGGAAGGGCTGGGCTCAGCCAAATCCATGGGAGACAGCTCTCCCTTAGCCTCCAAACAGCACTGACAAGATTAGAGGGGACACCCTGCTGTGATGCCCAAATATGGCAAGCGGTGCAAAGCGCAAGGTGCTTAGGATTCTTTGCTACCGGAGGCATAGATAAAACGTCCACTAGGAGTACGTTTACAAACAAGCGTCTGACAATTGTGCATCCAACTGTGCGTCCTGTACAAGGCAAGCCCAGACAGGATGCCCAAAAAACAGGACGCCCAAATATGGGAGGACACGCATCTCATGATGAAGAGCTAAGGCACTATGATCCGAGGAATGCACACACTATGGACACCAAAATGTGGACACCCAGTCCACACAGTCCAGACAGATGCCCAACCTGGATGCACAGGTGCGAACTGACATCAGTCACTGTTTCACAGCAGACTTGCACAGGAGGCAGCACGCAAACGCTGCTGCGACCTACCATGCAGTAACTCAGAAAAGCCTGAAAGCAAGTCCTAGCCAAAAGGCTGCTCAACCCACCAAAACTGCTGTGACTCCCCAACCCCTCACACAGAGGCCGGAATGAACATCAGATTGACACGCTGAGGCTCAGAGACCAGACCAGAAAGGGGAGGGGGAGGAATCCCTAAAATTATCCCTCTCTATTTTATGTATTTAATTTTTTATTTTTTTTTTTACATCCCTTTGCCTGAGCTCAGCCTGTCCCAGCCAAGTACAGAGTCGGTCTCTGGCTGCAGGGACAGAGGGCTAATGCCTTTACAGCTGCGCTTGGCTTTCCTGAATTAGCTAGCCTCTTAGCTAATTCTCTCCTGGCAGCTAAGTCCATGCCGGAAAACAGACTAACACACCAAGGCACTTGACTGAGGAAGGTATCATGAGATATCACTTTAGGAGAATTTGATTGAGGGAGGGACAGGACAACAACGTATCTTCTCAAGAGAAGCTGTGGTAAATTATTTTAAGCAGTTATTTAGTTTACGTGAAGAACTTTGTACCTTGATAGAAGTAGGTGGAGCAGAGAATCACTAATATTACTAGTGTGATTATTTGATATAAGGCAAATAAATTCTGAGAACACATATGCCATTTTTCTTAGCTTGCCTTGTAACAAGAAACAGGTCATGAGATCAGATATATTAAAGAGCAGTTACTCAAGAGGCTAACTGTGCAGATATCAGTGAAAGCAGGACAGTAGCCACTTGGCCACATCTAAATGTTTGCTGATGTGATAAGCACAGACAGTTGGGGCTTCGAGTACACATGAGAGTAGCCTAGAGAAAAACTGAAACTAGGATAAAGGTCAGAAGAATCAACATAAAAAAACCAACATCAGGTTAAGTGTCTGAAATCAGAGAAAAAACAGATCAGAGGAAAAGTTTTTGAACATTACAGTGGTTAATGAGGTGCCTGATGAACTGTTCCTGGTTTTCCAACGATGTGTTTCCATCTTTCTAAAGATATATCAGACTGATATTGGAAACTGTGAAGGGGAAGTATCTTTGTATATATTCTTTAATGCAAACTTTAGTCTTGTATGCTTTTATTGCTTATTCTCAGACTTATAAGTAAAACTTCTATACTTATAAATAATTGTGTTGTGTATTCTATGACAAAAAAAACACACCAATTTTCCTATCCACTACAAAAGCGGTGCGTGATTAAATGCCTTCTATTCCCTTTTTTTTTTTTTTTTTTAAAAAGCAATCTGCTAGAGATGGAGAATACTGGCGGTGGAATATATACTGTGATGTCAGCTTTGCTCTGTCTCCATCTGCTGGTAGAGGTGCGTAGCCCACTGGTCATGGATTAATCTGTCTGAATACTGAGAAACTGGGCAGTTGTGCAGGAACTGCTGTGCATGAGCAGAGCGCCAAAGCTCTGCTACTTTGAGAAGGCTCTATATTGTGCGCCATCGGATGACTTCACCCAAGACAGCACGGCTAATTCAGCCTACTTATCGAAAGAAAGAGACAATTCTGGTTAAAGAAATTACTATAACCCTAACAGGGTCCAGATGCACCTTGCTATGTTGCTAATACATATTATACAGCCTATGAACTCTAGGAGAATGCACTGCTCACAAGAAGAGTGATGCAGATGGGTTTTAGAGGCAATAACGTGTGAAACTGTAGCCTAGTTTTTAGAGCAATGGTCTGAAAACTAGAGAAACCAGGTTCAAATCACACTTCATCACCAACATTTAAAGTGACTCATGTAAGATCTTATTTCCTGCTGCCTCATGTACACACTTAAATTGTAAGAGCTTTAGGGAAGGGAATATTAAACCTGAATTATTAATTATGCAGTAAACAGCATTATTTAGAAAGGTAGACTAAAATTCCAAATTCTAAAGTTGCATTCAACTGTGTAAGTAGCTGCATTAAAATAGGTATGCTCTCTATTGTGTTTCCTTCATAATAGAGAAAACAGTAATTAAAGAAGCAAATAAAGTTACATGATACACAGCAGTGTTAACTAGATTCCTTAAAACATAATTTTTTCTAGTTCCTGCTTAGTTTGTTGAGCCTACATGTTTTTCTTTGTCACCCAAATTTTTGTTTTTGCAGTTTTTGGGGAGAGGAAGGAAATAAAAAGTGTGAATTCACATGGTTTTAAAATCTTCCTGATTGTATTTAATAGTCCTGGGGGAATTCTACACTACTGCAGAGCACAGAATTTGTGCAGAATTCTCCTCCTGCACAGCTGCATAGATTTTGCGCAGAATATGGCAGGCCCCAGCATGTCGCAAGCAGAGCCTGTCCTGCTCGCGGAAAAGATGGAACAGGCCCCGGCATGCCGCGAGCGGAGACCATCCTGTTCCGGGCGAAGATGGAGCAGGCCCCATTGAGAGTGAGTCTGTGTGTGGAAGACTGTGAGCCTAAGGGGTTAGAGAGAGAGAGAGAGCATGTGTGAGGGTGTGTGGATGAGAGCCAGTAAGAGGGAGTCTATGTGAGGAGATTGGGAAGGAGTGTGTATGTGTTTGAGAGATTGGGAGCTGGTGTGTGTAAAAAAGGGATTGTGTGCATGTGAGGATGCTTGTTTGTGAGTGAGAGAACCTGTGTGAGAAGGGTGTGTGTATGTGTGAGAACGAACCTGTATGAAGGGATATGCATATGTGTGAGAAAGAGAGAGGGAGCCTAAGTGTAGGGGAAGCTGAGCGAGATAGGGAGCTAGTGTGCAGGGATGTATGAGGGTGTATGCGTGAGAGAGGGAGTCTGTATAAGAGGGGGTTTGTGTGAGAGAGAGAGCCTGTACAAGACGGTGTGTGTGAAAGAGAGAGGGAGCCTGTACAAGAGGGTGTGTCTGGGAAAGAAAGAGAGCCTGTATAAGAGGGTGTGTGAGAGAGAGAAAGAGAGCCTGTATAATAGGGGTGTGTGTGTGTGTGAGAGAGCCAGTGTAAGAGTGTGTGTGTGTGTGTGTGTGAGTGAGTGAGAGAGAGAGAGAGCCAGTGTAAGAGTGTGTGTGTGTGAGAGAGTGCCTGTATAAGAGCGTGTGTGTGAGAGCGCCTGTATAAGAGGAGGTGTGTGGGAGAGAGAGAGAGCGCGCCTGTATAAGAGGGGGTGTGAGAGAGAGAGAGCGCGCCTGTATAAGAGGGGGTGTGTGGGAGAGAGAGAGAGCGCGCCTGTATAAGAGGGGGTGTGTGGGAGAGAGAGAGTGCCTGCATAAGAGGGGGTGTGTGGGGAAGAGAGAGCGCCTGTATAAGAGGGGGTGAGAGAGAGAGAGAGAATAAGAGGGGGGGTGAGAGAGAGGGAGCCTGTATAATAGGGTGTGTGCATGAGAGAGGGGGAGTCAGTATGAAGGTGCATGTGTGTGCATGAGAAAGGGGGAGTCAGTATGAAGGTGCATATGTGTGCATTACAGAGAGAGGGAGTATGTATGAGGGTGTGTGCGTGAGGGCATCTGTATGGGGGGGTACATAAGAGAGAGAGAGAGAGGGAGTCTGTATGAGAGAATATGTGTGAGAGAAAGAGGCTGTATGAGGGGTTGTGTATGTGCACTAGAGAGAGGGTGCTTGGGGGGGGGGAGGGGGGGGGGGGGGACAGAGAGAGCCTGTGTGAGGGGCAATACTGAGAGAGGGGTCAAATTCTGGAAGTGGAGATAGAGTAGAAGGTATTGAGCCTAGAGGGGGAGGGAAAAGATTGTGGCAGGTGGAGGAGTTGGGGCCTGAGAGGGCAAAGTGAAAGGAGACTCGCTAGAGGAGTAAGGAAAAAGGGTGGAAGAAACACTCTTAAAGTGAACTAGGGACATTCTGCTCAAAATATTTTAAACTCTACATCTTTAACTGTTTCCTATATTACATTTTTAATTAATAACTTAAACATTATCTTGTATGGTATTATTTTGACAAAGTATGCAGAATTTTGCAGAATTTAAAGTTTTTGGGGGTAGAATTTTAAGTTGTGTGCAGAGTTGGGGTTTTTTTGCACAAAATTCCCCCAGGAGTAATTTAAGTTGTTTCTGCTTTCCCCTTATTCCTCTCTGGGATTTTACCAGAGATCTATGCATCGATCCTGGGAAAAGGGTACATAGTATACATACATAGACTTAAGAACCTCTCCAAGGAATTAAATAGAAAAATAAATATTATGTCTGACTGCTACATGCATCACTTAAAAGTGCAGTCTGGAGTGGGTATCCGAAGTGACAGCGATGCTAGGCAGGCTAGCTCTATAGCGCCTCCTAGTGACTACCCACCATAGCTCGGCTGCTTCTCACCTGATTGCTGCCGCCGCACAGTTCCAGTTTTTTCTGCACCGTTTGGGCATTGAAGGCAGCGCCCACGGGGGACCAACTAGTGCTGAGCGGGCGACAGGAGCCCAAACGCAGCACGCCGGCCAGCATACGCCCGCTGGGCAGCATTGTGCGCCCAGGAACACTACTCCCCAACACCGGCCCGCAACTCACGCGAGGAGCGATACAACCAACCCGCAAAGGACGGATTGCGGGCACCGTAATCATAGCGCGCCGGAGCTGCTGTACGGTGCGTCGTCGTGTCGGTTGGTTCATAATGATGACGCATCGGACTTACAGAGCCGACATCTTAGGAAGGGCGGCAACTATGGTTTGTTCTTATATGGCTGCACATGGGATGTTGACATTACTGTTCTCTCTTTAATTTTGGCCATGTAGTAATCTCTTGCTGTCTTTCTCACTGAACATTTACTGGTTTGAGAGGGTTCAGACGAGTTGTAGGGCGAGTCCCCGTCGTGCCTCCGGCTCAGGCTTGAAATTTCAGTGCTAGTTCCACTCCTTTTTACGGTGAGATATTCAAGGCGTTTTGATTTGTGCTTATGTAGTTACTTTAGCGACTCATATGCACATTGTCATGTCAATAAAACTTCCTGAATGTGTACCAAGCATGGTTTCCTGGGATAGATATATATATATATGGAGTTATTTTTCCCTTGTACCGTTCTCTTCTCGCTCTCCCGGTGATAACTTCGCCTTCAGAGGAGGGGGCGGGCTCGTGTTGCTAAGCTGTAAGCAGAGCTGCGCTGCCTTCTGCGAGCTTGACCCGTGCTGCGCTGTCTTCCGGCAAGGCTTCTGGAGCAAATATGAATTATTGCCACAATCTTGACTGCGATAGTGCTCGGAGTGGCGGTGTGGCCTGGATTGTACAAGTGGAGGGGGAATTCTGCACAAATTCCTCATTCCGAAGTAGCGCAGAATCCCCAGGACTAAGTAATTAATGAAACTAACATATTGCATTGAATGCTAACTCTTTTTGGGTCTGAGTAAAGAAAATATGCACTGAAGTGCCTTGCACATTTCTTACAATATTATGTCAGGCTCCCAGTGAGAGGAAAAAAGATCTATTTTGCTAGCCCAGCTAAGCGGCTGACGCAATATCATGCCTATAAAAAATTGCATCCAAACTGGATGCCCGTTTTTTTTCCAATGCATGCGCCTTTACAGCCTCTGGGCGCTCGATACAGTATGCAAATGTGTGGCTGCATTAACAGGGTCACGCTAGGGAACAATTGTACGTCCCTAGCACTTATTGCATCGGGTGCCCGGGATTACAACGGGCGCGCATCTGTTCAAGCCTCTGCGGAAGGTCTGAAGCCCTTTCAATTGCCCAGCTTTATTTTAAAGTGCTCCATATTTATTCCCAGAATAACCGCTTACATGATTGGTTTTGTTTGCCCCACTGGTTCAAAAAGTGAATGCGCATCTCAAATCAATAGCGTTCTACCCAGGTTTATTCTTACATCACAAGCAGTAGAATTGAGTATAGTAATGATACCGAGTAGGAAGAACCCCATAGAACAATATTTTTTCAATTTCTCCGGCGCAATCGACTCGCGGTTTGACTTAATACCAGCCCTGGGGCTGGTGTTAAGTTTGCTTCATTAACGAGTGTGCATTGGGTGCTGTTTTTTTCTGCATCTGGGTAATAGCTAATAACCTCATCTACATGGCATTTACAGTTGATGAGCGCTATTAGCTACACATGCGTTTGTAGCACAGCGCATCCAAAACGCACGTCCACCCATGCGTCGAAACTGTGTGCTAACCTGAGAGCACTTTATTGCATTGTTCCATTAATGAGCTATGTTCTCTCAGTTGCAGTTCTGTCTTTTTATCACCAGAGAGGGCTTAAATACAACATGATGCTTGTCCTTTATTTCTCCCAAAGACAGCCAATGTAGTTTAGTGGTAAGGAAAAGGAGGCAGTAAAAGCTAAAAATGCATCCTTCAGAAAATGGAAAGCATCCCCAAACGATGAAAATAGGCAAGAGCAAAAGCACTGATAAGTTAGATGTAGAACAGTAATTAGGCCAAGAGAGACTTTAAGAAAAGGCTTGCCAGGAAAGTAAAAACTTATAAAAACTATTTCAGGTATATTCAAAGCAAAAAACCTGTGAAGGTCAGTTAGGCCACTAAATGGCTAAGGGGCGAGGAGGAAGTGATGCCATCCACCACAATAGATACCTAGACCCGGGGCTCCCATCATCCACGAAGCAACAAGATCAATAGCGGTGCACTCAGAGGACAAAAAAAATTCCCTGAAGATTGCTTTCAGACACCAAAAGCACAGAGGATGGCTGTGACAAAGAGAAAACCTGACCAGCAGCGCTTCTCCTTTGCCTGCAGAAAAGCCTGCAACTCGCTGAATCGGAAGAAACAAGGGAAGCAGATCACATGGCGTCAGCAGCAGCAGACAGCCACAAAATTCAAATAGAAAACTGCACCAGTGGAAAAAATAAAGATAACAGCAAAGCAGAGGACGGAGGCTTGCCAACGTGCAGAATTCTGAAAGTGGTTCGCTGAAATGAGGCAGGATATGGCAACTCTCCGTGCTGAAGTCGGGGGATGGATCGCAGAGGTAAAGGAAGACATAGCAGTGCTGGGACACCGAACAGAAGAGGCAGAGTCACGGCTGGATGATCAAGCCTCAGTTATAGCCGCCCTGCAGAAGGAAAACATAACCTTCGCTAACTCCATCACAGCACTGAAAGACAAAAGAGAGGACTTTGAAAATAGGTCCCAGAAAGCCAACCTTTTGATTCAGAGGAGTGCAGAAACTCCCTGAATACAACTGCCACACTACAGTGACCAGCATATGCTCCACTGTACTAGAATCCATAGAAGGCAAGGCGGAAGACACAGTGATAAAACTGGACAGAGCTCATAGATCCCTAGACATCCCAAGGGGCAACCTACTGAGGGACATAGTGGCCTGTTTTCACGACTTCACTATCAAAGAGCGAGTAGCCTGGATTGCCAGACAAATGGGCCATGTGGAGTGGCAAGGCCAGAAATAGTGTCTAATGATATGAAGTCTAATGATAGTGTCTAATGATATGAAGTCTGCAAAACAATGCGACAAGGCGATAGCAAAAGCCAGAAGAATGCTGGGATGCATAGAGAGAGGAATATCGAGTAAGAAAAGGGAAGTGATTATCCCCTTGTACAGATCCTTGGTGAGGCCACAACTGGAGTACTGTGTTCAGTTCTGGAGACCGTATCTACAAAGAGACAAGGACAAGATGGAAGCGGTACAGAGAAGGGCGATCAGGAAGTTGGAGAGTCTTCATAGCATGACATACGAGGAGAGATTGAAGAATCTAAATATGTACTCCCTGGAGGAAAGGAGGAGCAGGGGTGATATGATTCAGACTTTCAGATACTTGAAAAACTTTAATGATCCAAAGACAACGACAAACCTTTTCCGTCAGAAAAAAATCAGCAGAACCAGAGGTCACGAGCTGAGGCTCCAGGGAGGAAGACTAAGAACCAATGTCAGGAAGTGTTTCTTCACGGAAAGGGTGGTGGATGCCTGGAATGCCCTTCCGGAGGAAGTGGTGAAGTCTAAAACTGTGAACGACTTCAAAGGGGCGTGGGATAAACACTGTGGATCCATCAAGTCTAGAGGGCGTGAATAAAGTGGAGGCATTCAAACACTGCACGGAGCGGCAGTAGCCACGGAGGCATTCAGACACTGCACGGAGCGGCCGTAGCCACGGAGGCATTCAGACACTGCACGGAGCGGCCGTAGCCACGGAGGCATTCAGACACTGCACGGAGCGGCCGTAGCCACAGCGGCATTCAGACACTGCACGGAGCGGCCGTAGCCACAGAGGCATTCAGACACTGCACGGAGCGGCAGTAGCCACAGAGGCATTCACGGAGCGGAATGCCAGTGGCCAGAAGTTGGTGTTCCACCTTCACGGAGCGGAAGGATGGAGGGCTGCTATTTCCAAAAAAAAAATAAAACAAAACAAAAAAATAAAAACAGGGGTGGGTAAGAGTATGGGGCAAGGGGGTGGCCTGCTTGTTCCAGCGGTTGCTACCCCTAATTGAGCTGGATGTCACTTGGATGCAGATACAGAGCTGCTCTCTAAATTGGGTGGAGGGGAATTAGGGCTGGAGGGTACTGGAAGCCAATAGTAACAGGTGGGAGAGAGAAAAAGGGAAAAAAAATGGATAAAGTGCGTAGCTTGCTGGGCAGACTTGATGGGCCGTTTGGTCGTCTTCTGCCGTCATTTCTATGTTTCTATGAAAGTGGAAATTTTCCAGGACCTATCAACTACAATCAAGAAGCACAGGGACTTCTGCAGAATCATTAACACAATAAAGAAATCTGATATCAGGTATCGTTGGCTATTCCCCCCATTAGATTACAATTCACCATACAAGGGAAAATCTTCAAAAGTGCAGTCTGTAACAGAGGCCACAGACACACTGAAAGAAATTGGAATCAGCGTACCAGTAAACCCACAGGAGATCCACACCAAAGCACAACCTCAAAACAAGAAAGACTGAACCACGTGGCAAGTATCCTGAAGAGGCAAGAGAGCATCTGAACGCTAAAATTAGGGAGGAAGAGGTACTAGAAGCCATTTCCAACCTTAAACTGGGGAAAGCCCCAGGACTAGATGGTTACACAGATAGATTCTACAAATCCTGCAAACAGGCTATAGTCACTACAATGTTCAACTACCTGAGAGAGGGAGGCCAGCTAGCGGTAGGCTCCAATTTAGCGGGCATCATTGTGATCCCCAAAGAGGGATGTGACCCCACACTGCAGGTCATATAGACCCATCTCCCTAATTAACATAGATCTTTAAATATTAGCCAAAATTCTAGCTCAGCGGCTAGGTCTAGTGGCCCCTAGATCAATCAGGCTTTGTGCCAGGAAGGCTAGGATCAGACAACACCCACAGGTTCCTAAACACAGTGTGGTGGGTACAGAAAGTGAAAACATCAGCAATACTACTGGCGGTCGATGCCGAAAAAGCATTTGACAGGGTGCACTGGGCCTTTCTGTTCCAGGTCCTTCACAGATTTGGATTGGGTCCACATTTTTTAACATGGGTCAAAGCCCTATACCACCAACCAAAAACGAGCATCCGGGTCAACGGTGGGTACTCAAACTTCTTCAAGGTTACTTGGGGAATGAGAGAGGGATGCCCATTGCCCCCCCCCCCCCCCTTCCCATTCGCATTCTATCTGAAACCCTTTGCCGACCGGATTAGAGCCAACAGGAAAATTGCTGGTATAAAAGTGGGGGCACACGCATACAAGATGACATCCTGTTCGCAGATAACATCCTGTTCTCACAGATGCCATCATCTCCCTCTCCCTCTTACTTAAGGAGATGTGGAGATATGGTAAGTTAGGCTTTAAAGTTAATAAGGAGACGTCTGAAATCCTTAACCTAAACCAGGGGCCCAAGGAGGCATCGGACATCAAGATCAATCTTCCTTTTAAAGGGGCCAATGGAAGTGTAAAATATCTAGGGATAAGACGGGGGACGGATTTGGGGAAACTATTTGAGATCAACTACAGTCCACTCTTGAGGGAAGTAACTATAGACCTAGAGAAATGGGAAAGGTCACAGTTGTCCTGGCTAGGTAAAATACACACTATTAAAATGAACATTCTGCCCTGATTTTGCTACCCATTCCAGACCCTTCCCATAAGCATACGTCCCAAAATCATAAAAGTGTGGCAGAGGAAACTATTCCTTTTCATGTGGATAGACTCCTGCTACTATTCATAGAAGTCTGCACCTCAGACGAGAAATTCTGCCACTTAATTCAAATTGTTATTGTAGAGGCTCACTGCGAACTCATGGCTTGGTGGCGCAAAAACGAGATACCTCAGAAATCTCATATTCAAATCAGGCTTGCCAGTCTTTATACTATGTATAGGCTCACCACTCTACATGACTCCCTACCTTGAAAAGATCTTGGGCACCATACATTGAATGGCGAAACACCCAGCCTGAGACCCAGAACAAGATCTTGAAATTCATCACAAAGTGAATATAAGCACCCCACACACACAAACACACACACATACTGATACCAGATCGAGAGCCAGATACCACAATAGGCACCATAAGGGGGGTGGGAGGAATCTTTTTGGAAAGGGGGCATGGGGTTAAAAATGAAATACAACTGAACACAAGACATTATCCTTTTGTCGTGTCACACCTATGTTTATTGTATGCTTGTGTACAGTACAACGCTGTAATCGATATGTCATCTATACAGAACATACCAATTATTGCTGTAACCGAATTAAGGATCAATTTGTAACACCTTCATTTTGTTATTGTGCATTAAACAAATCATTTTCAAAAATGAGCAAGGGGCAAAAGGGGTGCTCAGTGAGGACAAGGAAGTGACAAAGTGAATCCTTTGCCTTGGTCTTTACAGAGGCCGATGTGAGGAACTTACCCATACCTGAAACATTCTTTTAATGGTGGAGATTCTGAGCAATTAAATCAAATATCAGTGACAATGGAAGATGTAATAAATCAGTTTGCTAAATTGGGTCGATACAGTAAGGACGCATTAGAGTGCGGCAGTGCCGGGCGCACCCTCGTTTGCCCCACGCACTGTTCTGATCACATACCGCTCGATAGTCTATTGAAATGGCATGCAAATGCAAGCCGCATCTGCGAAGCGTTAGGGGAAGCGTTAGGCCCGCGCAACCGATTTTACTGTATAGGCGCTTAATACAGCGCCTATACAGTATCCTGGGTGCGCTGGTACCTGACAGGCAGCAGGAAGTGGATCCCAACTTTAACCCATGAAAACCTAAAAACCTAAAATCCCCTCCTCCCGAAGCGGCTCGACAAGTGCCAACTTACCTTTTGTTGTTTTTCAGCCTTTTCAGCCTTCTCTGCCGTCCTTCGGAGGGGGGGCAGCCGGCGGCGAAAGCGGCTTGCAGCGGTGTCCCCCCCCCGGTCCCGGTTCTCCTGGCTCTCGATGATGTTCTAGCAGGTACTCCAGCTCGACTTCCGGCTGACAGCTACCCCCTCCCCCCCCCCCAGACTGCTAAGTTACGGCCTTGAAACCGAAGCGAAGCGTACTTTCCTGGGCTTGAGCGCTGTCACGCCCGCCCGTCCCTGTGCTTTCATTGGCTTGAGCGTCCAAATTGACGGGCGCTCAAGCCAATGAAAGCACAGGGACGGCCGTGACATGACAGACTGCGGGTTCCTTCCGTAGCCCAGGCCGGTGCCAGCCAAAGAAAGGGAAAGGAGACAAAGGCCCACAACTGGACCCCAGATAGGCAGCAGCAGGAAATAAAAGGAGACAGCGGGCTGCCTCCAGCGCTCACGTCACCAGCGGCCAAGAAATTAAAAGAGCGCGGGTGCAGCCAAGGGGGAAAAAAAAAGACGTCACGCCCGCCCGTCCCTGTGCTTTCATTGGCTTGAGCGTCCAAATTGACGAGCGCTCAAGCCAATGAAAGCACAGGAACGGGCGGGCGTGATGTCACGGCCGTCCCTGTGCTTTCATTGGCATGAGCGCCCAAATTGACGGGCGCTCATGCCAATGAAAGCACAGGGACGGGCGGGCGTGACGTCACGGCCATCCCTGTGCTTTCATTGGCTTGAGCGCCCTTCAATTTGGACGCTCAAGCCCATGAAAGTTCGCTTCGCTTCCAAGGCCATAACTCAGCAGTCTTTTTTTGGGGGGGTAGCTGTCAGCCAGAAGTCGAGCTGGAGTACCTGCGGGAACATTGTCGAGAGCCAGGAGAACCGGGACCGGGGGGGCCGCTGCAAGCCGCTTTCGCCGCTGGCACCTCCTGAGGACGGCAGAGAAGGTTGAAGGGGCTGAAAGCAACAAAAAGTAAGTTGATAACATGTCGAGTAGCTTCGGGAGGAGGGGATTTTAGGTTTCTTTTTGGGGGAAAGTTTGCTGTCTACCCTTACCCCTGCCTCAAACGCAGGGGTAGGGGTAGGTGGTAAATTAGCAGGTTAAACGCGCGGCTAAACTCCAGGTTAAAAAGGTGATAGTCGGGGCGCGCATTACTGTATGGGAGGGAATAGCTAATCCAATGGTTTACATCTAATATACATGCCGCTTGCGGAAGGGGTTACCCGGTGATTTAAAGAGGCGGTGAGGATGGGTTAAAGGGGATAGTGTATCGCAGGAAGGGCTAACGCGGCAGGAAAGTGAGTAGAAAGCGGGTTAGGAGCGGGGTAACCACGGCCCCACTTTACTGTATCGGAGAGTAACAAATCACTGGGACCGGATAGTATCCACCCTAGAATTCTAAAAGAACTAAAACATGAAATTGCCAACCTGTTACTAGTAATCTGTAACATATTTAAACCAGCCATGATTCCTGAAGACTGGAAGGCGGCCAATATGCCAATTTTTAAAAAGGGCTCCATGGGTCATCTGGGAAACTATAGACCAGTAAGCCTGACATCACTGCCAGGCAAAATGGTAGAAGTCATTCTTAAAAACAATATCACTGGCCACATAGCTTTATGGTCAACATGGTTTTAGCAAGAGAAAGTCTTGTCTTACCAATCTCTTGGAATTTTTGAAGGCGTAAATAAAGGTGAGCCAGTTGATATAGTGTATTTGGATTTTCAGATAGCATTTGATAACGTCTCATGTGAGACTTCTCAGGAAATTACGAAGTCATGGGATAGAAGGCAATGTTCTGTTGTGGGTTGTTAACTGGTTAAAAGGTTAGAAAAAGTGTAGGACTAAATTATCAGTTTTCCAAATGGAGAAAGGTCGTAAGTGGAGTATCAGACCAAAGACTGCTTCTTTAAACTCCAGGTTTTGAAAAGGATAAGACCTCTCTTCCATGCTCAAGACTTCAGAACGATCATCCAGGCAGTCATTTTTTCAAAATTAGACTATTGCAATTCCCTATTGCTAGGTCTGCCTTCTTCCTATTCCAAACCATTACAGATGGTGCAAAATTCAGCAGCCCGACTACTAACAGGCACAAGAAAAAGAGACCACATATCACCCATCCTGAAAGAGCTACATTGGCTACCCGTATACTTCCGTATCATGTACAAAGCCATATGTATCATTTTCAAAACTATACATCAATGCACTTCCCTCGATCTTCAATTCCCTCTCCAAATATACAACTCGACAAGACCTACCAGAGATGTTTATAGAGGCACACTCCAAGTTCCCCCTGCGAAAACGACTAGACACATTACCCTAAGAGATCGCGCCACCTCCACAGCTGGCCCCCTTCTGTGGAATTCCTTACCCACAGATCTCAGACTAGAACCCTGCCTCCTAACTTTTAGGAAAAGACTTAAGACTTGGTTATTCAAGCAAGCTTTCCCAGACACAAGTTAATGACACAATCCAAGGACACAATCCAAGGACTCCTCTAAAACATTCAGCCATTAATCATGCCATTTGCACATAACTTGTAATTTGTCTTGTATATCGTTTAACCATTTATTCTTTCCTATTTCTTCCTCCTCACCAAGTTTTGCTACCCTTGTTATTTGTAACTGTACCTTCGGTCACCTCAGTTCTAGTTTGATGTATTTAATGCACAACCGTTTCATGTAAACCAGCAAGATATGTTCTCATGATTGCCGGTATATAAAAACCTTAAATAAATAAATAAAATAAATCAGTACTGAGACCTTTGCTGTTTAACATATTCATAAATGATCAGGAAAAAAGGAACACAAGTGAGATGATCAAATTTGCAGATGACACAAAATTATTCAAATTTTGTTAAAACAGTAGCAGATTGTGAGCTACTGCCAAAAGGGCCTTGTGAGATTAGGAGACTGGACAACTCAATGGCAGATGAAATTTAATTTAGAAAAGTGCAAAGTGACGCACATAGGTAAAAATAATCCCAACTGTAGGTAAATGGTGCTGGGTTCTGTATTGGGAATCACTACCTAGGAAAAGGCCCTAGAAGTCCTTATGGACATTACATTGAAATCCTTGGCTCCATGCGTGGCGGCAGTCCAAAAGCGAATATAATGTTAGGAATGATCTGAAAGAAATGGAAAATATCATCTTGCTTCTGTATCGATCCATAGTGCAGCCTCACCTTGAGAATTGTGTCCAGTTCTGTTCTCCCCATCTCAAGAAAGACAGCAGATTTAGAAAAGGTACAGAGAAGGGTCACAAAAATGATGAAGGGAATGGAACATCTTTCCTATGATAAGAGGCTAGAGGATCTGGAGCATGGAAGAGAGACGGCTGAGAGGACAAAAATTTATGAAATCATGAGTGGGGTGGACCAGGTAAATAAGGGACAGTTGTTTGCCCTCTCTAATAATACTGAAACAAGGGAACCACTCCATGAAACTAACAACCAACATTCCAAACAAATCATAGAAAGTATTTTTGCACTCTGCACACAGTCAAGCTGTGGAATCTGTTGCCAGAGGATGTGATCAAAGCAACTAACATAGTAGAGTTCAAAAGGGGATCGGAGAAGTTCCTGGAGGAAAAATTCCATAATACATTATTAGCCAGGTAGACTAAAAGTTTTTGCTATCCCTGGGAATAACAGAAAATAGATCTACTTTATGGGATCTGCCATGTACTTGCTACCTGGATTGGCCACTGTCTGAGGACAGGTTGCTGGGCTCGATGGATCTTGGTCTGACCCAGCATAGCAATTCTTATGTTCTTGTGTTCAGTTTCTCTCTAATAACCTGTATGTATTTTATTTTGCCCACTTGGTTCTGAGTATGTGTGAAAGATTTCTTGCTTTAAAAGTAAGAATCCTAATGAAAAGCATATAAGTATACTTAAAATAAATCTTAATGAGCTCTGTCCTTTCCATAATATAAATAAAAGTCTATCTATCAAAATCCATTTTTTTTTGTACACTGTCAGTTGTTTGTGTGTTGGGGAGGGGGCTGGTTTAAGCATTAGGCAAATTTATTTATTTATTGATTTAAGGGGTTTTTTTTTATATACCGCGGCACATTTGGAATATCACCTCGGTTTACAATGGAACATAATGCAGCAACAGGCTTTACATGGAAACACAAAACACTAATGAGTATATTATACATGGTAACAGGGGTTAAACTTAAATATTTGGTTTAAACTTAAACTTCATAAATAATAACTTTGGCCTAGGGCGCCAATTTATAGGGATAGCAAAGAACAGCAACAATGGTAGCAAAATAATAGTTTCTGGCACAACTCAAAGAGCCATGGGTGCTTTTGATCACTTTGTTTTCTTATCTTTTGGGTGCACAAATAAACAGCCATATCCAAGTTGTGCTTTTCACCATGGACTTGTTTACTTTGTGTTTTTAGGTTTTATGTTGTTTTATAGTGGTTTGACTAACTATAAGGTGAATTTTAAAAGCTGGACATGCGTATTAATTAGGGGATGCGTGAATATGTTGGGCTCGCGCACGCCAAGTGGATTTTAAAAGCTGCCAAGATGTGCGCGTATCTCCTGCAGCACACGCATCTCGGAAGTTTTCAAAAAGGGTGGGGTGTGGGAGGGAATGGGCATTTCGGTGCTGAACTTGAGATGCGCATGTAAATACTTATGCAATCCAGCATGCGCCAAGGCCTTCTGTCACACAACTTTCCTTCTGCTGTGGATGATGTGTAAATTAAAACAATAAAGAAAAATAGGCAGATCTGCAGGATTTTAAGCGTCAGGGCTAACTGGGAGGAGTGAAGGCTATTAAATTAGGGGGGGTTTGGAGGACCTATCTCTGAACTGGGGATGCCCCTTCTAAAATACCCAATTTAAATGGTAGAAGTGGCATTTGTGTGCCCTTACATGTGCCCACTTAAAATTTGCTACATATCTGCTATAAAATGACGGCGTCCCTGGGAGCAGGCCAACATACGTATGCCAATGTGCACCCTCATGCCGATTTGAAATTTACTGTCTTTACGTCGCTGAAGGGCTTAATTTGTAGACAAAAAAGAAGTGGAACTGTGGGTTGGGTAAGGGTGGGGCTGGGCCAGATGTGACCTCACTCTCAAACACTTGCAAACAAAAGCGGAACAGGAAATGCAGTGCAACAATAGAAAAACAATCAACATTTCTCAAAACATCAAATAATAAAATCAAGAAATATTAAAAAATCAATCATATTAGTAAAACCATGCAAATAAAAAGAATAAATATTTCAAAATAGCTAATGAATAGAATTTCCAATAATTATACTCAAACATTTTTTTAAATTTCCCAAACACCAATAAAATATAGCAGACCATCAAACACTCGATTAAAAAAAAAATCCCCCTCTCACCATACCTAGGAATTTTGATTCCAGTCCTTCCGAGATTGTCATGGATTACTTGGGGGGGCGGGTGAGGGGTATATACAAAGTTTGTCTTTTCATATATGTATATATATATACACACTCTCTAACATACATGTTCATTCTTACACACACTCCCTCATATGCTCATTCACAAATGCTCACTGGCTCACACTCTTTTTCACACTCAGATGCTCTCTCACACTTTCCCTCACACACAGACCCACTAACTCACATATAGTTTTATTGGCTATCTTGTAGTCCCTTCCACACATGCTCACTGGTTCTCTTGCTCACACATTCTCAATTGCACACACATTGTTCACCCGTTGGTCACAGATGACTGCGACCACTAATGCTCACCTCTTTCTTTGCTGCCTTGTCACTTCTTGGGAGAATGGCGGCCTCCGCCGACCACCGCCGACCTGCCTGGCGTTCCCGGGATGGCGTGGGTGCTGCCGACCGCCATCTTGATTCAGGAATTACCTAGTCGCGCGCATGCGCACCCTTTGTACACGTCATGGCGGGAACCTCGGGGGTGTCCCCTCCAGATGACATCATCTATCTGTTGTAGTTAAGCTGGCTGGTCCTACGCTTTGACGAGTTAGCAAGGAGTTCCCTCATTGCTGAATTCCACTCCATTCTTGGACTTCCGATTCCAGACTCTACACTTGGTGTGAGATGTTCTGGGTACCCGCTCCTCGGGGGCCTTTCCTCGTCTCTGGTTATCCGCTCCTCGGAGGGCCTTCTGCCTTGGACTTCCTTCTATCCTGCTTCCTGGGATCTCTCATGGAACTATCTACTGTGAGTACCTTACTGCCTCGGACTTCAACTATACTAAGCCTCATTGTGGGATCCTCTTCTGTGTACCCCGTGCCTCGGGCCACTACCGCATCATCCCTAGTAGGAACCACTCCGGTATACCCTGCGCTGCAGGCCATTACCGCACCATCACTACAGGATCCTCTTCGGGGTTCCTGCACCTCAGACTACCATCTCATTACTACTACTGAGACACTTCTTCGGCGTACCCTCCTCTGCGGGCCACTACCGGATCTGCACATCTGAGCTATAGCTTCACTACTGAGAGACTTCCCGGCGTACCCCACTCTGCAGGCCACTACCAGATCTTCACATCGGAGGTATCATCCCTGGGGTATACCCCTCTGCTCTAAACTGTACTTACTGCACCTCCCGCTCCGCGGGCTGTGCCTTTCTTCTTTCTTAATAAAGACTCTATTCCACAGCTGTGTCAGCACCACTGAGACCGCCTACTGACAGTGAGGCTCTGTTGCCCGACGTCTCCACTCCGCCCACCTTACCTATTTGGTGACTCCCTCTTTGGTTGATGGAAGTTTGGTTGCCGCGGCGTCATCTTACCGACCTCCGGCGTTCCCGGACCAGCTAGATGCTGCCTTCCGCCATGTTTCTCCTGAGGCCTAAGGGTGCGCACGCGGCCCTGACTCAAGAACCAGCTGTGGCGCGAACCTCAGGGGCGCCCCCTGAGACGACGTCATCATCACCAGATATTTAAAGGTCTCTTGTTTTGCTAGCTAATCGAGTTAGCAAAGGGTTTCCTACCTAGCTGCCTCCAGGTATCGCTGCGGATGGGATTCGCTCTCCTCATACCTTGCTACTCTGCCTCCTCCGACTTTACCAGGGGTACCCGCTCTCTCTCTTGCTTTTTAGGTCACAGTCTGGAACCGGTATTCGCTCCTCGAGGGCCCACGTTCCCAGACCTGCTACCGCTGCCTACAACACCAGTGAGTTACCATCTCTCTCTCAGAGCTTTCCCTGGAACCAGGTACTCACTCCTCAAGGGCCTACTTTATTCCAGCTCTGGGGCTGTTCCAAGAGACTATTGTGTGAGTGTTACCATCAAGGTTCTGTTCTTGAACTCTGCATACCCTGCCTACTCACTATCTCAGTTTCTCTACAGCTCTGCCATCCTGGGATCGCTGTTCCAGTGCCTGAGGGACTACAGCCCAGCCGGGCTCTTCCAGCTCACTACTGCCACCTCTAGTGGTTCTTAAAACAGTTTAATAAAAGAACTAGTGTGTGTCTGTCTCCCAACTCTGAGCCTGATCGGTGGTCCCTCTCGGGATCTTCCCCCGAGGGCGTGGTCATCTGCCACCGGCCCAAGGATCCACCCACAACTATCACAAATAATAACAGGCTCACAGGGCTCCTCCCTGTGGGTGGAGACACCTCACCTCGGCCCAGGGTTCACATTCTTACAAGTTATAACACACACACGTGCTCTTTCAACATTTTTACTTAAACCTTGGTGGTCACTGGCAGGAAGGATCTAGGAAGGCCTGCCTGTTGATGGTGTGAGGTCCTTTTTAAGGTCTTGGTGCTGATTTTTACTAGTTCTGCTTGCAGTCTCCTGCTGCTGGAAGAGACAGGGCTGATGCAAGGGGAGGCAGTGAGATAGTGGTGGAGGTCTGCTTACTGCCTCCCATTGTGAAAGAAGGAAGCCGGAGCTCGCTGGAGGCGGTGGGACAGTAGTCGGAGGTCTGCTTACTACTCCCACCTCAAGAGAAGGAAGCCTGAGCTCAGTGAAGATGACAGGAGTGTCTCCTATCACTGCAGTGATGGAAATTTGGGGGAGTAATCACTGCAGTGGCAGCAGGAGAGAAGATTCTCGCTTTTGCGGAAGCACAGCTTCAGGACACAGTGAATGTGATCCAAGGTGGCAGTGGCCACCATCACCGCCACTCTTCTTCTGCCTCAGGAAAGTGGAGAGGAGCAGGACTGCTGAGAGACAACTGCTACTAATCGCTTCTGGTGCAGAGAGTCAAAGAAGGCCCCCTGCATTGAAGTCAGCCACTTCTGACTGGTGGTGACTTCCAGTCTGGGAGCCTTCAAAGAAGTGCCCGAAAGCTGTTCCACTCCGTTCCAGTACAACTTAAGTCCTGCATCGCTGACAGGACCTGAGATGTTTGCTTTCAACTTTGTTCTCAGGGTTTAGCCTGGGCTTCAGAGACTAAGAGGGGAGGGGTGAGACTGGAGTAGACAGAGCATAAAAGAGCTACTGTGCCTCTAAATCCAGTCCTTCTCCTCCCCCCGAACCCCATCACCACCACTGCCTCATTGCTGCCTTTTGCCTGATCTTAGAATGGGATAGGATAAAGCAAATAGGACCTGGGCAATTTTCTCAGTGGAAGGGAGTGGACAGTGGAGTGCCTCAGGGATCTGTATTGGGACCCTTACTGTTCAATATATTTATAAATGATCTGGAAAGAAATACGACGAGTGAGATAATCAAATTTGCAGATGACACAAAATTGTTCAGAGTAGTTAAATCACAAGCAGATTGTGATAAATTGCAGGAAGACCTTGTGAGACTGGAAAATTGGGCATCCAAATGGCAGATGAAATTTAATGTGGATAAGTGCAAGGTGATGCATATAGGGAAAAATAACCCATGCTATAATTACAAGATGTTGGGTTCCATATTAGGTGCTACAACCCAAGAAAGAGATCTAGGTGTCATAGTGGATAACACATTGAAATCGTCGGTTCAGTGTGCTGCGGCAGTCAAAAAAGAAAACAGAATGTTGGGAATTATTAGAAAAGGAATGATGAATAAAACGGAAAATGTCATAATGCCTCTGTATCGCTCCATGGTGAGACCGCACCTTGAATACTGTGTACAATTCTGGTCGCCGCATCTCAAAAAAGATGTAATTGCGATGGAGAAGGTACAGAGAAGGGCTACCAAAATGATAAGGGGAATGGAACAACTCCCCTATGAGGAAAGACTAAAGAGGTTAGGACTTTTCAGCTTGGAGAAGAGACGACTGAGGGGGGATATGATAGAGGTGTTTAAAATCATGAGAGGTCTAGAACGGGTAGATGTGAATCGGTTATTTACTCTTTCGGATAGTAGAAAGACTAGGGGACACTCCATGAAGTTAGCATGGGGCACATTTAAAACTAATCGGAGAAAGTTCTTTTTTACTCAACGCACAATTAAACTCTGGAATTTGTTGCCAGAGAATGTGGTTCGTGCAGTTAGTATAGCTGTGTTTAAAAAAGGATTGGATAAGTTCTTGGAGGAGAAGTCCATTACCTGCTATTAAGTTCACTTAGAGAATAGCCACTGCCATTAGCAATGGTTACATGGAATAGACTTAGTTTTTGGGTACTTGCCAGGTTCTTATGGCCTGGATTGGCCACTGTTGGAAACAGGATGGTGGGCTTGATGGACCCTTGGTCTGACCCAGTATGGCATTTTCTTATGTTCTTATGGTATGTTTGATTTCCAGTCACCCTGAAAATGTTGTGGATTATCGGAGCTGCACAGGAACACTAACATTCTCCTCACTCATAAACACACCGATGATCACTCATACTTTCCCACACAAACACATAATCTCATGCCTCTCATTCTCCCACATACACATTGTCTCTCACTCACATACACTCCCTCACACACATACCCACTCATGCACCCGCTCCCAGCCCTGAACTCTCACCAGCAGCAGCTGCTTTCTCCTTTAGCTTACACATCAATGGGACTCCTCTTTCTGCCAGCATGCAGACAGATGATTCCACTGCTCCTTCTGGGCGGACCTTTCACCCTGCTCTTTCTACAGACCTCCCTGGCCACTACTGCTGTTTCTGGCCATGCAGGTGGATGCCAATACTGTTGCTGTTTGTGACAGACATCACTGAGCTCCTCCTCCCCTTTTAGCTGCACGCCAATGCCTCTCCTTTGTGCGGGTCCTGGAGGTGACTTCTTCCTGGTGGGCCAGAGTTTTCCTACATTGACACACAAAGATCTGGCAATTCCTTTGGAATTCCAGAATCTCTGATTCAAATCTGGAGAGTTCCCAGGTATGACTATAGGTCTCCATTCTCATAGGATTTAGGACTCCACTACTGATTGGGAGAAGGGGGTAAGGAGGAGGTAAAGGCTGATAGGGGACGAGGTGAGGAGGGACTTAATTCCTGTTGGGAGGCTGAGAGTGAAATGTGTTTTTGTATTTAAGTACTTTTATTATTTGTATATATTTGTATATTATATTGATGATATGAATTGTTTTCCTCACATGGGTCATTTTGGCAAACAAGTGAGTCTATTGTAATAAATAAAGTAAAAGTTAGTTATCAGAGGGAAGGAGGGGAAGGTGCAAGGCTGAAGGTTCACCTAGAGAGCCTAATTTCCTTGCCCCCGTCCTGCCAGTCCTATGTTTTCAGTCATCAGAACTGCTGATTGAAATATTTAGGGGTTTTACTACCAGATATTAACAAATGCTAGAGAAATCACATCAGGATCATTGCATTATTAATATTGTGCTACTAAAGATCCGATACCTGTAAGGGATCTTGTGAATATACAAAACTCTCAAATTCCCTCTCCAGCTATAAGTTTTTAAAACACTTCACAGAAACTTTTCAAAATTCACCTGAAAGGTTGTTTTTAGAAACCTGGGAGTTGATTCTAATCATCATAGAGGAAGGACCCCCATGAGCATCAGTAAGTTGGAAAAAGCAAAGCAATTGCAAACAAGTTAATTCAGTTGCTATATTATTCTGTTTCAATAACAACATTTCAAAGTATATTACAGTTTAGCTTAGCTTATGAGGCAATGTTTTGGCTATGTCTATTCCTGGGGAAACACAAAAGAGGTAGATGCCAGAAAAGTCCTTTTCAAATTCTTTATTGGATGGAGACGTATAAAATCAACAAGGATCGCCCGACTCAGGCCGAGTTTCGCCACTTCCCAGTGGCTGCCTCAGGGACTCGAAGTAACTTTTTCAAATTTGAAACAAATTTGAAAATATTCACTTATGATGTTAGTAATCAAAAGCCATCCGCAGTACACACGTATCTTAATGTGAAACAGAAAAAACGTATGCACTTGACGGCTCTGTACACTTAATGGCGCCGCATACTTGTAGACTGCTGGTTGGCGTGTGTCGTCTCCACTTGTACTGTTACATAGCAAAATAGCTTTCAGGTGAATTTTGAAAAGTTTCTGTGAAGTGTTTTAAAAACTTATAGCTGGAGAGGGAATTTGAGAGTTTTGTATATTCACAAGATCCCTTATAGGTATCGGATCTTTAGTAGCAGATGGCTTTTGATTACTAACGTCATTAGTGAAGATTTTCAAATTTGTTTCAAATTTGAGAAAGTCACTGAGCCCCTGAGGCAGCCACTGGGAAGTGGCGAAACTCTGCCCGAGTCGGGCGTTCCTTGTTAATTTTATACGTCTCCATCCAATAAAGATTTTGAAAAGGACTTTTCTGGCATCTACCTCTCTTGTGTTTCCTCACGGCTTTTTTTAGATTGCCTACCTTGTTGTTTTCTGGGCTATGTCTATTCCTGGGTCAGCAAACAGAAGGAACCCAGTGAAAGTTGTATCATCATCCTGGTCTGCAAACAACCCACTAAAAGACTCTCCGCCATGGGTCTGCAGCCACACCTCATCTCCCACCTGCAACTGAAGGACTGCACCTCCAGCGGCCTGGTCCTCGGAGCCCTGGTACTTGTCCACAGTGTGAAGCATTTTCATCCCGTTTTTAACCAGAGCAACTCGCACATTCCTTGAATAAACAGTAATGTGGTAAGTGAAGTAATAGGCCCCAGAGAACTGACAGGTGAACTTGCCAGTGTCTGGGTTATAGTGGCTTTGTCCATTGTAGATGATTTTATCAAATTTGATTGGTGCATTGGATGGGGGAAGTTTAGTGGAAATGGTAAGGCCAACAGTGAAGGCGCTTTTTGGAATGTAAGTAGCATCACCAGTGTCTCCTTTTTGCCCCATGAGCCCCTTGTCACCTTTTTCTCCTGGAACTCCAAGGCTGCCATGTGGTCCTGGGGGTCCTATTTCTCCTTTAGGACCTTGATTACCCATGGAACCATCAGGGCCAGGCAAACCAGTTTTGCCTGGGTGGCCAATTCCCCCTTTCATCCCTTCTGGACCTTGGGGACCAATTTCACCTTTTATCCCCTTTCGTCCTTGCAGGCCCAGTTCTCCTTTTTGACCCTTGTCACCCACTGGTCCAGGAATTCCCTGAGGTCCCAGTTTCCCAGGGAAGCCTCGCAGTCCTTGTTCTCCTTTAATCCCCTTCTCTTCAACTTTGCCATCTGTTCCTAAGGCAGAAAGGGATAACAAATATTTAAATCTCTGCACATTACTGTACATCAGAAATGTCTGAAAACTTTAATTAAAAAAGAAAAAACAGCACTTTTCAAATTGTAATCTACATTAGATATATACCCTGCCAATGCAATGTGGGGAACTGAAGACTAATTCTAGTTCTGTACTAATGTTACAGCACATTGGGACTGATTACAGGTCAGTCTCATCTTCATGTCAGTACAGGATGACAAATTTAATTTTAATGTCCTCATTGAGCAAGCAGTGTGAGAGAAAAAGGGCTGCAATAAGAGAGAAAAAATACAGGCAAATAACGTGTTATACTGAATAAGTAAACATCAGCAGATGGGCCAAGGGGTGTTTAAGACCAAAATATTCCAGTTGCCTCATTCCATGCCAAGGGCATATCACTTAACAAGGAATAAAACTGAGGATAGGATTATTATTTATTAATTGCTTCTACTGGCCAGGAAACAAGTAGTTAAAGCAAAATTGTGTGTTTCCTGCCCTGAGCATCAGTTAGACAAAAAGGACAGATGCCAGTCTCTTTGGTTCCACTACTACTAGTAGACACTTCTTTTGAGAGTGTTGGAGTGGATGTGGTCAGACCCTTAGAACAAGAATAGGCAACTCTGATCACTGAGTGCCACAAACCAGTCAGGTTTTCAGGCTATCCTAAATATACCTGACTGGTTTGTGGCACTCGAGGACCAGTGTTGCCCTTCTCCACCCTAGACTCTTTCTCAAATGGGAATATGTTTATACCAGTGACAGCTGAATATGCTACCAGGTAGTCAAGAAATTGGAATATATTTTTTCAATGATGACTCCCATGAAATATCTTTAAGGTCCAAGGCATTAATTTTATGTCTACATTAGTAAGCACAATTAAGAGGAGTTATTGGCAAAACCCTCTAGATCTCTCCTCAAAAAATACAAATCCACATACTAATCCTTTTTGGTCACAGTTTTGTCAAACTTGAAGATAACAGTCAATGTACAAGGCCTGAGTGTATTGCTGTGATTTCACCACTTCGGTATATGTGTATGTTTACATTAGTGTAATGTATCTTCAAAGAGCTTAGTTTACGTTCCATAGAAACTTCTGCCCATCACTGTCAGACAGGTGCGTTAGTGAGAATGTTCAATGAGCCACTCAAGGGCTCAGGGAAAAAAAGCACAGGATCATCTTTTTTGCCTTCATGGTTCATGTAATCCATGAGGTTACGCCTTGAGGGATTCCTGAGTTTTGTTAAAAATGGGATTGTGGCTGTATGCATGTTCTAAAATATTTTTCAGCCTTAGAGGATAATTGAAGCTAATGCATAAGTAAATTTGATGAGCACATACAATGCTTAGGAACATCATTATACCAGGAGTAGGGCCAACCCTACTGGGTGTGCAAACCGTGCATCAATACAGGGTAGTTGCTTCTGAGGAGGGGGTGAAGGATAACAAAGAACAGCAGTAATATCAGGTCTTGACAGCTCCCCAAAGTCAAAATAATTATCAGTATCTGTAATCACTTTGTCTTCACATCTTGTGAACAAATAAACAGCTGCAGCAAGTGCATGAAGAAAAGTTATAACTGCTAATTCATGGACTCTCCTCCTCTTCCTTCTGTAAGCCACAGTCATTAGAGAAAGAAATGTTTAACATATTGTAGTGCTTCTCCTATTAGGTTTCTCTTTTCTGTTTTAACACTCTCATAAATTGTTCTTTGCTCTGGTCCCTAATATTTGTAATGTCAGAGACTTTTCAAGAGAATTGGTTCATTGTATTAAGATAACCTAAAAGAATTGCAATAGAGCTTGTTGCTGCTGAAAAACCAGGCAGCCCTTGAGAGGGGGTAGGGAGATTGGGAGAGGATGGACAAAGGGGAGCCATGGGGAAGGGAGGGAGAGGGGGAAAATGACATGGGACATAGAGAGGGGAAGGAAGAAAGAGGGTCAGAAGGAAGCCTCAGATGAGGGCAGAGGGGAGTCATGGAGTGAGGGTGATCCATGGAAGGGAGGGAAGGACAGAGGAGGCACAAGGGGAGTGATGAAAGAATGATAGATGGAGTGCAAAGAGAGAAGGGATATGAGGCGAAGAGAGAGGCAGCGGTAGACAGAGATCAATGGCTGGGAAAGGTTAAGGGAAAGAGGGAGTGTACAGAAAACTCCCTCAGACTACCTTAAAGGACCAGGCACACCTGTCTGGCCCTGCCCTCCTTAAGATTGAGACCTACAGGGAATCCTGGGTGAAGGGATGAGCCCTTTACCAGTGTATAAGAACTCAGGCCTGAAAGGATTAAGCAGGCCTTGGGGAACAGACAGAAATTCATGTTTAAGGTTTTAGAGTGACAGTAAGTTAGGACTGGGACTTGCCTGAAGTCAAGATGAGCTGCTTACATTGTTTTGCACTGCACTGTTATTTGTGAGAGACCTGAACTCCAGGGCGAGCTGCCTGTTTCATTTGTTTTGCTGTGCACTTTTCTCAATTACACTTTAAATAAACTGCACAGCTAGAGTCTGCCTCTTTCCTCTGGCAGCTTCCAAGCTACTACCACTCGAGTTACCACATATGGTGCTAACAGTGGAATTTCTTGACTAAGCGGGAAGCACAGACAAGAGCCCACAGCCGCAGCAAGAGAAGAGATAAACTCTGCAAAGTTCTTTTTTTCTTTTTCCTGGGGCCTCCCAGTTTCACTCCCCCAGCTTTGCACAAGTCAATTGACCTATCCCTGCCTGTATAGTCGAGAGTCTAGTTGTGAGTAAGGGCAGGATAGGCCAGCAGATTTTTTTTGTTTGTTTTCTTTCCTGCTCTCCTATCCCTGGAGAGGTACATAACTTGGAGGTAGCTCAGTGAGAGGTAGATTTTAAGTGTTGCACAAAAACGGCTATATATGTGCATATGTGGGCCTCGCATGAGCAACAACATTTTAAGAACTTGCAAAGTACATGCATACATACCCCTGTGCACATGAAGAATAAAGGATGGGAAAGGGGCGTGGCATGGGTGTTCTAGGGTGGGGCTAAGACTTGCATTTGTAACTACGAGTTTTAAAAAAGTGGACCATGGCGCGTGTCCTTGTGTTATCCGCGTAACTTTACTGCTGGTCCTAATTAGGAGCAAGTCAAGAGATCTGGAGTTATAGGGCTTTCAGCACAGTGTGAAGGTTCGCGGTCAAGTAGGGGGCTTACAGGATGAAGAACCAGAGGGGTCTTGAAGACCTCAATGTCAACTGGACAAACTGGTGGACTAATTGGAAAAACAGTTTTTTCCCTCACGCGAGCCATGTTTTAAAATCCACCTGCATACGTGTGTAAAAGCCGCTAAAGCCCTAACGGAAATACGCGCTGGACATTTACTCAAACCGCCTCTTAAGATTATGCACACACATATGCGCAACAGTGGGATTTTAAATGATTTGCGTGTACTTGCGTGCGTGATATAAAATTGCATCATATTTCCGCTCACGCGCCGATGTGCATATTTATGGGCGCATACATGTTCCTTTTGAAATTAGCCATGGAGCAGGTGATCCAGGTCCTTGCTACCAGCCAGCAGCAATTACAAAATGCCCTGCAAATGCAAAATAATCAGCAGCAGGCATTGCAAGAGCAGGTGCTGCAGCAACATACGGTTCTAATTCAGATAGCCCGACTTAGTTTTTGGGTACTTGCCAGGTTCTTATGGCCTGGATTGGCCTCAGTTGGAAACAGGATGCTGGGCTTGATGGACCCTTGGTCTGACCCAGTATGGCATGTTCTTATGCAAATGGCCATAACCAGTCCATCTTCAGTGTCACCAAAACTTCTTAAGGTGAACCCTAGACAAGACCCAGAGGGCTTCTTGAAAAACTTTGAGCAGGTTGGCCAGAGGATAAGTGGGCTACTTATCTAGGGAATCTACTTACTGGGGCTAGTCAAGATGCCTACCAAATAGCTAATCCAGAAGAGAGGGCCATCTATCCGGAAGTCAAGGCAGCTATTCTAGAGAGAGTGGAGCTCACCCCAGAAGCCTACTGACAAGAATTTCAGCAGGGAATTCTACAGGCTGGAGAAAACCCTAGGAGATGGTGGATTTGGAGATGGAGAGAGAACAACCATCCAACCAGAATGCTTTAACTGGCCCCTTAGAGTGGAAAACTGGGGTTGATCCAGGGAAATTTAGGCGGGCTCAGAGGGAGGATGAATCCTTTTTCAGGGCCCAGGAGCATAAACAAAGGATGGCTGGAAAGGTAGTCCCAAGAGCGCAGCTTACAGACCCAGTTCCTCCCTATTTTGTCATAAAAGGGGATTTGCTTTACAGAGTCACAAAAGGAAGTGTGGAAGGAAAAGTGACAGAACAATTCCTGGTTCCCAAACCCTATCATCCGCAGGTCATGCAATTAGTACACAGTCATCTTCGGGGGGGGGGGGGGGGGCACCTAGGGGAGGAAAAGACCCAGGAAAAGATACTGGCAAAATTCTATTGGCCGGGCCTTCATAAACAGGTCCAGTTGTATTGCCACTCCTGTCCTATCTGCCAGTTCACAAAGCCTGACGGAGTAAGGGCAGCACCTCTCGTACCAATGCCTATAATCGAGATCCCTTTTGAAAGAGTGGGGATGGATCTTGTGGGGCCATTAGAGAGATCAACTTGATAAAATAACTACATTCTCATCATACTAGACTATGCCACAAGATATCCAGAGGCAATGCAAACCCCGATGGTGGTGACTGCCCTAATGGCGTTTTTTTCATGACAGATCAGGATACCCCTTTTGTCTCCAGGGTCATGAAACAACTTTGCACCTTGCTCAAAGTAAAAACTCTGTGGATCTTGGTGTGTCACTTGCAAACCGATGGCCTGATTGAGCACTTCCGTCAAATGCTCAAACAAATGTTGAGGAAATTTGTGGATGAAGACAGAAAGAACTGGGACACATTACTACCCTATGTGCTGTTCGCAATCCGCAAAATACAGAACTTCATGGTGTTTTCCCTATTTGAGATACTATATGGAAGGAGACCGAGAAGATTCTTGTTGCATCCGCAGATCGCAGACAGCTGCGACCACTCTGCCTTACTTCTCTTATACCCTTTTCCTCCTCCTTTGGAAGGATGGCTGTCTCTGCTGCTGCCTGCCGAAACCCTCGGCGTCTCTGAGCCAGCATGGGTGTTCCTGTCCGCCATGCTTCTTCCTGAGGCCTCCTAGGGCACGTGCACGCATGCTGCCTACGTTTTTGAATACGTCATGGAGGGAACCTCGGGGATGGCCCCACCGCATGACATCAGTACCTCCGGGTATTTAAACCTCCGCTCCACTCCAAATCAACGAGTTAGCAAGGACTTCGGTTTTGCTACTCTGACCGCTTCTAAGCTGCTCGCTTGGATCCTTCACTGCCCTTCGGGGTATCTTGCTCCTACGGAAGCTCCAGGTACCCGCTCCTCGGGGGCCTCCCGCTTCTACTTGCTCTCCGGAGCTACTCTGATAACTTTAAGAACACCCGCTCTTTGGGGGTCCTGTTTGCTTTCTTTCAGGAACCCTCGGCGCTCCTAGGTACTCGCTCCTCGAGGGCCTATTCTACTCAGGGTATCCTGCACCTTGGACCTGTGGTCCCCTGCCTCATTCAAACTACCGAAGGAAGTTATCAACACTGCTTCTCTGTGAGTACCTCTACGCTCCAGCTCTTCTCATTCCACCCTCCAGGTTCACGGCCTATCCCGCACTGCGGAACACTACCGGACCTTTGCTAAATCTGGTTGAGATTATCATCTACAGAGACTGTTGAGCTACTGAAATTCTGCTGGACTACAGTACTGCTGTTCTTTGGGCAAGATTCAACTCTACTATCGCAGTATAATAAAGCTTTCCTTCTTCAGTGTCTGCTTACTAGAGTCTAGCCAATCGTTGTGGTTCCCCATGGGGCCCCTCCCCGTGGGAGGAATCATCTCCACTTCAACCAAGAGTCGACAATATGCCACAAACCCAACATCTTCGCATAGCTCATGAGACCTGGGGAAAGAAAGCAAACCCCAGGCAAAACCTTGTTGACTATGTCTCTGAGCGCAGGATCGCCTGAAAAAAGCTGGGGAGGTGGCCCACCTTTGTCTGAAAGGCTCAGAGCTCCCAATCTCGGGCTTACAGTAGTCCCACAGTCCGAGTATTCCAGCCAGGGGACTGCACCTTGTCCTCCTCCCATCTTCGGAGAGCAAGCTGTTAGCCCGATGGCAAGGTCTCTACGAAGATTTGGAGAAAACAGGGCCCCTGGATTGCAAAATAGCTCAGCCAGATAAATGAAAGAAAACTAAAATCTAGCACGTAAACTTTCTGAAAAAATGAGTTGCACAGGAGTGCAGAATGGTACAGAAAAAAGAGTTTGTTCCCGAGCTCAGACCTAAAGTGGATCAAACCCAGGTTCCTTTCACAGAGCAGCTATCCACTACACAGGCAGCTGACTTAAAGCAGCTGGGAGAGAAATACAAGGAGATCTTCTCGTGCCCACCTGCTGCAACATGACATCATTACAACTCCTGAAATTGTGGTACAGCAACAACCTTATTGGATTCTCGAACCATGTCATCGAGACAGAAGTGACGGAGATGCTCCAGCTTGGGGTAGTAGAGGAGTTGAACAGTGGTTGGTCCCAACCCATAGTATTGGTGCCAAAGCCAGATGGGAGCAAAGGGTTCTATATCAACTTTAAAAAGGTCAATAAGGTTTCAAAACTCAATGTCTATCCGATGCCATAAATGGATGAACTGATTGAGCATCCGGCATCAGCCCAGTTCATCTCTACTCTCGATCTTACAAAAGGGTATTGGCAGGTACCTCTCATATCCTCTTGAAAGAGAAGTCCACCCGGTGGATTTTTCCAGTTCACCATACTCCCTTTTGATATTCTTGGCACCCCTGCAACGTTTCAATGATTGGTTGACTCTGCCCACATCAAGGGTTCTCAGCCACCTACTTGGATGACATCATGGTCCATAGCCCCAATTGGAAGACACATCTTAGCCAATTCCAGGCTGTGCTAACAGTTAACCTAAGAAGTACTTGCTGGGTAATGTCCATTCACAGACCAAGAAGATCGAGGCAATCATCCGGGTGCCAGTCTCGCAAACAAAAGCGAAAGTGAGAGCATTCCTAGGCCTTTTGGGATACTACAGAAGATTTATTCCCAGTTACTCAGAGAAGGCAGATCTCCTCACAAAGCTGTTGGCAAAGAAAGCACCAGAGAAGGTCCAATGGTCAGACGAAGCAAAGAAGGACTTCAGGACCCTAAAAGAGTCGATATGCTCTGAACTGGTCCTGATAAGCCTGGACTTCACCGAACCCTTCACGGTGCAGACCAATGCCTCAGAAGTTGGCTTGAGAGCTATCTTAGTACAAAAGAAGGATGGCCAAGAACATCCTGTGCATAAATTAGCTGGGAGCTGATGCCATGCGAGAGGAATTACTCAACAGTCGAGAAGGAGGCCTTAGCAGTCAAGTGGGCCTTAGAGGCCTTATGCTATTACCTACTAGGATGGCAGTTCACATTCGAAATGGACCACCAACCGCTCCTATGGATGAGTGGGAACAAAGAGTCCAAAGCGAGGGTAATGAGATGGTTCCTGGCCCTACAGCCCTTCAACTATAATATCTGACTTAGGGCAGGAAGGGAGAATGCCAATTCAGATTTCCTGTCAAGAGTTGTGTCCCTTGACAGGCAGACACTCATCCCGGCAAGACTGAGCTGAGGGGGAGGGTATGTGAGGAAGTGGACAGAAAACTCCCTCAGACTATCTTAAAGGACTGAGCACAGCTGTCTCACCTGGTCCTCCTTAAGATTGAGACCCACAGGGAATCTTGGGTGAAGGGAGGAGCCCTTCTCCTGAGTAAAAGATCTCAGGGCCTAGAAGGGTTAAGTGGGCTCCAGGGAACAGACAGAGACCCACCGCACGGGAAGACCTACATTTAATGTTTGAGATTGATAGTAAGTTAAAGACCTGTTTTGTTTAGGATTGGGACTTCACCAAAATAACTCATCAACCTCAGTATAATTCCCCCTTTAATTATAGTCCATAAACAATCAAACCTGATTACGGGGAATAAAAAATTATTAGATTAGACTCTGGTGTCCAGTATCTTTATCTGGGGTAACAACCAAAAATAGGAAGTACCTCAATATAAATAAACACCATGTTTGCATGTGAAAAAGGTGAAATTGTGTGCTAAAGAATGAATACAAAAGTGCTATATAGGTCGTACCTTATAACAAAAGATATATAAGGTTTATTCTCAGGTATCAGCACATTGCGGGAGAGTGTATGGGAAAATAGGTTAATGTTGTAGATGTATTCTCAGATTGCTCAATTCTGGAAGGAGGTACAGAAGAAAATGATTGTGAGACATGGCACCCTGAAGTGTTGTTTCAGGGAGCAATACTTAGCCTTTAAAAAAATACATCTGCCATCCACCTATTGGTGGCTGCTTACTGTGCTGTAGCAGATAATTGGAAAAAGGTGCGTTTGCCCAATATGGAAGTTTGGATGGGATGGGTGGTGAATGGGAAGGGAAGCTCTGTCCATGGAGAAACTCACAGATAAGAGGTGAGAAAGGGATCTTAAATACCTTACCTTTCTTTTTAACAATTTATTGAAGCTGACCATGTGTGTATAAGTGCAAATCTTGCTCACCCACAAAACTTTTACCCTTTTTAGTTTTCACTTTTCTGTATGTTAATTTTATTTGTTTACTATAAAACTGCATTGGTACTCTGAAAGCGGAATATGCCGTATCATACACACCTTCCATTTCATATTATGCAATTGTTATGTAAAATATTTCACTGAATATAAATTAGATGTATTCTTATTGTATGTTGTGGCATTAACAGCAAATAAAATTAAGTTTGCATTTTTTAAAAATGGAGGCGATCACATGATGCTGTGAGCTGCACAGATGTGTGTCAGCAGCTCCAGGTACCATTACTGATTTACTTTAAAATCTTGAGCTCATACAATTCTGGCAATAATAATATTCTGATTGAACTGCAATCCCAGCTGTGGTGCTTATGTTCTGGAAGTGAGTTATGACCACCAGGCAGGGTCGGTGCAAGGCTATTGAACGCTCTAGGCAACCCTTGCGCTGCCCCCGCCCCCCCCCTCCCCCGGTCACACCCCCTCACCTGTTTTGGCGCCTACTGTGTGCTTCTCAGGAAGCACACAGTCTCTATTTCTCTTTGCCGCGAGCGGGATAGGCCCCGCTTGTGGCAACACGTGGCTGCTCTTTGGCATCCCCTACGGCTCGGCACCCTAGGCAACCGCCGATGTTCGCCTAATGGACGTGCCAGCCCTGCCACCAGGGTGGTGAAATAGGTAAAAGATAAACTCAAAAGCTCTGATCTTAAAATGGCCATTGACCTTTTGGAGCCTCATGGAATTGAAAAAGCAGAGATTAATAGGCAGGTATCTGCGGTCATAATATCGGCGATGGATAGTAAATTGGATAAGCTCAATTCATATGTGGAAGCGATGGATGTCAAATTTGTGGACTTTGCTAAACACTTACTGACCTTAAAACCAGAGATGTAGAGAACACTTTGAAGACGCAGGCCCTAGAACAGCAAGTAGAGGGGCTGGAAAAGGCAGTGCAGGCCGCACAAGACAAATTAGAAGATCCTGAGAATCTGAGCCACCACACAATAATATTAAGGTGCTGGGGGTAGCTGCAAATGTGCCAAAATTTAAATGTTTTTCCAGACCTGGCTGTTGAAAGAACTAGGTCTAGATCTGCAGGAGCCTAAAATCCAGTTTGAAAGAGTGCACCGTTTGGGTCTTAAAGGTGAGAGGAGAGACTGATCACATCTGATTATGGTGTGTTTGCTGAATTTTCATGATTTGCCTCTACTGCTTAAAGCATTTAGGCAAAAATCAGAGGTGCTCTATGAAGGGTGAAAAATTTAAATTTTCAACGATTATTCTGCTAAATTTGATACTGCGTTGGAAGCTAGGAAATTTTGTGGAGGCATGGGAGTTGCAGCATACTGTGAACTGTCTTGTCACAGACTTTTCTTTTTCTGCTGCTTGTTAATGTTGAAGAGTGAGCTCATTCCAATTTTGAGTGTTTGAGCTAGGGAGTTTTTTCTGAGTTTGTTTCTAATGACATAAGTCCTGAAAACTGTGGCTAGTGCTGAGCTTGCATTGACTTTGTTACGAAGGATGCTGTTTGCTGTATTAATTTAGTTTTTCTAGTGACTGTGCCGGATACAGTGCTTTTTTTTCACATTTTTATTTTTCTCTATGTATGGTTCAGGTGCAGAAAGGTGACTGTGTGGGTGACCTGGTTTGCTTGTTGAAAGTCCGATTTGAGCCGTGGTTGGTAATTGGTTGATTGAGCTGATGAGGACAGTGCTTGGGGGTGTGAAATGATGGGAGTTATGGTTGTGAGTGATCTTTGCTCTGGTAAGAAAGAAGGAGGGTTTAGAAAGGGTAGAAAACGGGGAGGAGTGGGTGGTGGGGAGAAAGAGAGGGGTTTGCTGTTGGCTCTGTTTTGATGCTTCTGTTTTGGCTGTTTGGTGCACAAGAGAGTATACATGGAGGTAGCACTTAGGCTAGGAGGCTAGAAGCATAGAAATGACAGCAGAAAAAGACCAAATGATCCACCCAGTCTGCCCAGCAAGCTTATACTTATGCCAGTATCTGCTGCACTGTGCAGGTTACCCCCATGCTTATCAGTTTCCCAGACCGTAAAGATCAGGGCCCTCAGATGCTGTTTGAATCCGATTTCCCTAAACCCTTGCCGTGGAAGTAGAGAGCAATGTTGGAGCTACATTAAAAGTATCAGGTTTAGTAATTAAGGGTAGTAAAAGCCGCATCAGCAGGTTTACCCCCAGGTTTATTTGTTCCCCAAACCATAAAACTTGGGGCCCTCATTAGTCAATGTCTGAATCCAACTCCCCTTTTCTCACTGCCATTGAAGCAGAGAGTAATGATGGAGTTGCATTAACAGTATCAAGGCTTATATGTTAAGGGTAACAAATGCCACACCAGCAAGTTACCCCCAGTTACCCCCATATACTCTTTTCTTTATTTCCATTCTCTAGCCTTTAGGGATCCACAGTGTTTATCACATGTCCCTTTGAATTACTTCACTGTTTTCATCTTCACCACCTCTTCCAGAAGAGCATTCCAGCAAGGCCGGTGCAAGGGCTGCTCGCGGCCCTGAGAAGCACACAGTCTCTATTTCTGTTTGCCGTGAGCGGGATAGGCCCTGCTTGCTGCACCACATGGCTGCTCTTCAGCGCCCTCTACAGCTCGGCGCCCTAGATGACCACCAAAGTTCGCCTAATGGACGCTCCGGCTCCTGCATTCCAAACATTCACCACCCTCTCTGTGAAGAAATATTTCTTGACATTGGTTCTGAGACGTCCTTCCTGGAGTTTCATTTCATGACCCCTAGTTCTATTGATTTCTTTCCAACAGAAAAGGTTTGATGATTCTGCATCATTAAAACCTGTCAGGTATCTGAAGGTATGTATCATATCTCCCCTGCACCTCCTCTCTTCCAGGGTATACATATTTAGATACTTCAGCCTCTCCTCATAAGTCTTCCAATGCTGACCCCTCATCATTTTGGTCTCTCTTCTTTGGACCACCTCTATCCTGTCTATATCCTTTTTGAGATATAGGCACCAGTACTGAACACAGTGCTCCAGGTGAGGGCTCACCAAGGACCTGTAAAAGGGCATTATCACCTCTCTTTTCTTACTGGTTATTCTTCTCTCTGTGCAGCCCAGCATTCTTCTGGCTTTAGCTATTGCCTTGTCACATTGATTTGCCGCCTTCAGATCATCAGACATAATCACACCAAGGTCCCTCTTCCAATCAGTGTGCATTAGTCTTTCACCGCCCATCACATACAGCTGTTTTGGATTGCCACACTCCAGATGCATAACTCTGCACTTCTTGGCATTGAATCCCAGCTGCTAAATCTTCGACCACTCTTCAAGCATTCTTAATCAGTTTTCATTTTCTCTACTCCTTCAGGTGTGCCCACTCTGTTGCAGATTTTAGTATCATCTGCAAATAGACAAACTTTACCTTCTATCCTTTCTGCCAAGTCGCTCACAAAGCTATTGAACAGAACCAGACCCAAAACTGATCCCTGTGGCACTCCACTTAACACCGTTCCTTCTTCAGAGTAGGTTCCATTTATCAATGTCATTACACGCTATCTCCTGTGAGTCAACCAGTTTGCAATCCACACTACTACCCTACCTTAGCACCCATTCCCCAGCTTCTCATTTTGTTCACAAGTCTCCTATGTGGGACTATATCAAATGCTTTACTAAAATTCAAGTAATTCACATCAGGCATTCTTCCCTGATCAATTCTCTAGTCACCCAATCAAAAAAATCAGTCAAATTTGTCTGACAGGACCTTCCCCTGGTGAATCCATACTGCCTCTGGTCGAACAACCCAGCAGATTGTAGATAGTTCACCATCCTTTCCTTCAGCAAAGTCTCCATTAATTTTCCCACCACCGAGGTGAGGCTAACCGGCCTGTAGTTTCCAGCCTCCTCTCTGCTCCTACTCTTGTGAAGCGAGACCACCACTGCTCTTCTCCAATCTTGCAGCACCACTCCCGTTTTCAGGGATCTCTTGAACAGGTCCTTCAGCGGACCCGCCAGCACATCTCTGAGCTCCCTCAGTATCCTGGGATGTACCTTATATGGCCCTATGTCACTGTCCACTTTCAGTTTTCCTTGCTCTTCCCATACATTCTCTTCTGTAAATGGAGTTTTGTATACTCCATCTCCATATACAGTCTTGTCAACTAACAACCGTCCTTCTCCAGGGTCTTCTTTAGTGAACACCAAACTGAAGTATTTATTTAATATTTTGGCCATTTCTTCGTCTCTCTCCACACATTAATTTTTTACACTTTTCAATTTCACTATACCACTTTGGACCTTTCTCCTTTCTCTTATACATCTGAAAAACATTTTGTCACCTCGCTTTACCTCTTTGGAAATTCTTTCTTCTGCCTGACTTTTTGCTTTCTTGATTTCTTTCTTTGCCTCTCTCAGTTTCATCAGATATTCTTCCCTCTGCTTCTCTTTTTGGGATCCTTTATATTTCTCGCACGCTGTTTTTTTTGCCTTTGTTTTATCAGCCACGTCGGTTTCTTATTCCTCTTACTTTTCCAACATATAGATTTGTTGCCTTTGTAATTGCTCCATTTAGCTTGGCTCACTGTTGTTCCACTTCTCTCATTTTCTCCCAGTCTTCTAGTTCTACCTCCAGTTAATAATATAATTTCTTGGAATTTAGCAAGTTTGGGATACCCAATAAAAAGGGAAAAGTTTGAATGCCTTGAAGAGGCAAGGGGCGATTATTGCACTGGTGCAGGACACATTTGAATGGAGAAGTACATGAAAAATTGGAGAGGGTGTGTCAAGGAAAGTTTGCTTCTTCTCCAATGTCTGGGAAGGTGGGGGTGGTGATTCTTTTACATAAGACAATGGTTGTGGTAACAGAGAAAACTGTTGCTAACCTGGAAAGATGTTATGTGATTTGGTTGGGGACATTGTGGGGTGAGTGGATAATATACATGCTCCTAATGTATATGTTCAGTTCTCAATTGGTGAATATTATCATGGGAGGGGACATGAATTGTGTAGCACATCTGACTTAGACAGGGCTAGTATGGCACCAGTGAATAGACTAAGTTCAAGAAAAGGTATTCCTTTTTATGCACTAATTTGCAATTACTGGATGTCTGGAGAGCACTGTATCCCGGGGTTAAAGGATTTACTTGTGTGCCCAGAACTCATCTTTCTCAGAGTACACTAGATTATTTGTTGGTTTCCAAAGCAATTTTTTAAAGGCGAAGTTGATGGACATTGGAGTATTGGTGATTTTAGACCATGCTCCAGTGATTATGGATTTCAGGTTTGGTAGGCTGGCTAAAATTTCTAAGTGGAAACTCCTTATTCATTTGTTAGACAACACTTAGTTTAAATAGTTTCTTTTTGCTCAGTGGAAGGATTTTGTGTTTCATAATTGTTAGGATCAGTAAGTGAGTGGGCCCTTTGGTCGAGGTGAGAGGTGTAACCGCCCAGGGGGAGGAGCCCCGCTGGGCCTCACTGTCGGGAGGTGGAGCCTTGTCTGCGGGATGGGATACAGCAGACGTAGAGGTGGAGCAGGAGAGGGTGACACCTGGAGGCGGGCCACCGTACGGTAGCAGAGGTGCTGATGTCAGACTCACCTTGAGAGACGAGAGTCTAGGGGAGACGCGGCACTACCCGAGGAGTGGGGAATGCCAAGAAAGTACAGTTTTTGAATACATTGAATCTGTGGTGAAGTATGCAGGAGGGTTCCTCGATGGGAGAACACAATAGTAGGCCGTAGAGCGGGGTGCACCGGCGAGGGTTCCTCTGATGGTATCATGGTGCGGGTCCTGCGGAGCATGGGAAAAACCCGAAAGTGATTCCTCACAGCAATGATCTGCAGAGCGGGGTACAGCGTCAAGGGTTTCTCTGATGGTGACATGGTGCAGGTCCTGCGGAGCAGGGGGGAAACCCGGAAGTGACTCCTCATGGCAATGGTCCACAGAGTGGGGTACACCGGAGAGGATTCCCACGTAGAATCACCACAAGGATCCAGAGAAAGGTACTCACAGCGACTGGAAGCAAAAGGAAGTCCCGAAGTAGGCCTCAAGGATAAGGCAGGCTGAAGTCCGAGTGAAAGGCCCTCCAAGGAGTGGGTACCCGATAGTCTCACACCACGAAAGCAGAACCGGAACAAGCTGAAGAGAAGCTGTGGAATGCAGCAAGTGAACTCGTTGCCAATTCGCCGGCTGTCTGGGCTGGCGAGTATAAGTATCGGAGTGGAGTGACGTCATCTGCTAGGGACGCCCTCGAGGTTCCCGCCATGACGTGGTTAAAGCTGGTTGGAGGGTGAGCGCATGCCTAGGGAACCCCACGGGTAAGATGGTGGTCGGCAGCATCCATGCTGCTCGAGCAGGCCCAGGAATGGAGGCTGGAAGGCCGGCGGTGGTTGGCCGAAGCCGCGAGTTCGCCCAAGGGAGCCAAAGTTGTAAAAAGAGAGGTGAGCAATGGCAGCTGCAGCCGCCTGTGGCTGCGGAGCGTAACAATAAAGAGCAACATGTGGGAGTCACCTAAATTATATTGGGAAACAGCAAAAGTGGTGTTAAGAGGGCATATTATTTCCTATTCCTTTTAATAAGAGGAAAGCACTAAATAATTATTTTATCCAATTGGAAAAGCAGCTTTAGAAGGCCCATTTAAAAATGGTAGGAAATTTATCTGATGACAATAGAGAACAATTTTTTATTGTACAAAATAATTTGTATACCTTGCTAGAGCAGCAAACATCTAACACATTGCTCTTTCAATAACATGGATTGTTTAAATATGGCAATAAGATTGGCTAGAGTGGGTAAATCTTTAGAGGGTTTTCGGTTTATTCCAATTTAGAAAGACCTGCATGGGGTCAGACAACAAGATAATAAGGAGATCTGTGAAAATTTCTGTACTGTTTAATACAGTACATAAAGGATGGGAATGGATGAGGAAGAAATATGGTTTATTTCTTTGGATGTCTGTTTACCTATTTAGAGGATCAAAAAAGTTTTTACCAGCACTGGAGCATAATATATTTGGTAGTTGGGAATTAATATGATTGAGTTCTGTTGGGCAATTGTTATTGGATAATAGGGGGGAGTCCTATCATGCTAGCAATTAAGGGATAGATTAGATCTAAGCCATAGACAGTTTTATGTGTATCTACAGCTGCGACACTATATTTCTTCCTTGTTATAGGTGGAGAATACGGTATTCAGGAGGACTGGATGTTTTAAAAGAAATATGATGCTCAATAAGCTAGAGAAAGGGTGGTTGTCTAAAATATATAAAAATAGCATGAGGGAATTTGCTGAAGGATTACTTTCTCCTATTGTGCCAGGTTGGGCTGTAGATATTGGAACAGAGATTATGGAAGACTATTTGACAAATAGATTAGAGCATGTTCACAAATTAGTAGAGTTATGGGCCCTGAGGGAATTGCAGTTAAAATTTATCCATAGACTGTACTTCAAGTTCTTCCCAAGTAGATTGTATCTGGCCAAGGTTGTTGATAGTAGCAAGCAGCCTAAATGTGGAGTGGAACGTTCTTATATACATTGTATATGGCAATGTTGTTATATTAAAGAGTTTTGGTAAATAGTCTTTTCACATATTTTCCCATGTGCTCAAATGACGGTGGCTCTTAGCAGCAGCTAATCTTTGCCTTCTACACATTTTGATTTTGATAATGTGCTGTTATTTATATGAAAGTCATGTCTTGTTATCAAAAAATTTATATTATTGCAATGGATAGCAAAAGATCCAACCCAGCTTGTCTATGTGGAGGATTCAAATGCATAGTTTGCTGCTTATGGAAAGATTGTCAGTGCTCACGTTAGCCAGTCTGAAAAAGGCAAAATTTTAAAAAATTTGGGATACATATGCCAGCTTTCTTACTTCCAGAATGTTTACTTCCAGAATGTTTTATTCTAAATCCATTGTGCTTATCTGAAACCAGTGGAGCCAGCCTTTGATAGTAATCACTGTGTTATGTAGGGGAGGGGGCAGGGGGGACCTTGGGATTGGAAAGAAGGTGTAACAGTGTGTTAATCTTTTGATAGTTGTATTGAGTTTTGTGAGACACATGACATTTTAAGGTGCGCCTTTGTGGACTTCCTTCTTAATAAAAATAATTTTGTTAAAAACAATTCTACATCTGTATTTTAAAAAAAGCTCAAATCTAGATTGAGGGGGGGGGGGTGTGGGGCAGTATGAGTAAGGAAAGCTGGTAATCTAAGTGCTAATGGCAAGCACCTTCCTTCTTGCTTTTCCAGAGTTGTAATGGATGTTGTAAATTTTGTACCCAAACTCTCTTGCGGGTCCTTGCAAGCACTGGTTAGAAGCAGGAAAAACCTTCACTGTGTCTGATGGTGGCATTCTGCCCCCCTTCTGAATTCCAGGTGCCAGCGGGTGGGGTAATAGAGGGCACAGGAACTTCCTCTGTTCGACCTCATATCACCACAGCCTCTGACAGAAGAATGAGATAGAGAGCAGAGGGACTGAAAGGTGTACAGGAGAGAGGCGGGAAGGGAGATGGAAGTGAAATGGGTTGAGAATGAAGTGGGGAGAGACGAGGGTTGACAAGTGGAGGTGAAAGAGAAGTGTGAAGGGAATAAGGATGCAGGAGCATAGATGGAACAAGCAAGAAAAAGGTCAAGTGAGAAAAAAAGATAATCGATAAGAGAGGAAGCATGAAAAGATTGATAGATGGATGGAGAGAGACAGAAAAGATTCAGAGAGAAATGAAGAGTAATGAGATATGGAGCATGGCTTCCCAATAAAACATTGGTTCTTACTCATATCACATGACCAGGGGACCTGGCCTTTCTTTGCCCTCTTTCTCCTACCCCTCGCCCCTAGCATCCTTACTGCCTACAACAAATTTATGTTTTTTTCACTCAAGCCTTCATCAGCACTTCAAATCCAGATCCACAGTTCTCAGGGTGGTTGGAATGAAGGTGAATGCCACGGCAGCTGAGCGAATACCAATGACATTGTATTCATTCCCGCCATGAGAGCAAACCTGTAGCTCCTGTGGCACCCAGACACTGGGGCTGCTGGCTCCAGATGACCCCCCTCAGCTTACACCAAAACTTCCTGTAGAAAATGTGATCCATATTCATCGCTGGATCCTGGCCTGGTAGGATATTGTTGCTGTTTTTCCTTACCTTTTCACCTTGGATCATTCCATTGAAGAATCTGATTAAACTCAGTGAATGCATATGGACCTCTGAATATACCAAGGCCTTTGTAAAGGTCAAAGAAATTTTGAGAGATGGCCTGGTGTTCTGGAATTGGGACTTCCACTCCAGCCTTTAGCAAAACTTTGGATCCAGATCTGAGTGGAGTAGCTACCTAATGGTTAGAGCAGCAGGCTGAGAACTGAGAAAGGTAAGATTCAAATCCTGCTGATGCTCCTTGTGATCTCAGACAAGTCAATTTACTCTTCATTGCCTCAGTACAAATTTATAAGTACAATTACTAAGTCGCAATAAGCAATTAACGTGTGAAAAACAGTGTTTACCGTGCAATAATTGCATATTGCAGTGATATTTTGATTTTAAAAAACCCACTCCTATTGAAATTAGTTGTATGTATACATTTGTATGCATAAAATTTGTAAACTCATGCAAAGCAGCTAATGCATAGGTAATCCTATGGTAATAAAATAACACGGTTTTCCTCAAAAAAAAGCAAGCTGTGTTATTTTAACAAAAACAAAAGAGTTTAAGCTATCTGATTCCGGAAGCATCGTGATGCTGACACGCATCCTGATGTCCCTGCCTGAAAGGGCCTGCAGCAGCCCTAAAATTGCCACCACCTTCCAAAAGACTTGCAAGAAAAGGGCACTAATGAACTTTTTAGATTTTTTTTTTTAACATACCATACTGGGTCAGACCAAGGGTCCATCAAGCCCAGCATCCTGTTTCCAACAGTGTCCAATCCAGGCCATAAGAACCTGGCAAGTACCCAAAAACTAAGTCTATTCCATGTTGTTGTTAGTAATAGCAGTGGCTGTCAATTAATAGCAGGTAATGGACTTCTCCTGCAAGAACTTATCCAATCCTTTTTTAAACACAGCTATACTAACTGCCACATCCTCTGGCAACAAATTCCAGAGTTTAATTGTGCGTTGAGTGAGAGAGAACTTTCTCATATTAGTTTTAAATGTGCCCCATGCTAACTTCATGGAGTGCCCCCTAGTCTTTCTATTATCTGAAAGAGTAAATAACCGATTCACATCTACCTGTTCTAGACCTCTCATGTTTTTAAACACCTCTATCATACCCCCCCTCAGCCATCTCGTCTCCAACTTGGATCTTCCCATTGGAAAGGGTGATTATGTATGTATTGACGAAATCCCTGGCCAGAGACCATGTTCAGCCATCGAGAAGGAGGGTTGGAGCACCAATATCGGAAGGTCATGGGTTAACTTTCTCTGGCTGTATCACCTGACACCCTCTCCCCCCCACTCCCCGTGGGAAGGACTGGGACTGTAAGGGTTACCTAGATAGGAAGTAAGCTGCATTAGTGAGTCTGCTACTCTTCCTCCCTGCCATTATGCCCAGTTTATACCAGTATAATTCCTCATGAAGAGAACCATGTATGTAATGTTTCATATTCGTCTGTCCTAGTTTCCCATGTAACATATCCTTGCGTGCTAATGCAGAAGAGTGGAAGTTATTTCTACTTCATGGTAAGTGTTCAATCTAGGAAGCATGGGAGACCCCTGCTGCACATGCCAGGTTCTGACCGTCAGCAAGACTGGGCCAGACAGGTGCCACTCTTTTTTGTTTTCTTTGTGATGTATAACCACATATCAATCAACAAGCATCTTCATAGACTTGAGAACTGCACAAGAGTTCTTGCTCCTCTCTGACCTGGTAATCCTTTTTCTCCCTTTGCGCAATCTTTTCCTGGGATTCCAGAAAGTCCTTCTTCACCTTTAGGAATAAAACCATAGATTTGTAAAGACATCATAGCATGTATAGGTCATATTTCCTTGACTTGTTGCATGGCCTATTGTTTCTTATTCTGTACAGTTGTTGCCCTTCTGCACTACTATTTTTGCTTTTCCTATCCTCTTTCTACCCATTGCTGGGTGTTAAGGATTAGACAATCAAAACCACACCACGTTGCCTGTGACCTTTTCCTAACCGGATACTACAGAGTTTACATTATCTTCTGCTGCACCCAGTCTTCCCTGGTGGGCCCACCTTTAAGTACTAGCCAGGACGGACGCTGCTTAGCGGCTGAAATCTAACAAGGTCAGGCTCTCCCAAGGCAACGATGCTGGGTCTTCTATGCTTTAGCAGTAATATACCAGTTTCTTTGCACTCTGGATGGAGCATCTCACAGTATCATAATTTTTTGGATACTCAAGGTGGGCAAGCCAGGAGGAATGTAGAGTTGACATGGGTCTCCGTGTCCTTGAGTTCAGACACAGCCAGAGCTACCCAGTGCAGCAAAGAAAATCTGAGCGAGTCGGGGGAAGGGATTCGGGGAGAGGGGTAAAGGCACAAAGGGGAGAGGCAACAGCAGAGGAAGTCCATGAAGGGATGGGGGGCAGTAGTGATGGAGGAGCAGTGAGAAAGGAGTGGCAGTGAGAAAGGAGTGGCAGCAATGAGAGAGGGTAACCACATTTGAAGACACTTTTATAGAGGTGAAAAAATTCCTTGTTGCTGCCTTGTTAGTAAAGAACATAATACCTTGATCTCCTTTATCACCCTTTGCTCCATCTCGTCCATCTCGTCCAGGCGAACCATTGTGGCCAGGATTCCCAGGAACTCCAGGGTGTCCTTGTATGCAGCTGTCCTGCTTCTGCAGTTGCACTGTACTGACTAAAATAGCCAGAAGTACAAACCAAACTCTCATAGCTCAAGCAGGAGTTCTAATGCTCTGCAAGATTGAAAGCTGCAAATCAGACAGAATATACCCTAATTTTCTTCACACCTACAGAACTGCCTTTGCTCAGCAGGCCTAATGAGGAGATGTTTTTTAAATAAACAAGGGACAAATCTTATTCTGTCTCCAAAATACATGCAGAGTTTGTCTGAGGAGCAGATCCAAAAATTGTTCTAAAGATAGAAAGTTGCAGTTCTGGACTTGGGCGCATATTTTAAAATTATGGCCGCTAGTTATTATTTTCTGCGAAAAAAAGGGGATTTTACAATAGATATACTTGATAAACATAAAATATTAAGGATATTTTAAGGCTATGAGTCAAGTTCATTAGAGCAAAGACATTTCTCAGTTACGTAAATTATCGTTTTTAAAAACTCTGACTCCAGGGCTGGTGCTTCCATTAGGCAAACTAGGAGGTCACCTAGAGCACTAAAATTGGGGGGGGGGGGGGTCAATACAATCCTATCAGGGTCCCAGAAGGGTGCACTTTTCAATGAGGTTAAGATAAGAACTGCTGTGCTTTTAATTTCAATAGATATGAGTGTCATATTTGATGTTATTAATAGGTTAGCCGAAACTGGTTTTCCCAAGTTAGTTTTCAAATGGTTTGAATCATATTTATCAAATCGGACATTCCAGGTGCACTGAAAATCAGAACTAATAGAAATAAAAACATTAACTACCTAGTGGGGTTCCTTATATATAGATCGTACTAGCTCCTTTTTTTTTTTTTTTTTTTTATATTTTTAGCCCTTTGTCAGCCTATTCCAGAGTTAGGATTCAGTTGCTACATGTATGAGGATGATATTGTAGTTACAGCTTATGAAGACTGGTCAAAGATTAATAATTGTTTGGCTCATAGCCTTATCGCTATTTGTACATAAATTGAAGGTGAGCCCACATAAGTTGGAGGCTCTATGGATACTGAAAATGAGTAATTCCCATAAAGCCTCACCTGTAATAGTTGATATACTGAAATTCCAGTCAGAAATGTGATTACAATTCGTGGGGTAAAGGTTGATAGTGGATTAACTGTTGGGGATCCATAGGAGGGAGCACTAGGGAGCGCTCCCGATCCCTGGGAGAAGTGTGCCCTTGGACCCTGGCTAACCAGGAAAGGAGCTCCAAGGAAGTGCCGAGGCAGAAAAATCTCGTCTGGGCTGGGACCAGAAACCCAGGCCCCCGCCGACCTGCATAGCCTTGGTGAGGCCAATCATGCAAGGTTGGTCTCTGAGTGGTCCTCTGACCACTGCAAGCCCTTTTGGACCTGCCACAGGGAAAGGCAAAGGCGGCAGGCCGGACAGGAGACAAGGGCGAATGGAGGCTCTGGGATTGAAGACTCAGATGTGGAACTTGGAACGAAGACTCAGACGTGGAACTTGGAACGAAGACCCAGACGTGAAGACTTAGGGCTTGACGAGGAGAAGTGGACACAGAGGAGGGCAAGCTAGGCCCTCAGGCGCCCTACACAGCCCGGAATCTGGTCACGGACCACACTGTCCCCTACGCGCCCTACCAGCCGGATGACTGGTCGCGGACCATGAGGGGAGCTAGACAGGATTAGGGAGTCTCATAGCGCAAGAGTGAAGTAACCCCTTGGATCCTCCAGAGTTGGGACTGGATGCAGACGAGGACAAAAACTTGGAACTTGGATTAAAAACAAGGAACCTCCGGAGGCATGGGTTATACAGGACCTGGAGCATCAGGACTGGGAACATCACCGAACTTGGAACATCACGGAACTACATGGACATCAGGACTTGGTCTCACGGACATCTGAACTTGGACTCACGGACATGGACATCAGGACTCGGACTCACGGACATCAGGAATGGATCATATGGAACAGAGTGCCTTGCAGAAGCGAGGAAGAACATCATGAGGACTCTTGGACCGGAAGCTGGAACAGAAGATCCAGGAGCAGTCCAGCTAGGGAACTGACTCCTTGCGAAGGCAACGCTTGAATGAAGACTGAGCTCTTTCATAGGGCTGAAGATGGAACTACACCCTGGGAGGAGTTCAGGTGGAGCCAGAGGGACCTCTCCCTGCTGGCCCTTTAAATCCTGGAAGAAAATGTGGCCACGCCCCCTAGGCAGAAGGGGCAGGACCATGGACAGTGGCAATGCGTGCTGCTGAGACGCTGAGGAGATCGAGCAGGGCTGGGCCAAGGACAGGCCCCAACGTGGGAAGGCGGCATCCTGCCGCAAAGAAGAGAGCAGCAGGTGGCTCCATGCCGCAGAAGAACCTGAGGACTGCGGCCTCTGGGCCGTGAAGCAAGATGGTGACAGCGGCAGCTCCTGAGCTGCGAAGAGGGGACTGTCGGCGGCGTCCTGCTGCAGGAGATTCTGGGGATGCGGCCTCTGGGCCATGGGACAAGATGGCGTCAGGAGTCGGGCCGGCTGAAGAAGGTAAGAGACCTCCCGTGGCTCCGGCTGCAGGAGGAATCGCAACAGCAACTATGATTGATCAGGTCTCCGCAATGGTATGCTCTGTATTTCATTACCTGCGATATATCAGGAGGTTGCAACCATTTCTGAAAACTGTTAACTCAAATACTTATGCTCAATATGTTGGATTAATATAATGGCCTTTTAGTTTGAAAAAATATGACCTTGTAACAGCCTGTTTTGGAAGATTCTATGCCTGGTATTCAAAGCCTTACATTACCTTTCACTTGTCAGATCTTCTTATTGCTTACCGCCTCTCCTGGATCTTAAGATCCTCATAGGATCATTTAGAGTTGCCAGGTCCTACCAACATGAAACTGGAGTGTTCACAGCAAGTCGACTTTAGCTATCAAGGCCCATTTGTATGGACTGCCTTAAGTTTAGAGATTCAGAAGGAACTGATTATCTTAGGTTCCAGAAAGCAATTAAGACATGTTTTTTGTTGTTTTTTTTTAAACAGGCCTTTTCTTAAAATCTATTGAGATAAGTTGAATTTAATTCTGTATTTCTGCAAATTCAATATTTTTAAGTCTGATTGTATATGTATACTAAATGTGTTTTTATTTTGTCTTTTATTCTGTATGTTTATTTTATTCTCTTTAAGGTGAATTTTAAAAGAGCTGTGCACTTACAAATTGGCACATTTGCGCACAAATAGTACATATTCACGTAAATGCTGTTTAGTAAACCTCAAATAGACATGCTCAGGTAATGGTGCATGAATAAATTTGCTCGTATAAAAAAGGGACGGGCCAGGGGCATTCCAGGGCAGGATCAACATTTACGCATATAAGTTGCTATATTAAAACCTGCGAATGCGATGTGCGTACAGCTGTTATCTGCTAATTATGTGGTATAAGGCAGAATAAAATTCTTTATTGCCTAAAACTGACTGGGTGAGGGGTCTGGGTAAACTGGGGGAATTCGGGCTGAACAACCAAGGAGATCTTGATGACCTAGAGATAGACTGGACAAACTGGGGGATTAATTAGTAAAACTGATAATTTCCTTCGCGCATGCGTGTTACAGAATTTGATAATTTACATGTGAAAAGACTGACAAGTGCTAAGGAAAATACACAAGTTAAATTTCCTTGTTTAAATGATCAAAATTAGGAGCACAAATACATGCGCATAGCAGATGTTCACCACTGATCCATATCAATTTTGACTTATCCTACTAAGGGCCTCATTCTCCACCCAGATCGCACACGATAAGGGACGTTTCGCACGCGAAACGTCCCTTATCGCGTGCAATACCAAAATGAGGGCGGAGTCGGCCCTGGAAGAGAAGGAGTCGGGGCGTCACCGGGGCCGACTCCGCGAAGATGCTGCGGACGACGAAAAGGTAAGGCCCTTTTCGCGTCCGAGTTCGCGCCCAATAGCTACACCTCCTATGGTGGCGCTTTTGGGTGTGAAACCGGCAGCGATCGCACCGCTACAGTGCGATCGCTGCCGGCTAGCGCAGGCTCATCCCCCGTTTCAGCCCCCCGCCCCTCATTCCCTAAAGTATCGCAGGCCTGCGATACTTTAGGGAATGAGGCCCTAAGTCTTAAAAAAGCGCTACTTAGTCAGATAAGTAAGATAGTTGGATAAGTCTTATCTGGCTAAGTAGCGCATTTATTTTACTTAGCCGGCTATCTTACTTAGCCAGATAAGATTTAAACAGCTGTACTTAGCTGGACAAGAAGTGCTTTTTAGACTTTCCTGTCTAAGTGGCAGCTTTGTCGCCATTTGGATGGCGACAAATGTAAATAGTGTCTACACATCTACTGTAAATAGTGTCTACACATCTCTTTACTGTAAATAATGTGTAAATGACCATACACACCTTAATTGTCTTGATACGTTGTCACCCCTTACTGTTCTAAATTGCTAATTTTTAAGCTGTTGATGATATGCCCTGATTCTTGACAAGCTGTCACCCCTTACTGTTCCAAAGTTCTAGTTTTCTATTAAGCTGTTCATAGTTTTCTTTAAGCTGTTCCTAATTCAGTTCTTTGTTCCCTGTAAAGCCTGTTTACTACTTATTGTTCTGTGTAAACCGATATGATGTTCCCAACGAATGTCGGTCTATAAAATGTTCAAATAAATAAGTCAAAACTTATTCGGCGATGTTGAAAATACAGGCCGTGTATCTCTTAGATATGTGAACATGCTGGGTAGATTTAAGTGTATTTTATAAAGCGTGTGCACATTTGCACGCATGATACAAAATAGATGGGCATGCGCGCATGCATCCAAATAGCTATGTATGTGGGCATCCACATGCTTGTTTTAAAGTCATCCTCTTATGTTTTAATTGATTTGTAGATATGTTATATTTTGCTTTAAAATGTAAATTGCTTTGATTTGTTGAAAAGCGGTATAACATTTAATAAAGTAAACTAAATTAACCTACTTTAACCAGTCCACTGCCATTTATGACAAGGAGAGGGGAAGAATCCAAATATGAATGTTGCTGGTTTGCCTTCCTTTTACTCTCTCTGCACCACATTTCCTTAGCCAGCAAGAACACTGCAACCGCAGCCCTCTACTTAAGGGACATAGACCACCAGTCCATTCACACCTAAGCCCAATTATACCCTGGAGCCAGTCATAGGGGGTCACTTTAGCAAGCAACAGACCTCCCAGCTTCAGCTAGCCTACAGATAATGAAAACTTCTATTTCTTTTTCTTTATGTAATCTCTGGAAGAAAAAAATTGCTTGAAAAATATCAAAACCCAAATGCGATGACCTACCTAATTTTAAATGTGAGCAGAAGAATCTGATTGTGCTATTGTGTTCTAATTTCCCATACCTTTTTTTTTTTTTTAACCCTCCTGCTCCTTTTTACTTCCAGCTCAGTTGGAACCAAGGCTTGGATCTGGCACCAGGAACCTTCATTTGCAACTACCAGGGCTCCTTCAGGAGCTCTGCAGTCATGGACCCTGAATCCGGCCCCTAGGTATTGCTCTTAAGAGATGACCGTGAATCCCTCCCTGTCCCAGCCTTTGCAGCATCCCCAGTCCCAGCCAACCCAGGGAGCAGAAAATCCAACAGGGGAAAACGAACCAAGGACCTTCCAAATGGCAGTGCCCAGCACTTACCAACTGAGCCATCAGCCCAGCCCAACCGATACCTTTTTTAATGCAGCAATTTCAGTGAACAGAATCCACACACACTTGTGTGATTCCATTTATTGATCCAAATTCTAGATATTTCTGCATTTTTTCTCCGATCATTACATGAGCCCTTTTCAAGTAAAAGCAGAAGAAGGATCCTACTTAAAGGGGAGCTGAAAGAGGATGTGTCAATTGTTGAACCATTGCAATGTATCACACAACCTATTTTGTCTTTTTTAAAACACAAAAGAGCGCAGCCTACAGATTTTTACTGTAGATTTACATAGAATAACAGAACAAATTCCGTGATGTGTTACTAGGCAATGATTGATGTTTTAGCAAGCAAGTATATCGTTAATTTAAAAAAATCTTACCTAGTTCCCTGGATCCCTGCACTATTCTCTCTTTAAGGCATCTTGCATTTTGTATTTTGCAGTAGAGAAGTAATTTAAGTAGCAAGTAGAGGTTTGGTAGGGGTGGCTAGTTCTCAAAGATGCTGAGTAATTAAAATTAGGCTTAACTGGAAAATCTGATTAACTGGAGGCTTTCAAGAATTTGTGTAACCATTAAACTTTTGTAACATGTACTTTAACCGCTCCCATCAATACCTAACAAGCTCTGCAGCTACTTTCCAACTGCACTTTCATAGGAACACAGAATCAGAACCATAAGGCCTATCCAGACTACCCAATTAACATTATAGACCACAATGTTCATACAGGGTGAACATGCAACAGAAGCCCAGTACATCATGAACAGAGGGAAGGAGCTGATTGCTGGAATGCCAACATAGGAAAGGGCCAGAATGCCACGGAATGAACAAAAGGTTTGTGAGGATAAAGAACTATGCATACGCTGCCAGAGCCCCTCTAGAGCCCCTTCATGCTTTCCTCCTGGCTTCCAGTGCAGACTCTACTCAAAAGTCCTATCTCTCTAAGGTTGGTGGTTTGACATTGCTCCAAAATTAAAACTAAGTTCCTGGGATATTTCCTTATTTGCTCAGGCCCCTTGGTTCACTTTTTCAGCTGTTGCAAGCCACCAGGGTCAGTTCTAGGCTAACTGGCATCCTATGCAAAAACTGCAATTGGCATCTCCCCATCCCGGTTGAAAAATACCAGCTTCATGCAAGCCACCATCTGCAGCCTCTTCAGTGATCTCTCCTCTACTCCCTCCTCACCACTTGGTTCTTTGATCCTAGCCCCTTCCTCCCCCAGTGAAAAATATCAACACCTCATTCTATCCCTGGAAGGGTGGATTACATCAATGAAGTCTGGGGTCTATATAGCTTGGGACATACCAATATAAACCCTCCACTTCAGCATACCCTGCATCCACAAAATCCTCTCCAACAATGGGTGGAGAACAGTACTGGGCGTTTCTCTTTCAACTTAAACAAAAAAGAAAGTTAATTCTGGTGTCACCTCAGTAAAAGCTACACAAACTCTAGCTGCTATCAGGCACTCTGTGAAGAAGGATAAAATACTTAAAAAAAAAATACTCAGAATCAATATAACAAATATGCCATCCCATAACAGCATTAATTTCCAGGAATCAAACAGCAACAATCCTACCCATGAAAAGGCAACACTGCAAATATTACACCGAGCCCTAGAACTCCCAATTCACCTCCTATTGGGAAAACAAACAAGGTGAATTGCTACAGATCTCTACACAAAACCTACGTTAGCTGAATTCTTTACTTTGGACAGACAGACACACACACACACAACACAGACAAATCCAAGGGCGGATTGGCCTATTGGGGGATCGGGCATTCCTCAGTGGGCTGGTTGTTCCATTCACGTGTGTTTTTTTTTTCTTTAAGCTTCCTGGCACGAAGAATAGGTCATCAAGGTTGCAGCCCGAAGAGAGGCCTGCATGGCCACGGCAGAACCCATCCTGCCACAGCCCGAAGAGAGGTCTGTGAGGCCACATCAGACCCCATGTTGATACGGCCCAAAGAGAGGCTTGCGTGGTTGCAGCAGATCCCATTCTGCCACAGCCCAAAAATAGGCCTGCAATGCTGCATCAGACCCTATGCTGATGTGGCCCGAAGAGAGGCCTGCGCAGGTGTGATGCGGCCAGAAGAGAGGCCTGCGCAGCCGCATCAAACCCCATGCTGAAACAGCCCGAGGAGAGGCCTGCGCGGCCGCATCAGACCCCATACTGAAGCGGCCCGAAGATAGGCCTGCGTGGCTGAGGCTCTTTCCCTCCCACACCCTATCTTGCATGAGCAACTGGTAGAAGCCATCTTCCACCTTCCAGCTTTGAGATGCAGCTCTGCCATCCCACAGCGGCCAAAGACAAGGCCAAAAGAAAGGGGGAGGCCTGAAAGCTCTATGTGTATATGCTTGTGTGTATGAGAGAGCGCCTGTATGTATGTATGAGACAGCTTGCATGTGTTTGTGGAGAGCCTGGGTGTGTATGCGAGAGCACTTGCATGTGTGTTTCAGAATCTGCATGTGTATGTGAGAGCAAGAGAGCCTGCATGTGTATGTCAGAGCCTGAGTATATGTGAGAGACTGCGTATATATGACATAACGAGAGAGCTTGCCTGTGTGTATGTGAGCGAGAGACTGTGTGTGGGAGTGAGTGAGGCTATGTATGTGAGTGAGCGAGAGCCTGTGTGAGTGACAGCATGTGTGTGTGTTGGGGGGAGAGAGATGACAAAGATCGTGAGGTCCCCTTCCCCAATCCACAATAATATGTGGGTGAATGGAAATCCAAAGATCCTAGGTATCGACAGCTGGAGATTTTTAATCCTATTTTAAATTTTGGGTGTTATGTGTCTGCTGTTTGAAATATTTGGTGTTTGGGAAATAGAACAAAATTGTGAGTTATTTTAATTACTGGATGTTCATTGGCTGTTGCTTGTTGACTGCTTGACATATTTATTCTTTTTATTAGTATGATTTTATCCTTGAATGATGTTTTATATCTCTTGAATTTATTGCTTAATGTTTTATGAGGAATGATGTTGTTTCTGTTTTTATGTTGTTGCACTGCCTAGTAGTCAAGCTTGCTGTGGTTTCCACTGCATCTGTGTGAGCGAGAGTAAGTGAGCCAATTAGCATGTGTGTGAGAAGAACGAGCGAGCCAGTGAGCATATGTGTGAGCAAGAGGATTATTTAAACCAGTATATGTGTGAGCCAGAGTTTGTGAGCCAGTCAGCATGTGTGAGAGAGAATATAAGGGAGTTTGTGAGAGAATGAATATATATGTTAGAAAGTGTGTACATATAAAAGAGAGAAGAAAGATTGTGCATACAAACACTTAATATTCTTTGTTTTCTCTGTGTTTTTACACTATCCCTGATTAATCCATGACAATCTCAGGGTGACTGGAATCTAATGTTCCCAGGTATGGGGAGCAAGGGAATATTTTTAGCCTTAGTTTTAATTATTGGGTGTTATTTGATGTGTATGCTATTTTGAAATATTGTATTGTTTGGAAACATTTTTTATATATTTTTAATCATTGGATATTCTATTCATTAGCTGCTTTGAAATATTTATTCTTTTTATGAGTATGGTTTTACTATTATGATAGGTTATATAGCTTGATTTTATTGTTTGATGTTTAATGAGAAATGGTGATGTTTCTGTTTTTCCATTGTTGTACTGTTTATGGAGTCTGTCTTATGGTTTGCAATTCAGCTTTTGTTTGTGTGTTTCTAGATAAACTTTATTGTCTCTTTATTCTGTATTTGGTGAGGGTCTGTGTGTTCTGTATGTGTGACTGAGATGAGGTATTTTGCTAGGCTGTAGTTTCTGTAAAGGGATCTATAACAGCTTTGCTTATTCTGTTTTCCTAATATCAAGTGTATTGGTGTTTTAGGGCCTGGTGTAATATTTGCAATTTTGCCTTTACATAGGTAGAGTTGTTACTGTTTGAGTGCTGGCAGTTAGTGCTATTTTTGTATGGGAGATTTACTGTATTGTAATTCAAAGCTTTCTGAAGGCCGACATGCTTTTCAATAGTCCTAATACCATATGGCTACAGGTGTCTTTTTTTTGCAAAGTTTTCAGTTGGAACCATAGCAGTGCATGTAAATAATATACATCTTATAATTGATATTTTTACTTTGGAGCACTGAATGTTCTTTTTCCATGTAAAATCTGTAACCATAAATGCATAACTTTTAATTGTTTGTGGGAAAGTGGGGCCGGGAGTGTGTGCAAGGCTGTAATGTTCACCTATGACACCTAATACCCTTGCACTAGCCCTGGGTTAGTGGCTCACTCAATTCTTGGCCAAAGCTTAATTTTCTCTTTTTATCACAGTATGGGTCACTTCTGTTCCCCCTCCCCTGGAGTAGATAGGTAGAGCAGAGCCTGAGGAACCATAAAAGCAGCAGACTGTGCAGCCTGCAGTCAATGGGAATGCACTAGAGTGGTGGAGGGTTGCGGAAAAGTGGAAGCAAGCTACAGGCACAGGAAGGAAGGGGGTTAGACAGGAGGCAGTGCCTATGCAGTGTTGGGGAGGCTTCTGTCTGAAGTGACTGCACTGAGCTCTGAGAGAAGCAGCTGGCTCTGGAACTAATGAGTCTCTTAGAGAATGGGTTTGGGAAAGGGAGGGGCCTGCTGCAGAATGGGGAAGGGCTGACAGCAAGCAAGATCTTTACATCATGATGCAGCGGTACTGAACTGGGGCCACTCACTGTGTGAGCACATAAGCAGCAGCACAACAGCAGCATATCTGTGTATGTGTGTCTGTCTGCGTCAGAGAGAGAGTGAGCAAGAGACACACACCCACACACACTTTGGGGTAGATTTTAAAACATATGCTCACGTGTCCATGTGTGCGCAGTTCCCGGCGCGCGCACATGGATGTGCCGATTTTATAACATGTGCGCTTGCAAATGCATGTTGATGGCCCTATTAGTCATTCCCGCGCGATACAGTAAGTAAAATGTGCAGCCAAGCCGCACATTTTACTTTCAGAAATTAGCGCCTACCCAAAGGTAGGCGCTAATTTCTGCCGGCACCGGGAAAGTGCACAGAAAAGCAGTAAAAACTGCTTTTCTGTGCACCCTCCGACTTAATATCATGGCGATATTAAGTCGGAGGTCCCAAAAGTAAAAAATTAATTTAAAATAAAAAAAAAAATTTAAAATCAACCCGCGGCTCGCGGGTTGAAAACCAGACGCTCAATTTTGCCAGCGTCCGGTTTCCGAACCCGTGGCTGTCAGCGGGTTTGAGAACCAACGCTGGCAAAATTGAGCGGCGGCTGTCAAACTCGCTGACAGCCGCCGCTCCTGTCAAAAAAGAGGTTCTAGGGACGCGCTAGTGTCCCTAGCGCCTCTTTTTACTGTGGGCCCTCATTTGAATACTGAATCGTGCGCACATCTACCGCGACTTTTACTGTATCGGCCTGTATGTGAGGGGCAGGACAGGGGCATTCCAGATAGGAGTCCCTTGTGCAGCTAACTTAGCAGGATAAATGCCAATATTCAGCTTTATCCGGCTTAGGGCCTCATTAACAGGTCGATCCAGTAAAGTGTGCTCCGTCGGAGCGCACTGTCACCCTGCTCTGGGCGCGTGTTTTCCCTTACCCCTTATTCAGTAAGGGGAGGAAAACACGCGGCCCACCCGCGGCACCTAATAGCGCCCTCAACATGCAAATGCATGTTGATGGCCCTATTAGGTATGCCCGAGCGATCCAGTAAGTAAAATGTGCAGCCAAGCCGCACATTTTACTCTAAGAAATTAGCGCCGCCCAAAGGTCGGCGCTAATTTCTTCCGGCGCCAGGGAAGTGCACAGAAAAGCAGTAAAAACTGCTTTTCTGTGCACCCTCCGACTTAATATCATAGCGATATTAAGTCGGAGGTCCCCAAAAGTAAAAAAAAGTAAAAAAAAAAAAAAAAAAATTTTGAATTCGGCCCGCGGCTGTCGGGCCGAAAACCGGACGCTCAATTTTGCCGGCGTCCGGTTTCCGAGCCCGTGGCTGTCAGCGGGCTCGAGAACCGACGCCGGCAAAATTGAGCGTCGGCTGTCAAACCCGCTGACAGCCGCCGCTCCAGGCCAAAAGGAGGCGCTAGGGACGCGCTAGTGTCCCTAGCGCCTCCTTTTCCTCGTTTGCACCGCGTCAGCTCATTTGCATACTGGATCGCTCGCACCGGCCAAGGGCCGGTGCGAGCGCCGGGAGAGCGGGCGTTCGTCTGCTCTCCCACGGACTTTACTGGATCGAGCTGTTACTAAGCATTTTTCCCAGACACAGAATGGGAGAAAAGCCTTAGTAAACCAGGCCCTTAGCCAGAGAAGTCTAGGACTACTATTCGGCTGTCCTAAAGTTAACTGGATAAACGTATCCACCATAAGATAGCAGATTATATTTAGCTGTACTGTTTTGCCACTGAATATCTCGGCCAAGTTAGCGGGATAAGTTTATTTAGCTAACTTTTGCAGCCAGATAGCAGCTGAATATTGATCCTTAACTTCTTACCTTTGTTATCTGGACATTTCATTTTCTAATCATTTGTTTTGGTTTCTTTTTCCTGCTTTTCTCTTTTAGATAGGCTTCTAACTCTTTTTCTAGGATCTGCTTTCCAAATTTCTGTTCCTTCTCTTTGTCTATTTCACTTCTACCCCTACATCCATCTCTGACATTGATCCTTCCCGCCATCTCATTTTTCTCCATTTCTATCTCTGCCTCTCTACCCACTCATAGTTACATTTCATCCTTCCTTCTATTACTCTGGTTCTCCTTATCCCAATCCTACACCTTCTCAACTCTTACACTAGTGCTTCCTCTCATTCCTCTATTGTAAGGTATATGGCTTCCTTGTCCTTCTCCCACCAACTTTAACCTGCTTTCTGGCTCTCTCAAACCCCCCCCCCCCTCCCTATTTCCCCTTTCTTTCACACCTCCCTAAGCGCTTTTTACATTTCCATCCTTGCTTGCCCCTTCAAAGCCCTCTTTCACACATCTCTCAGACCCTCCCACTCTTCAGTCCCCCTATTCTCCGAGTCCCCAATGTCCTTTCCTCCAGTTCCTGTCTACACACTCCCCTCCCCTTGAAACGTTTAAAACTCCTGCCTCCCAGGGACTCTATCACCTTCTTTCTCCCCCTCCCTCTTCCATCCTGAGCCCTCTTGCCTTCCATTTCCCCCCTCCTTCATCATTCCCCTCACCTTTGCATCCAGCCTTCCACCTTGCATCCACCCTCCACCCTTCCACCCCTCCATTCCTGCCCTCACGGACGGGTCCAAACCCAGCCTGTTGTGGGCAGAAGAGCAGCTACCGCTTGTGCCTCCCTCTTCTGTGCAGTTCAGTGTTTGAGCCGTGCGGTAAAGAGAGCCTCTGACTGCAGGAGGAGCTGTTTAGCAGCACCAGGCCTCCAATGCTGCTCCCCTGCCATGGAACTGTGGTGGTGGTGGTGGTGGTGGGAAACACGGAAACAAGCCGATAGCATTTCAGCCCCGTGGACTGCATGGGAAGGCATAAAGCAATTGTTCTTTGGCCCCCGCGGGCTCTATCAGGAAGGAGGCAGTTGTTCTTTGGCTCAGAAGCCGCCCAGGTCGCACATCCTAAAAGTTGTCCCTGCTCGTCACTCTCCCCATTCTGGATCCCTCAGCTCAGGAGATATTCCAGCCTAGAACAGCTGCTACCCTAGCTTGGGTTTCTCCGTATATATACAGCACTTTTTATCTTCCTTACTTTCAGCATGGATACTTGTTGAGGGCTGCAGAGTTTCCTTTTCTTTGTAGGAAGAAGGCCGAGTTCCTCTCTGTTGTTCTTATTTATTTATGAACATTTGATATTCTTCCTTTTCTCAGAGTTGATCTCAAGGTAGATTGCAATAAAATTAAATGAACAGAGGCATCAAAACAGCTTATAATTGAATCAGAATTTGCAATTAGCATAGCACTGGGATCCAGCCTAGGAACCCCATTTGTGAATAGTTTCAAGCCTCAGTTGTGTCCCTGTTGTGCATAACACAGCCCCTTGTCAGGAGTTCCGGTAGTTGGGTTTTAGGGTATGCCAAAGCTTAGGCCAGACCTTAGCTTTTTTTGCGGAATATAAGGCAGCATGGCTCCAGAAACTAGGGATGTGCATCGTTTTTTTGATGGATGAAAATATCATATAATATTTTCTAATCAGTCAAGTATCGGGTGTCCCCGAAAACGATAGGAAAACCCCACGAAATTTTCGTGCAGTTTTCTTATCGTTTTGGGAGGGGGGAAGAAAGAGCACACTGAAAAATACCCCCAAAACTCACCCCTTTAAATCTAATTATTTAGAATCCCCCACCCTCCCGACCCCCCCAAAAACTTTCCTAAAGTACCTGGTGGTCCAGCCCGGGTCCCGGGAGTGATCTCCTGCTATTGGCTGCCACTAATCAAAATGGCACCGATGGCCCGTTGCCCTTACCATGTGACAGGGGCTATCTGTGCCATTGGCCAGCCCCTGTCACATGTGATAGGGGCCGGCCAATGGCAAAGGGCCATCGGCACCATTTTGATTAGTGGCAGCCGACGGCCCGAGAGCGGGAGATCGCTCCCGGGACCCCCTCTGGACCACCAGGTACTTTAGGAAAGTTTGGGGGGGGGGGTCGGGAGGGTGGGGGATTCTAAATAATTAGATTTAAAGGGTCAGGGTGGTTTTTTGGGTTTTTTTCGGCTTGGGACAGCCGAAAACAAAAACCATCCAGACCTGCGGGAAACGGAATTTCCCCCGGGTCCACGATCCCGAAACCGTAACCAATTCCGGCACCCAATTCACATCTCTACCAAATACAGGATTAGTGATACTTTGCTCCAAATGTTTGGTGCATAACAACTGAAAATACATAGTCTCATGCAGGGGAATCTGGTGACGATCAGCAGAGGAGAGGAAAGAAGAGCCATTTTGGCGGACCGGAGTATGAATGGGTAAATGACTCACCAGTCCCCTTCCTCCTCCTTTCCTTTCCCCCTCTTCCTCTGTGCAGTTCCACCCTCTTTAAAGAATATTAGGAAGATGGGGTCATGAAGTTCTGGTCCTACCTCACCACAGAACGTTGTTGCAGAGGCCCTACTTGCCTCAACAATGAGATCTCTGGGGTTGTCAGTGTGCTCTATGTAGTTCTTGCCATCTAATTTGTGTTCATCTTCTGTCACTGTCTTTCTTTTCCTATGTGTGGTATGTAAACCCTGCCACAAAGTTATTCAGACCTTGAAAGGCTCATTGTCTTGATGTAATGGGTCACGGAAAATGGGAAAGGGAAAGCACCAGTGAGAAGAATGTGGCAGCAGGAAAACTCGGAGTAATGTATAGGGAGAGATTGCTTCCATTTTGTGTCTGTGGGGAAATGTTTAATACATCTAGGCGAAAGAAAGAGATGTGATCTATGGAGGTAATTTTCAAAGGATTTACACATGTAAATGTAACATACATTCGTAGCAATTTTCAAAAGCCATTTACTCCATTAAAGTGCACTTGCGAGTACATCCTATAGCCAATGCAATGCCATATATTGTAGCAATTTTCAAAAGCCCAGTTTTATTCGAGTAAATGCTTTTTAAAATCAGGCCCTATAGGAACAAACCCCACAAGGGGGAATAATGTGTGCATCCATCTTCAGTTTATTGGATGAAATTTAAAATCACAGATTGTAGGGTAGATTTTAAAACCCCTGCGCTCGTGCGCCGGCGCGCCTATTTTGCATAGGCCGCCGGCGCGCGCAAAGCCCCAGGATGCGCGTAAGTCCCGGGGCTTCCTAAAAGGGGCAGGAGGGGGCATGGGCAGGGGCGGTCCGGGGTGGGGCCAGGGGGCGTGGTGACAGTTCGGGGGCGGGCCGGGAGGGCGGTCCCGAGTCCCTCGGCACTGCAGCGCGCACAAGTTAAGCCTGCTTCAAGCAGGCGTAACTTGCCCAACAAAGGTAGGGGGGGATTTAGGTAGGGGTGGGGTATATAGGGGAAGGGAGGGGAAGGTGGGGGGACGCGGAAGGAAAGTTCCCTCCGAGGCCGCTCCGATTTCGGAGCGGCCTCGCAGGGAATGGAGGCTGCGCCGACCCCGGATTTTATAAGATATGCGTGCACATATTTTTTGAAGATCTACCTCTGTGTGTTCAGATATGTCATTTAGTATCCAGCATCTGTGGGTCACACCACACAAGCAATACATTCTAGAATGACAGGACACCATAGTTGTGTCAATACTGGTAAAACTCTAAACTCCTCTAACTGAATACAGTTTGAACCAGCAAGATATGTTTTCATGATTGCCGGTATATAAAAACTCTAAATAAATAAATAAAAAAAAATCTAGAGCTGCAATGCTCAGTGATAAGAGTATATCTATGTCATAGCGTGGAGGTGATCCACTCACCATTCACATGAGCAATTTTGGATATTTACATTGAATACTGTCCAGTCCAATCGGCTGAATGAGGAAACTGAATGGTATTCCTTGCTCTGACTTACGTGTGGTTTTATTAATTTCTTTATCCTATCAGCAAGAATACGTAGATTGAATGATATCTTCTGTTCCCACCAATGTGTGCTCTTCTTTCAAGAAAAAGCATCCTTTTAAGTGAGAATGGGCAGAGTTTGTTTTGATTGGTTCCCATGAGAATGAAAAAGTTATAAATTAGTGATATTTTCCTTTGGGCAGATACAGATGGACTGAGGCAGTATTTCCTCTGAAGCAGAAACATATTGTCATATAGGACCATAACAGATCTTTCACAATGAATTCTGCACAAACTGATTCAGGATAGTTATCATTAAGAGTTGATATACAAAAAAAAACCCAAAGTAAAAATATCTCATAAGAGACGTATGATTATATTGGGGATCCATGTCTGAAGAAGTCACAGGGTTAGTGTATGATGGTCTCACTTATTTCCAAATTGCTTAACTGATGTGTATGCTCAGTTCCATATAAAGGTCAGGTGAATTAATAGCTACAGAGAAGCTAATCAAATGAGTATTTTTAAATAAATTTGGTTTAATTTAAATGTATTAGTTGATAGTATTTTTGGTTTTGATTTTAATATTTGTTTTAAGCATTATGCAGTTGTTTTGCTTATTTTATGTACTTTGATATTTAAAGTATGTTTACCACTTTGATTGTATTACAAATTACGCTATGAATGTAAACCGGTGTGATATCTCGATTGAGATTGAAAGTCGGTATATGAAAATAATAAATAAAATAAATAAATAAAAATATCAAATAAGTTAAACTAAACTATGTGTGGTAGATATATATAAAACATTATGTAGGGACATTCATTTATATGTGATAATTGTATCCACACATTCAGACATTTTTGGACAATGTTGCAGAGGACTCTTTAGGAAAGAGAGATTATTATTTTACCCTTGAAACCACAGGATCTTCCTTTTCCATATGTGGTCCACCTTTTATTATCCAAAAATAAAAATAAATTAGTTCAACAACTGCTGGTAGCTGTTAAAATTTCAGTCACGCAAAGCTGGAAATCTTCCTCTTTATATGATGGTTTCACAGGACATATGAATTAGGAGCTACAGAGAAGCTAACCACATCACTACATAAAACCATATCATATACTAAGATCTGGAACTGCATCCTTAAATATAAGGAATGAGAGGGCAGGGAAGGTCTACCATAATTGTATGTCTCTTTTTGTTTTATTTTGGGCAATGGTACAATAGTTCTATATCCTGTGGTCTCACCCAGTTGGTGATATTCTTGACAGGGCATATTGTTTCAGAGGAGGATACAGTCAGCAAGGATACTTAATTATTGACTAATAATATTTTGTGGACAAAGGTTTGCAAAAAAGTACAAAATAGGAATGTAACTATTAGATCTCTCATTTAAGAACATGAGAAGTTGCCATACTGAGTCAGACTGAGGGTCCATCAAGCCAGCATCTTGTTTCCAACAGTGGCCAATTCAGGATACAGATCCCTAGCAAATACCCAAACAGTAAATAAATCCCATGCTACTAATGCCTAAGCTGTGGCTATTCCCTAAGTCAATTTAATTAACAGCAGTTTATGGACTTCTCCTCCAGAAACTTGTCCAAATCTTTGTTAAATCCAGCTACACTAACTGCCTTAACCACATCTTCAGGCAATGAATTCCAGCACTGAATGAAAAAGAATGTTCTCTGATTTGTTTTAAATGTGCTATTTGCTAACTTCATGGAGTGCCCTCTAGTCCTTCTATTATCTGAAAAAGTAAATAACCGATTCACATTTACCAGTTTAAGACCTTTCATGATTTTGTAGACCTCTATCAAATCTCCCCTCAGCCGTCTCTTCTCCAAGCTGAACAGCCCTAACCTCTTTAATCTTTCCTCATAGGGAAGCCGTTCCATGCTCTTTATCATTTTGGTCGCCCTTCTCTGAACCTTTTTCAGTGCAACTATATTTTTTTTGAGATGCAGTGACCAGAACTGAACACAATTTTCAAGATGTGGTCTCATGATAGAGTGATACAGCAGTATTATGGCATTCTCCGTTTTATTCACCATTCCTTTCCTAATATTTCCTAACATTCTGCTTGCTTTTTTGACTGCTGCAACACGCTGAGCTAATGATTTCAATGTATTGTCCATTATGACACCCAAATCTATTTCCTGGCTGGTAGCTCCTAATATGGAACCTAACATTGTATAAATACAACATGGGTTACTTTTCCCTATGTACATAACTTTGTACTTATCCACATTAAATTTCATCTGCCATTTGAATACCCAGGTTTCCAGTCTGAATTACCCAGATGATATTCTATATGTCTGTGCTCAAACTATATTTCCAAAAATAAAGATAAAAAAAGAAAGTTTGTTATAAAATCACACTTTATACAGAACAACTAATTATGATTCTCAGAAACTGAGAATTGATACAATACTTTCTCACATAGAAAATGCATTGCTGAGGCATTTCTGCATTGCACGTTATTTAATGGAAAATTTACAAAATAAGAGACCAAAAACAACGTTCTGAGTTCATGTCCAGAAAATAGGTTATTTTTCTCAAATGGTAACATATTTGTTTGCAAATTTCTTTTGCATCACACGGACTACTTCAGCAAATACACAGCAAGTTACAGGAAACCTCAACATCATGCTTCAGCTGTCAACAGCCAATTAATGTTCCGTAGCAGAGTATCCTGATTTGTACAAATACATCATCACTCACAAGTTCAAGATGCATATGCAAATGCATAATTTGTTTTAAAAAAACCACTTGCCGAAATAGTATCCATATATTTACATCTATATGCAAGTCATACATATATTTCCAATATTTACAAAATCTAACTTTTAAGTTACAGAACCATCCAGACAGGAACTCCTAAATATACTTGCTACAACTACAGAAATGGAGAAAGACAGGAATGGAAGGGATTCTTATGGTAAAATGTCCTTTGGCTTTTATAGTAAGTTCCATACCACTATAAAAATAAACTATTTCAAAGTGGAATATCTGAACTTATTTATTTTTACTAAAGGCTTACAGCTGGGAAAAAGGAATGGTGGTGTAGATTAAAACTGGCCCGAACATGTCAAATCTGTATTAAGGATAATTCTTCAAAAGCTATATTTTGGTTTGCTGACTTTTGTGCAATTTTGGGAGTTCTAATCAGTGCAATGAAGAGGCTTCTCCTCGGCTTGTGCTTACTCAGATTAGGCAGATTACTGCCACCAGAATACAACCAGCAACTGAACACATACAAATGAAAAAAGAAGGCTCCGCAGAATAGAAAGATTTGTGATTTACATCCCAAAAAAAAAAAAAAAAAAAGACACCCCTGGTTTGTTGCATTGAATGTTATTAATCCATTTGACAGATTCCTTAAGCTGATTAGATTTCTCAGCTGCAAGGCTTGGTAAAGCATACGTGCTATTATTTTTTCAACTTTTTATTTATCATACATGCTATTTTGATGGGGATGTATTTAAAGGAGCTAAGCCATTTTTCTGACCTAGAAACATTCTCTTAAAAGGTCTTAAAGTGAACCCCAGAATACTATTCTGGGCTTTGTTTGCACTTGAATCATTTGCTGATATGTGACAAACCTTTGAAACCAAAAACATAATTACATTTTTTATATGTATAATCACTTTGTCAATAAAATGTACACCAAAAATATATGTTGGCTTTTTTTCTTCAAGGTAGGGCATCACAGAGCCAAATTTCATGTGCAACAAAACATTTAAAAAAACAACTTAAATCTAACCACTAAACTACATGATAGCAAGCTATACTTTTGTTCACAGGTGAATTCTCAATACTATGCTATGGTAAACTCACAGGCTGATGCAATAAGACAAATGCCAAAAAACGGGCACCCATTTTCCTAACAAGCGCGCATCCACATCCCCTTTACGCCCAATGCCATATTCTGAGAGAGAAATTGAAGCAGCGTACAAAAAGGAAGCACTAGGGAGAAATGTGCATTTCTGGCGCTCAAAAGTATATTGCATCAGGTGCACAGACATCTAAATTTTGAGTTCCTAGCAAAAGTACATCACGCACATGAAGTTACAGAAAGACAAGGAATTGCCCACGGTTTTTAGAGATGTCCTTTAACTAATCATCATGCTCTGCATCACTAATCCCTTTATACATTTTAAAAATGTTTGTTCCAACCCCAAATAACTAAATCTTACACTAATGTCTCTAAACAACCCTACCCTACTCACAACACAGAAGACCACATTTTTTATGTTTTTCGTGAGCCCTTGATTGCAAATGAACTTGACTCTACCTCCAGAGCTGGAGTTGATTTTCTGGTGTAAAAAAACAGGCATTGGATGCCCAGCCTCTGGGCGCACTTTCCTGCATCGGGAAATAATAGCTGTGTCTTCATTTACATGCAATTTAAATGTGATAGGCACTATCCAATATGCTTTAGTTAGGGCGCACACTTTAAATGCACTGGTGGGCCTTGCTGCATCGGATGCCATTATTGCGTATCTGAAACGCACGGCCAACCATTAGTAAACCCGTGTGCTAGGCTGGGTGCAACGTATTACATCAGCCTGTCAGAAGAGAGTACTTTTCAAAACAGCATGCACAGGCCAAAGGCGGCAGGTACTTTTCACCCACAGAATTTCTGAAGCAGATTTATACACCAACGTTCGCACTGAACACGCACAAGATTACAGCCGGTGTAACTTTGCGTACATTGATTTACATGTGTATCTTTGAAAATTTAAAGTTTGCACGTAAACATCCATCCCACCTCAACTCTGCCCTGGAACACCTAGTTAATGCTGGCATAAAAGTACATGCAAACTCCTGCTCTGTGCATGCTTTTGCATGCATACCCGCAGGGTTCTGTTCAAAGAGCCACTTATGTGCATAAAACTGGTTTTTTTGCACCTATGTGCCACTGAAAATTACCCCCAAAGTTGTAATGACCATTTGAAAAGGACAATAAAAATATTACCATAACTAGAGAAAGCAACACTTGTCATATGGAGGTTTCCACATTAAATTGCTGTTTACAGAAAAATGCCAGAAAACAACTTTACTTCATGTTATAAATAACTGGCATACATTTCGAATCCCTTGGGGAAAAAAAAAGCAACTGTATCACACCATGCACACTAAAATATTTTCAGAACTCTACATGACAGATTAGTTATACCTCCCATATAAGTTTTAAAAAGTAACTTTTAAGCTGCCAACGAGGTGCAGATACATTGGTCTGGGAGAAAACTGGAGGTCCATATTAAGCCTCTGTGCAGCTTGGCTAGCCAGAAAAACTTATCTAGCTAACTTAAAGGTTAATTTTTAAACTGGCATGGAGCGCACACATGGACGCTTTGATTTTATAACATGCACACGCCAACGCACACATGTTATAAAATCCACTACCCGCGCGCACGTGTGTTTGATTTTATATCGGCACACGCATGTGCGTGCAGGTGCAAACTTGCACACGCAAGGGGGGGGGAATTTTCAAAGAAGTGCATGGCGACGCAATGGGGCCTTTCCCCAGTTCCCTCCCTGTCCGCTCCAATAAAGGAGCGGACTGGGAGGGAACTTCCTAAATCTCCTACCTACCCTACCTGCCTTTTCCCCTATCTTCCCCGACCCCTAAAACCCCCCTACCTACCTTTTTTTTTGTTTTTCAACTTGCCTGCTCTCTGGAGCAGCAGTAAATTGTGCAGGCCCGCTGGCTGCCGGTGTGCACTTCAGCGGGACAGCATCTAATGGTGCTGTCCTGGTGCGCCCAGACCCCACCCCTTTTCTCAAAGCCGGCTTTTCTACGCTTACCGGGAGATACGCACGTGGCTGCGGCCCTTTGAAAATGCACAAGGCACGCACTTGGCTACGTGTGTATCTCCCGGTACTGATGCACGCCAGGCTTTTAAAATTTGGCCGTTAGTCTCTATATTTAGCAGTGCAGCTGAGCCATTGAATATATCCAGCTATCCTAAAATTAGCCAGGTAAGTATCCAGGTAAGTTTAGGGCAGGTCAGATAAGCTTTCCATCTAACTCCCTATTACACCCATTCCCTTCCCATTTCTTAGTTGGCTAAGTGGCAGCCGCTAACCATGGCCAAATAATTTAAAACATGCCACTTAACTGGATAAGTCAGAAATTATCCGGCTAAGTGGCACTGAATATCAGCCTCCTGGAGTCTTAGTAGGTTGTGTGGTTTCAAAATCTCATAACCTCTTTTTTTGTTAGTCCTTTGGGGGGTAATTTTCAAAGTCCTTTAGCCTGCTCTAAGATCAACTGAGGCTAAGTGCACTTGAAAGTATACGCATTACCAAGTTAGGAACGCACTTTTACCTACCCTCATGAGAAGTGTGCAGGGAGGCGGGGGGGACAGGACAGAATTGCACTCACACCCATATTTTTTTTATTTTACAAAATATGCAAGTAAGTGTCTGCACGCAATTTACGCCTCTAAAGAGACGAATGAATGCACGCACCTACTAGGTCAATTGCCCGAGTATTTTCAGTTTCAAAGGGAACTTGCATGCGCTTTGAAAATACTCCTGTAAGGTCTGCGTGTATCATATAAATGCAGGCTTTACTGCTCTGCAGGCTGTTTGAAGATTAGCCCCTTAAAAGGCATAACATCCTATTAAGACTTAAGGCCTATGCTTTTCCCCCTGCCCCCCCAATAGACAACACAGAATGGAAAAAAGGTTTAGTAGATCAGCTCCTCAAGCTGTTGTTATAATCCTTCATGGGACTCCCTTATATTTCCCATGAACCTCTGAAAGCCGCTGGAGTCAGGGCAGTGTTGCATCCAATGGCCTTACACATGCTAGATGTGTGTCCATGCTAACTATGATGTTACAAATTACATGTGCAGCAGGTAGTGATATGATATTGTGCAGAGCTTGCCCCTTCACAGGGGCACAGAGCCGTATCACGAGAAAGCTTTCATGTTAGTAAAATCTTTCACTGATAAGGGGATCACTGTTTGGCAAGCTGATTCCTGACATATTACACAGTCCAAGGTAGCTATGTTTTTCTTTTCAATAGCCTAGCGAAACAGAAAATAAAATCTCAAATATTCATCAACTGAATGTAGCATCAACAAACTTTTGCAGTTATTACAATTTTATATACACAGGCCTATTAACATTTTGCCTTCATAAAATTCCCCAAAGAAATGCAAATTTTAGTTAAAAGACAATATTCAAATGAAAAGTTGAGATGTAAATGTTGCTCATGTGCTGGTTTTCATATATAGGTGTAGTTGCGAGTCCTATAATAATTTTTTCATACTAGAAAATCAATTCAGTTGCTTTGCTAAATGAATCAAAGTTTTGAGTGAATTTCATATGGGATGCTAGCTTGTAACTCATGCAATCAAGAATAAATTATTAAATTAGATATTAAATTGGCATAGTAAACAAATGCTTACAATCAGCCTTTCAACACTTGATTTTCTGACCACTGAAATATTTTGTTCTTCAGATACACATCTACATTTGGTATTTTACTGTACATGTCCAAACCCTGACAATGAGTGAAATGCCTCGAAAATCCAGTGATCTAAAATATTCACCAACGAGAACAGAGCACTGGAGGTTTAAGAGGATATTTTGAAAATAAACTAAAAATATAAGGACTGGAATTTTGATTCATTCTCGTGACAGTATTGTTGAATTTCACTTAAAAAACAAAATTTCAGATGCAAGATTCCATTATGGAAAACAGAATACTGGCTACCTGGCCAAGCCACAGCTCAGGCCTTCTCTAGTTTTCTCACCCCATGAATTTAGAAACCAGATTCAAGGTGAAAAAATCAATCTTCTTGTGCCATCATGGAATACTTTTAGAGTTTGTCTGAAACTGGACTGAAATGCACTGTGAAAAAGTTTAGGGAGGTCTATAGGGGAGTGTCAGTTCCAAGTGATATAGCTCATACACAGCCTAACTTCTTTGCTGCCTGACTTAAGGATAGGAGTGTAACTCTCGTCTACCCAAGATGGTGAGGTACAAAGGAAGAAGACAAAATTACTAGCAGGCCGATACAGTACAGTGCGCTCCGACGGAGCGCTCTGTTAACCCGCCACTGGACGCACGTTTTCCCTTACCCCGAAAACGCGCGTCCAATCCTCCGAACCTAATAGCACCTGCAACATGCAAATGTAAAAACTGCTTTTCTGTGCACCCTCCGACTTAATATCATGGCGATATTAAGTCGGAGATCCCGAAACTTTCCAAAAGTAAAAAAAAAATTGGAAGTCGGCTGGCAGCTGTCGGGTCGAAAACCGGACGCTTAATTTTGCCAGCGTCCGGTTTCCGAGCCCGTGGCTGTCAGCGGGCTCGAGAACCGACACCGGCAAAATTGAGCGTCGGCTGTCAAATCCGCTGACAGCCGCCGCTCCTTTTGCCCGTTTTTCTCGCCGGGCCTCATTTAAATACAGAATTGCGCGCACAGGAGAGTGGCCTGCATGTTTTAAAACATCAGGTTGATGTATCCTGATTTGGCTGTGAAGCTTAGAGATTATCTGATAAGACCACAAAGTTCTTTGCACACTGTTAGCAGACTTACTAGTTAACATGATGTCAAAGTTTACCTTTCAAAAGCAGGACCAATGAGGCACCCCATTAGTTTTTACTAATGCTGTTAGGCAAATTAACTTAGCTTTGTTCAGATTAAGACAACGAAGATGTCCTTTGAAACTGGCCTTAAACACCTTGACTTCTATGCTGCAAACCTTTCTGAGCTGTGTCAGTGTTTGAGAGTAACTAGAGATTTTTGGCCCACTGCAATTTTTTTCTCTCACCTCAAAGAGAGATGTTTGAGAAGGCTCAGATGACGTTTGGCTCTGTCCGGCAGAGGTTTATTCGCATGCATAATTTCTTACATTACTGAATTTTACACTTGAGAAGGAGAAAAAAAAAGATAAAGATAAGAGCTACCTATCTGACGGTTAATGCAATCCTCAATAGCCACACGTTCTGAAATAGTTCTGACTTTTCTTTAAAGCACATTAAAAAGAAAAGTCTCATCCATGTTGTAGGTTCTGTTTATTAAATTCTTCCCTATTCTCTTCATCATAGGACCTAAGTGTCCCTTCGATGGCCATCTGGAGCATGGCAACTTGTTTTTTCACTGGGAGGTGGGAAATAAACATCCTTCTCTTCCCCTTCACCTCCTCCAAGCTAGAAGGTTTACTCTTTCCCAATGCAAACTCTCTCAGCATCAGTCCAAAATTCCTTCTTGGCAAAGCAGATCTCTTTCTACGGCACTTTTGATCCCTCATTTCTTGAAGGGCGTAAGCTTGGTAAAGGTGTGCCAGAAAGGGGACGGCTTGCGCTTGGGTTCTGCCAGGGCAAAGACCTGCTGCTGGGGAACGCTGGTGGGCACAGTGATGTGACGCTGATGGAGAGGGTGCAGATTCTGATGCGGAGGCAGTACTGGACACCCACTGTAACCCACTCCTGCACCAACCAAAGACAGAGTAAAATAAAGTATAAAGCAGCAGCACATGACGTGGCTTAACAAATCAAGAAAAGCAGAAGTTTAAAAAAGGCTGAGCGTGGCCAAGTTAATGATCTTCTTGCCTAAGATATGAAAACGGTGCAGTTTGTGCTTGTTCTTATACTCTCACCTTTGACCTTTCCATGTCGTGACTTTCTAGCATTTTGCATGGCTTGCTTCTTTTGGTTTTCTGAAATTTCCATGCCTGGATTTAAAAAAAAAGAAGAGAATGAAAATATTTGTTTTGGAAAGGTAGAATTTTTTTTTGTTAACAATTTGCTGAAGAAAACCCTCATTCTCCAAAGTGTACGAGGCAGCTGCTTATTATTCTCAGGGACTTATTTTCCTTTTTCTCTTTTCTTTATATTGTCTCAACCTATGAGGCATACCTGGGTGACTCAAGGACCCTGGCTGGTCCCAATGGCTCTGAGACTTAACCCTTACTGCTGCTTTATTGTCAACTGGGCTCACAGCTGTAGTGGCAGATATCTTCCCCTCTCCCTGCACTTTAGCGAGTCATCACAGCGTGCTCAAATCTTACTATCCATGTTGGACAGGAGACCTGAATGTGATCCTCCTGTACTGTGGTCCATAGGCCTGAGAAACTGGACCAGCCCAAAAGAGGTACTTTGTACATGCATATATGTTAGAAAGGGCCTGCACTAAATTTTGTGTACAACAATAATTCACCCCAAAAACCTAGAGGACACAAAACACCAATCGCAGAGATTCTCTCAGGCCCACACACACACACGACGGTACATGGGTACAAAGAAAAGCCTTTTTCTCTTTCCCTGAAACAGAATGAAGCAGTGAGGCCCCATCCTAAACTCTCCTCCTTCCACGCCCCCCTGAAAGAATGGAATAGTGGAACCCCCTCCTCACTATTCACTTCTTTCCCTCAACCTCCTGAAAAAGATAGGAACAAGAAGTGTACCCATTCTTGCTGTAAATTTTCTATGTCCAATTCCCTTGAAAAAAGTTTTCAGAGGTGGGAGCCCATCCTAAATGGCTTTTCCTCCTTCTCTTATAAAACATTGGTGTCACAGAACCTCATGCACAAGAAAGAAAACACTGAATTGGCCCAAGGGAATCCCGACTCCCATGCTCTGACATATTCTCTTCAGGAAGCAGAGTGAACAATTCACCAGACCAGCTTATCATATCTTCACCCAACTGAGGGACAGAGAACTGGGAGCCAACCCAAAACAATCCATCATGTCTCCTCTTCCCTTCGAAAGAGAAGGGTATTTTGCTAAGGTCAAGGGAAAATGAGAAGAATGACCTTGAGGCAATGACATAAAAAGCACAACAACAAATGTAACTTGGTTATGGCTGACACTGTATATTGAATTCCAGTCCTGAATCCCATAGCCAGGCCTAGTTTTCAGGTTAACCAAAGTAGGCAAACTAGTTTTGTTCTTAGATCATATGTATGGAAATACATCTGATAAACATTCATTCTAGATATACTGAAAATCAGACCTGTTTTCGACCCTCACTGAAAACCCCTGGTTTAGACTATATTTTAAACTCATCAAACAGAGACTGACCTAAGGTTGGCTACTGATGTTGCCATCACCTCCACTGTATGGATTTTGATATGCTCCTCCTAATTCAAATCTGCCAGAGTATAACAATGAGACATGAAATCTGCTCACCAATAAGATTGTAGCCGGGTTTGTCAGGATGAAAGAAAGAAAAGCTAGACGGACTTTTTAAGGGAGGTTGTTCACACCAGATACAAATATAGGAGCTCTCTTACACTATGGCTTCTCTTACACAAGGCAGTTTGTCGAGGTGTTCCTGGAATTCAGGCTGAAGACCAGATACCCATAATCATGTGTGTCTGTGGGTAATGATCCCATTTGGTGTACCTCTGTATGCTGAGTAATATACACTGAAGAGTGCTCCGGTCTTTTTTTTTTTTTTAACCCTATTTACAGATATCCAAGCCAGTCAAATACAGATGGTAGAATGTCACTCAAAAGAAAATGTGTAAATAGACAGAAAGAGATTAATAACCAATAGAACAAAATAAAATCTAAATCCAACATTTCCAATTTTAAGAAACTATATAAAGATACTATCAAAAAGTGTCCGGTGTTGCTTGGGTAGTCTGGTCTATAACAGCCTGTGTGTATGTGCGTGCCTGGGTGTTTGCGGGCACCTGTGTGTATATGTTTGGGGGACCCTGCGTGTGTGTCTGCCTGCATTGTGTGGGAGTCTGTGTGTGTGCCTCTGTGTGTGAGTGTGTACGTGTGCGCGCCTATGTATGCGTGTGGGATCCTGACAGACAGGGCTTTATAGATGGAGCAGATTGTCTTTGCTCAGTGCACCTTCTACTATTCCGGGTGCCACCTGGTGGCCAAACACAGACATGATACTGTGACTGACTGACCAATACGACAGAAGCCTTACATATATATATATATATATATATATATATATATATATATATATGGATGAGAAAAGGGGAAAAAAAGCCACACAGTGCTAATAATTGATTACTAAGAATTAATTGTACATCTGTTCCAATTGCTACCCCAGATGGAGAAATGCTTTTCAATATCTACATTTAAGTTCTACATTTTTTTTATTTAAGGCAATCTTGCATACATGTCTTCGCCAAAATTCCATCTGAGGCACCATCTTCCAGAAGTAAGAAATAGTACGTTGCATTGTGTGAATAAGCTGTATCAACAACTTTTTTGATAGATGGAGAGATGTGAGCCATTTTAATACCACAATAGACAAAACATAGGAAATTAAAAAAAAAATCCTGTCCAAGATCCTAATTCAGCAGCTACAAAAGATCTTGAACATATTTACGTTGCCACTACTTATGAAAGAAGGAACCATGGCAGCCACATCGCCTCTAGCAGAGAAGACTTGAGGAATTAAACCTAGGAAAAAACAGTAATTCTCTCCTGTTACAAGAAATAAAGATCTCAGAGGGCAGCAGTCCAAATCTGTTTCCAGTCAGAGAAATTTAGATTAAGCTGAAGTTTATTTCATGTTCAGATCAGAGAGGAGTATCACACCCATAACCAAATGAAGACATACCGCAATAAAGCAAGGAGATAACTTTACAAATGTGTCCTGTTTGGAGAAGAATTTGTTCACTAAAGCAAAAAGGTCCAGGAGCCCCGTGTGCGAAAGAATGTTTTAGAAAAGCTTGGCACAACAGCAAATTCAAAACACGAGAGTGAGAATGGTAATCTCGATTCAGCAGATTAAGTCCTGGATGTATTTATTTATTTTATATTCTGTCTTTTAGTACTTCAAAGCAGATTACATTCAAGTACTGCTGGTATTTCCCTGTCCCCAGAGGGCTTACATTCTGTGGACCTCATTTTCAAAAACATTTCCATGCTTAAAACTGTGTGTTACACAGGCAAATGCACTTTACCCTTGTGAGTGGACTTCTGAAAATTGCTACAATATACGCCACTGAATTGTCAAGTGCATAAATGGCTTTTGAAAACTGCTATGAAAGTATGTTTCATTTATATGCGCAGCTCCTCTGACAATTCACCTGTACGTTTGTACCTGAGGCAATGGAGGGTAAAGTGACTTGCCCAAGGTCACAAGGAACAGCAGCGGTTTTTCAACCCTGGTTTGCTCTAACTACTAGGCTGAGCTTTATGGTACTTTTGACACATCATTTCAGTCCCCCCATCTGTCCATACCCTAGCATTGGGGAAAAAAAGTAGCCAGAGATAGCGAGGGATTATTATTCAAAAAAGACGAGGGACAAAATAAATCTTAAGGTATATTAATAAACTTGCCAACTGCTGACCAAATGTATAGAGAGTACGTGCTATAAAGGGATGGCGTCTATAAATCTGAGGAATAGCATGATGAGCTATAGCCCTTTGCCAAAGAAAACCAAAACAGTGACGGAGAGGAGGTCAACCAGTCTTGCTGACCATCCAGTCGAGTGGCCTGGTAATATACTTTGTATGTTGGAAAAACACATGTCCAGGGCTGAATTTACTTTTTAAAGCACAGAAGTTGGGATGGAGGGTCTTCTTCCAACTGTACGTTGAGGGGGTGTCCCCTTCAAAGAAGTTAGGTGGGGAGGGGATGTCTCCTCCAAGGATGCGGTAGGGGAGCGAGTGTTCCCACCCCCCCTCCAAGGATGAGGGGAGGTGAGAGGTCCCTCTTTAAAGATGCAGAAGTGGCTGGTGGGAAGAGGATGTCCACCTCCGAATACGCTCTGTGCTGAAGGGGTTCCTCCTTTTTCACAAGCACTGCTCCACCTGAGCGATGGCGTTCTGTCAGACCTGCCCCCCCCCCTGAAAGGGCCAGCGTCAGGGACAGCCAAGCAGCAATTCTCTGTTACAGTACGAGCCCCCGAATATTTTAAAGGGGGTGACAAGATACCGCTCTTCAGGCCGAGCAGTGATTGCGAGAAAGAGGCACCAGGATAGAGGAGGTATTGGCTCTTTCACCACAGTGCCCCTAGGCAGCTGCCATCTCTTTCTAGTGAGAAACCTGGACCTGGCCAGAGATTATCTAGGTTGCCAGGGAGTTTCCAACGTTATGCAAGGGCGTTTTATGATTCTGAATAAAGCCAGCACAGTGCCTATTGAGATCAGAGAATGTGAAGAAAGGAACGTTTCAGTGAACATGCTGGAGTAGATACAGCCATCTAGGGATAGCCATAAGAAAATAAGAACCGCCATACTGGGTCAGACCGAGGGTCCATCAAGCACAGCATCCTGTTTCCAACAGTGGCCAATCCAGGTCACAAGTACCTGGCAAGATCCCGAACAGTAACCTCCCAGAGACGAGCAGTGGCTGTTCCCCAAGTTTATTTGCTTAGTTACAGTTTATGCTCTTCTCCTCCAGGAACTTGTCCAAACCTTTTTTAAACCCATCTATGCTAACTGCCTTAGTTGATCCTGCTGTAAGAATTAAACTTGGGAGAAAAACAAGTGTAGTCTCTGCTGGAAAGGCTAAAATTGCTCCAGATGTCTTTCAGAGAATGTGCTTGAACGAGCTTAGAAGAGTACGCAGGTAGGGAGTGGAGTGAGGGCCTATCCAGTTTGGGGTGGAAAGGGCAATTCCAATACCCACCAATAATTAAAGACCTTAAGCACACCGGATAGATGAGAAAAAAGAAACTGTGCCCAGAGTTAGTCATAAATCTTGAACGGCAAGAACTGAACAGAGAAGAGAGGAAAACATTCCAAAATAATGCAGTGGCCATCAGGATCGGTTGCTGTTTAGAGGCAGAAGGAGACCTGTGAATTAAAATCCTGACTCTGTAAAGCCTTAGAGAAGTTCACCTGACTACCCCAACCTCTCTTGCTTGATGTGTTCAGAAGGTGAAAGATGAGTTTCCTCTGTGCCTTGAGGTTCTTCAGAAATTTAAACGTTCTAGATCTCTTGACAGCTGAAGAAATACAACACTTGTTTAAGGAAATAATATTAACATCAAGATTCATGACAGAGATATGCAGAATTGTGGTGTGTTACGTCATCTGCCAGAGAATGGAAAAATAACAGTATATTTGTGCTGAAAAAAATCAATGGCAGCAAACTGAGAAATATATGGATATATATATTGAGAGACACAAAATAAATAATTATGCTGTCAGTGTTCTTTATAATAATGATATCAATTTTGTATTTTTTAAGAGAAACAGAAACAATGAACACAGTCCAAAAAGAAAGCAGGCTGCAATGGCAGCCAGGACCAGTTCTGCAAGTTTTAAGAGCCAGTGCAAACACCCAGCGCATTAAAGAAGCCCTGAATCGCCATCCCCCTCAATAACAGTTAAATGACACCTAAAGAGGGAAACAATTCTGGTCTCAGGAGTGATTCAAACAAAACATAGAATGAGAAAGTCTGTCTGAGGCGAGGCAAGGCAAAGCAACTCATGAGAGTGGGTGCAGAGCGAGGGCACTAAACACTGAAATTGCAATAAAACCCACTGCAGTAAGGTGAAAAGTGACAGTAAGACTGATGGGGGAAAAATGTCAAGGTTCCCCCAGAAACCTACTGCAGGGAATGAAGCATGCAATTTCAAACAAAAACATGCCTGGCTCCAAATCAAACCACGGCATGGAATGCAGAAGAGAAGAAAGTGGGCCAGAAAGTGAACGCTGTCTTAGAAAAGTCACGTTGAGTCTCAAAACATCTTAAGATTATTTTCCTTTTATTCTTCTTTGGTTTTCTTTTTATTTACTACTTTGTTTTTCATACTGGAAATGTTTGCTTTATATCATTTTATTTTACAGTAAAATAAAATCAGGAAAAAAACATTTTTGGTATGAAAAAAGGATATGCGAAAAAAATTAAAAAAGAATAAAAGGGAAATAATCTTAAAATGTATTGAGACTCAATACAACTCCTGAAAGATAGCTGCTCTACCAATGAAATAAGGAAATTAGAAGAATAAAAATTATTCGACTCACAGCCAGAGGTGTGACCACAAAGCCAAGAGCGGGTGGTGTACAGACAGACATCTCTTATCTGCTTCAGCCACCTTCCCCTTGGGTTGAGCCATCAGGTGCTGGTAGCTGGCATGTCTTAGACAGTGAAACAATGTAGAATCTAAACCTGGGGACATGAAGGTGCCCACAGAAGCAGTGTAGGGCCCACTGCAGGAGAACTGGTTACACAAAATAATCTAGGACCAAACAGGAACAGTGGATATATAAAACAATCTAGGCAGAAACAGGAACAAAAAACGTATGACCCAACATAGGATCAAGCTCTGGCAAAATGCAAACTGTAAGCCTGGAATACAACTGTGTCCAGACAGGAACAAGAGGGTTGTCAGAAGGAACTGTGTGCACCATAGAGCTGGGATGACTAAACAGATAGTCTAAGAGGTCCACTAAGGCCCTCTGCTGGAAGGAGGCAAGAACTACCCAATAGGGCCTCATATCCACAGACTGAACTGGCATTTGGTTATGAAGGTGAAGTAAACTGCAGTGCAGGCATTCAGCATTGTGGACTGATAAACCTACTGACTGAGCAGAAGCCTTTGATTTTGTGAAATGAACTGGCTAGATGGCCACTTCACCATCAGACTCTCATAGAGAACTTCAGGAAGGTCCGAGTAAAGAACTTTCTTGATATGGTACTTTCTTCCCTTCATATCTATTCACAGCTGGCACAACATAAGGGTTCTTCCAAATCTGGCACACTGTTCCAGGTAAGACAGAGCACATAGATGCTGCAAGTCCTTCAAGGTATTAAGCTGCAAGAACTCCATTACATAGGCCGCGAAATCTTTGCTGCTCAACAACTCAACTCAGAAGAGAAAGCTTGTACCATGATGGGTAACAGATAGGAAGAACATGTTCTCAGGTACAGAGACTACCACAGTTCCTTAGGAGATGGATAATAGCGGATACTGAGTCTCTTATTGGAACTCTGGTTTCATCTTTTACCAAACTCCAAGTCTGGAAGGCAGGCAGCAGAGTGCCCTAGAGCAGAACAAATGGGCACACCTGGCTAGAAGGTAGACTAAATAAACCAGACAATGGCCAAAGCCTTAATGCAGCCTACCCTGAAGCTGAGATCAGCCAGACTTTCATCAGCTCTGAAGCAGGCATAAATAAAAAATTGCTTGATGCATGGGTCAGCAAAGATTACAATCTACTTAAAGGTTAACTCCTTAGCAGCCATAGTTACAGTTCCATGCAAAGCAGGAATTGACCATGCAGTTCACACATTATATATTAGTAATGGCATAAAGGGTATTCTCACCGGACCTGGACTGGCACCTGAAACAGTCCCTGGTAAACATCATGCTTACTCTGTTACAGGATCATACATCTCAAGCTGCACTGAGACACCCCATTGCGGCAGCTGTTGAAATCAGTGATGACATGAACTCATGGATCTATTTGTCAGCCTAAGAGTTAGCGCGATCTACATAACAAGTTCTTCAAGGAGACATGACCTTCACAAACCTGGATGATTTAAGATTTGCTGTGGAAGATGCAAGATCATACTAGTCCATTTTAGTTATCTGGTGCTTTCATCACATCGTCTGAGTAATGCATCAAGGGCATCAAACACCAGTAAGTCAAGACATTTGTGGCTCAATTCATGTGCTGAATGCTTCAAGCTCTTCAAAACACATACCTTTTCACCACTGAGGACTGCTTCTAAAAAGCCCACTTACCAGTGAATTGTTTCATGAACCCTCTTCTGTCTAGGACTGCAGATCAACTCAGAACAGGACTTAGCCTTCTTAACTTGATAACTAAAGAGCTTTTCCTGCAGGGCCATAGCAACATCCTTGAGTACCTATTGCAGCCAGGTATGTTGTGGTCCATTTCCAGAAACCAATAACAAATTTTGTGACTGTCTATGAGCAGTTCTTGAAACCAATCACATTTGTCGAGAAAAAGAACAGAAATCAGATTAAGAAAAAGGGAATTCTAGGGCAGAGGTCATGACATGAACTTGCAGAGAGGAAGGCTCAAAAGAAATGTGAGAAAATACTTCTATACTAGGAGGGTGACTGAAGCCTAGAATAGCCTACAGGCAGAGGTAGTTACAATGAAAATGGCAACATAATGTAAACATGCTTGGGGCAGACAGGGGATAGTGGTATGAGCTGGTTGGGGAGGGGGGCAGTAAAAGGAAGAGATAAATGGGAGATGGAGCTTGGATGTTTGCTCTGTCATATGAAGCTTTAGAGGACCAGTGAAAGAAAGTACAAGCCAATGGGCAGAGAATGGTGGACCACTGCATCAGGCTTCCAAAAAGGCTGCAAAAACCTGCATGGAGAAGCCATGATTACAAATCTAACAGCATTAGGCTTGCAAGAAAGCTAGGATAACTGGCATAATGTAGCCATGGTTATAACCCTAACATCAGTGGTAAAGCTGTGTTTAGGCTTCCAAGAAGACGAGTAACCTGCAAAAGTGGCTGTGGTTAACATCCCAAACAGCAGAGCTACAGCTGTATTGGGCTTCCAATGTGTGGTTGAGGTAACTTGCAAGGAGTAGCCATGGTTATAACCCTAATATCAATGATCATACTTGGGGACAGATTATAGAAGGCGGTGGTGGGAATAGGGTTAAGTAGTTGGGTAAAAGACATTGGGGGGGGAGGAGACGAGTCAGTGTTCTTTTAAGCATGGGAATTTATATATTCATCTATCCAAACTGGTAGAAACCCAGAAAGGAAGATAACTAGGCAGACTGGATGGGTCAGTTTGGCTTTATCTGCCATTCAATAGCCAGATGAGATGAAACTGAACCACCTAAATATGTATACCCCAAAGGACAGCAGAGACAGGGGAGGTATGATACAGACTTTTAAATAACCAAAAGGAATTAATGATTACACGGGAATCAAACCTTTTGTAATGGAAAGAAAGCAGTAGAACTAAGGGTCATGATATGAAACTCCGAAGGGACTCAGGAACGTCAGGAAATATGCCTTCATGGAAAGGGGGGGTTAGCTGCATGGAATGGAAGAGGTAGTGAAGCCAAGAACAATCATGGAATTCAAAAGGGCATGGGATAAACACAGAGGATCACTAGTGGCTAAAGGACAGAACTGAAGAAAAGGGGAAACCTGTATTAATTAGGGTAACCTGAGCAGAGCAGCAGTTTCTACCCGTAACAGAAAAGCATGGGGGTAACCTACTCAGAGCAGCACTTGGGTCTTTTTTCTGCCGACATTTACTATGTTCCAATGATAAAAAACATTAAGAAATGAAAAGTATGACACCCCCATCTTCCCCCCAAACAAATCTATCAATGCCATCAACCTGCCTCAGTGCAAGTGGAAAGAAAGAAATAAGCCATTTGGTCAAAACATTCCTGGGGTGTGTAATCTTTGTTTTAGTCATCATTATCCTATATTTTTATGTTACCTTTGTAATAAAGTTTATATATTTTCACCTCCAGTCCATTATGATTTCTAGCAGAATGGGGCTGGTTTGTATAGCTGAAAGTTATCTTTTTGGTCAGAGAAGTTCAAATATTGTGTTAACCAAGCCTAATTTAGATTGCATAGAACTGTGTGTAACTACAGGAAAACTGTAATTAAGACACCGAGAATAGAAAAAAAACTACACAAAGCAACAAACCTTATGCTCTTATAACCTTGTGGATTCCAAGACTCCAAACAGTTTGCTCCTGCCAAGTATGCTAGAAAACCAATACAGTAAACCATGTTGGCTGAATGTTTAACGTTGCTTTATGTGTATAAATGGCTGTTATAAAATTGCATGGGGCTCAGGTTGCATAAAAGTACACTCTAAACCCAAATTTGCACACACTGTGACATGCAGTGGGGAGAGGCCTTCTGGGAGTGGAGTTGGGACTTACATGCATACTTTTGTATTTTAACAAGTGTATGCATAAGTACATCCACACAAGCTGCACCCTCCATACAGCAAACATAACTTGTGCATATACCAGTCCACTTATGTGAGGATTTTCAAAGCAAAATCTTATGTGAATTAGTTCATTTTGAAAATTCAGGGTGACGTCTGCATGTGAAAAAGTACATACAGCCCTTACCCTACCCGCAGAGTTATAAAATTATCCCCCCTATGCATTTATAAATTCATCCCTTGGAAATGTTGTCCAACTGCATCCACTGAGTCTTTCTATCTCTTTTTCATGTATGGAATTTCACATCCTGTGTAAAAAAAACAAAAAACAGTGCTTCCCAACACTAATCACAAATAGACCTCATCATTTCCAGATAAACTCTCTTATGCGCATTAGTTGACCGCACGTCATGCACCTTTGTTTAATAAGATTTCTGTTAAATATTGAAGTCTCTTTTTGAAAAATGCAATGGATACATATTTTGACATCTTATGTATGAAAAAAACTAAGCTGTCATGTCAAAAATATTAAAAAAAAAACCCCAATATTAAATTTCTGTATTAAAACCAAGCTTAATCCCATAAACTAGGCCCATAACAAATTCTTGAAAGGGCAGGCGAGGCCCGGTCTCCTGCTGCCCATACCAATGTGGGCCCCAGACCTGGCTTCACACTGCTCTCCAGGGTCCTGCTGAGGGTTAAGGGATGCTGCGCTCCTCTGGGAAGTTTAAATCATGCAGGAGTAGGTTTGTCTCCTGGTTGGTTGTTCCCAGAGGAGCAAGGGAAAACAGGTGGTCCTTCCAGGAGCAGATACAGTGGGGAGACAAATCTGTTTCCTGCCCTTTAAACACTGCCTTGCACCCTCCTTTTTTTTCCCTGTGGTTGTGGGTTTTGGGGGCAGTTGGCGCATGGTTTGGGGGATGTGGGATTGAGAGATCGGCCAGGCGGCTGTATGCTTGATTACAGCAATCCCATGTGGATTTAGTGTGATTGGGTTCAGGTACATTGATGAGGGAACTCCTTACTGAGGTGTGGTGGGGGGCCTTGTAGGGAGGCAGCAGATGCTGGCAGGTGCATTAAGGCCAGGATGGCCTGGAGGGCGGGGGGGATGCATCTTGCTGGGGACATGGCAGACGCTCACTGGGTCAATGTTTGCTACTGTAATCATAGGGCTCAGGTAGTTTATTGTGTTGCTTATGTCATTAAAGCTGCGGCCTTTGGATTCCCAATAATGTTGTTTGTGGTTTTTGGGGTGAATGTGTATGTATTTGTAAAAGAGTTCAAATGCAGAGAGAGAGGCCAATGAAACCCGCATTATTAGATCAAACATTCCTAGCACAACTCTAATGAATACTCTTATAGGCATTCTACCCTCTATTACATCATAAATGTTCTGGCAAGCACACACTGTTGCCTTATATTTTTATCACTCCTAATTATTGCGCAATTCATTTTATCACTGGCAGATATTATTCCCCATTATATGTCATTTTAGCAAAAAGCGTTCAAACGTCTAACCCTGAGCTCCAAGGAAACAGTAAATTCCATTATTATAGAGAACTACTCAAAATATGTTCCACTTCTATGGCAACCTTGAGAAAAGGATACACTTTATCAGTAATACTATTCAAGCTACAACCCAGGCTCTCTTTCAGACCCGCCAGTACACTTAAGCACCCTTAACGCTATAGGTTAGCTCCTGAAAATTTCCATTTGGTTATGTCTTTACATCAATGCTTGATTTATGGTGACTGCACTTTGTCTTCATTCTTTCTAAATGAAAGATTGTGAACATGACATTTTGGCTCTGAAAGATGAAATAACTAGTACGTACACAGCAAACACACTGAAAAGTCCAACACCTACTTATTTGGCTCGAGGCAGCATGTATCAGGAGTTCATGAAATATCTGGCACGTGAACAATGAACTGTTTTCTCCTACAGTCAGATGATATTTACATGTGTCAGGTTGATAAGGAGAGAACAGGGCATTTTAAATCAGCTACGTAACTGGTTGCTTCATAACACTTAAACAATAGTGCAGTGTATTTTTAGACTTTAAAAGCGAAACTCCCAAGGCCTAATGTTATGACTTCAGAGATGGATTAGCTTTTGCCACTATCTAAAGTCTACTCATTGTTTTACTCAGAATTAGTCAGGAAAAGATCTGTTAAGTTTAAAAACACCTCAGGGATAACCAAGTGTTTCTTTTTCTCATGAGCATGAGACTAGACTTGGATTGGAATATTGTACTGATGACTTTTAGCAGAGATACAAGGATGTTATATATATTGATTGCTCTAGCAGAGTTATTAGGATTTTATTGTCTATGGTTTTATGTTTCTATTTTTAAGGGCCAAAGTTTGTTTATATGTTGCTATGTTTTAACTATTTTGAATGTTTTATTGTAAATCACTTAGGAATTATGATGTGGCCTATAAATGTTTAAATTAATAAATACATACATTTTACTTCTACAATCGAAGTCAATTGTTTACATCGAAGAAAAGAACCATTTTAAAGTTCTGTGTCAAATATGGCCGACTCAAAAGCATTTCTTGTAAGGCTCTTTGCTAGCATCATGTTGAGGGGGGCGATAGGGGGGGAGGAGAAAGATCACAGTGCCATTTCCTGGTTTGTGACATTTTTGGATCACAGAAGAAACCCATTTTTAAAATGTAATTTTTTAGCTCTTAATGTTATGTAGCCTTAAAAACACAGCACTACATACAGAGAATGGAAAACTTTTCGCATAGCCAGTTTTAGAGTTGATTATACTGGAACACAGCTTTGTGCTTTAAATGGGATTATACATGAAATTTGATACACTGAAAACCTATCTGTGCTTCTAATGTGCAAAAAAGCAAGTGTGGCAAGAGCCCTAAATCAGGTCCTGATCACCAGAAATTCATCTTGGGGAAAATGTTACAGGATGTTACTTAACCCCTACTTGCAGATTATGGTGATCAGTCATTTTGGCAAAGATTTATTAAGGGCTCTTGGTATATTCCTTTAAAATCAGATGTAAGGAAAATTCTCTAATAGGAGTGTTGAACCTGCATGAACCTGGCTGTTCATGCAGGCTTTTCCTAACTCCAATATTATTTAACTCCTAACAATCAACACACATCACCATCAATATCACTATTAGCTACCTCTTACAATGTAATTATATGTAATTAGCTGGTTTTCCTTTTCCTTTTTCCTTCTCACTCCAAGTTCTATTCTTCCTTGTTACATGTAACTGCTTTTCCGCACTATTGTTCAAGTTTAAGTTTATTTTGCACTCCTGTTTCATGTGAACCAGCATGATGGGACTATTGTCTTGAATGTTGGTATATAAAAAAACTTAAATAAATAAATAAATAAATAAATAAATTAAGTCAAAATAAGGTAATACTCAGAGGGAGAATGTATTTTGTTTTCTTTTGGAGTGGGGCGCTCTTACAGCTTCATGGAGGACCTCTGGTCCACTCAGTCCACTAGGGCCAGGCATAGGAGACCAGTGAATCACTGGAAAGGCTTCTGGGTGGTGTTTGTCCAGTGGCAACCTAGGAGGATTATGGACACCACAGCCTTGTGAACCGTACTGATGGGACTATGACCGAGAAAAACTCTGTGAGTGATATGGGATGGAATCTCCTCTAAACTGAGGAAACGTGGGAAGTGTTTTTGTGCTTTGCTATATGAATGAAGCACATTTTGCTATGCTGATGATGCCCCTAAATCAATGCTGTGAACCTACGAACCCTGATGTAACAAAGAATATTCATCTCTGACTGCGGGAAAACCCCAGAAAATAAAAGTTTTGCTTGGAAGAAGCTGGAGTACAGAGGGGTCACAGGGAGAAAGAAATGTTTAGGGAATTTTCCCTATCTGGCTTGCCTCTGTGCCAGGTCCACTATCTCATCTGCAGACCACTCTATTTGTTTCTGAATCCACATTGGGAGCTAAGCAGCAGTCTCTAACAAGCATCAGACAATCATTTTATATATCCACAGAGGGGGTTACGTAAGCTTAAAAAAGAAAATGTTGCATTCTTTAAGTATGAAATGTGTCTGCCCTCCCTTTTCACTATTTGACCTTCTGATTGGAATGGGAAACTAGTATATAACCTGCGCACAAAAACTTAAAATTCTGCAAACTTTATATTGGTCAAAATAACACAATATACATGACAGTCTTTAAGTAATTACATTTTAAATTAATACAGAAAAAAGTTATTACTTAAAGATGCAGAATTTTAAATATTTTGAGCAGAATTGCCCTAGAAATTCTCTGTAAGAGTGTCCCTTCCATTCTCTCTCCCTACTCCCCTAGTCACTTTGCCCTCTCAGGCCCCAACTCCTCCACCTGCCAGTATCCCTCCCCTCCATCTCTAGGCTCAACCCCTTCCACTCTATCGCCATCCCAGAGTTTGACCCCATTCTCAGTACTGCCCCTCACACAGGCTCCCTCTGTTCCTCCCTCTCTCACACACATGCTCCCTTCTCTCTAATACACATATACACACCCTCATACAGGCTCCCTCACTCTCTCACGTACACACACATCCCCTCATACAGGGCCTTCTCTCTTGCATACCCTCCTACACAAGCTCCCTTTCTCTTTCACACATACATCCTCACACAGGCTACCTATGTCTCTCTCTCACGCAGCCCTTCACACAGGCTCTGTCTTACACATACACAATCCCTTCACACAGCCCAGCACCCTCACATTCACAGGATCCCTTTTTCAAACACATCAGCTCCCAATCTCTCACACACATACACACTCCTTCACAATCTCTTCATATAGGCTCCCTCTCTCTGGCACCCAAACTCAAGCACCCTCCCCCCCCCACACACTCTCCTCCTGCTGTCTCTCTCTCACAACCCTCCCCCCTCCTCCTATCTCTCATCCTCCCTTTCCCTCTTTCACACCCCTCCCCCTTCCTTACACCCCTATCCCCTCCCCCTCCTCACATACACACACACACACACACACCTCTCTACACACATTCACTCTCTCCTGGGCCTTCATCTTTGCCGCAAGTGGGGCAGGTCCCAAGGCACACAGGGGCCTTCATCTTTGCCGCGAACAGCGTGCCAGGGGCCTTCATCTTTGCCGCGAACGATGCGCTCCATTTGCACCAAGCCAGGGTCTCCTCTGATATTTTCTACACAGAATTTGGCAATTCTACGCGGGGGGGGGGGGGGGGATGGGGGGATTCTGTGCAAATTCTGCGTTCCTCAGTAGCGCAGAATTCCCCCAAGCCTAAGTATATAATGAAAATTCATGTACAAATCAACAAGCATCGTCAAGGAAGCGTTATAAGCAAAGAAAGGAAACCATCTTAAAATTAAAATCTGTTTTTGTAAATAGAGGAAACCAGAGGGAAAAAAAACCCCCAATGTTTTTACAGCTCTGCTTTACTCACCCATTTCTTTGTCTTCCCGTACCCTTTTCCTTTCATTTGTGCATGCCTGAAGCCATCTTTCCTTGTCTTCTTGCTTTTTTGCACAAAACAAATGCACTTCTTCTGTCACTATATTCACAGCTTTCAAAGCATTTTTTATATTAATGTTAAAGTCTTTGTCTTTGCCATCCTCGGCATCCAGGAGTTCCATTTCATCCATGTTCATCCGACCTTTGTAGTATAACATGTCTCGCCGCAACAGGTCCTTCTTGCAGAACACTAGCTGATGGTCAAAAAGAAAGAACGTCCTTTGCTGGCTTTTGCCCTGCTTTGAGATTTTGGTCAGTTCCCCTGAGTGGATCAGTTCTGAGCTTCTGGCCAATATATCTTGTCCCTAAATTATGAAACAGAGATAAAAAGCTTTAAAGTTAGATAGATGCTCATTTCATTTGGGAAAAAAATGGGGTTTGGTAATGCAAGGAAAAACCATAAAAGTTTAAAAAAATAAGCTCTGTTTCCATTACAAATGCTGTTTTTCTTCTATTGTTATTATTAAGTATCATTAGTAATTTGGTTAGTTCAAGGATTCTAGAATAATAGCCCTAGTGGAAACTGAAGTCCTTTATTAATTCAAGGAACAAGAGCCCAGCAAGAGTAGCAAAGCAAGCGTTTCCATGTTGCCGGTGTATGCGTTCCACCCGTGTTCCGGAGGGTCCTTTTTTGGAGCTCAGAAGATGATTCAAGTTCCACACCTAATCAGTATGGCCTCTCTATTGAGCCCTCCCACTAATGATGGAGCTTTTAGCGCTGCAGCCATCCAGCCAAGATGAGTTGCACTGAAGCCACAGCTGTTAGGAGTAGACCGCTGTATTTATTTATTTGCTAAGGATCAAGCATGGCAGTTTAGGAATCATCAGATGAAGATTCTGTCAATTGGTAACCGAGACCAGTATTAATGCATCCTCCTTCCAAAAACTGGAAATACCAAAGAAATTGTTTTGCATTATTTTTCTATTTCAATTAAAACAGCATTTTAGCATAGAGTATCATGTATGATAGAATGCTTAGAGTGCCTACATATAGAACAATTATGCAGCATCCTCTGGAGGTAAAAAGAGGTCTTTAAGTAAAAACTAAAATCTTATGCATTTTTAGCTTTAGCATAAATTAGAAATTATTTCCCCCTTTGGAATATACTTGTCCAATCCATTGCTGAACCCCTGTGAAGCTGCAAGAGTGTGTGACTAAAAATACAAAGGAAGTAACTTATTTATACAGTTATTATTTTACATTTACAGGGAAATATTGCTGTATAATAGTACTTAAGAGGAAATACATGCAAAATCAACAATTGCATGCACACCCAGCTAATCTTTAATCATAGTTATGAGGACTAAAGAAGCTGTCTCTGATAAGTAAATAAGATTTACCTCACATATATAGGCCTTAATAAGAACAATGTTATCCACAGACGTAAAGCCCAGTAGAATGATCCTCAATAAAATCTATTTATTTATTTTTAGTTTTTATATACCGATCTTCTTGCATTAGATACAAATCAAACCGGTTTACAAAGAACAATGAACTTGCCTGTAGGCGATACATGGAACCGTGAACGTATTAAGAAAAAAACTCTGGGTAACATAGTCAAAAGTAAACTGACCAGGAAAACAATTAGCATTACATAGTAATAAAGGTCACAATAAACGGTCGATCCATTGATAGTGCATGGATCATCAGGCAGAAAAAGACTAAAGGGTATCTGAGGGTCTCTTCAAGGTAACATGAGTTAAAGAAAAAGTGAAAAATGAAAGAGAACTTATAACAAACAATATAAAAATTGTGAAGAGAAATTAGGGGGGATATGTTGCGAGAAATGGAGAGCATGGGTTAGTTAAAAAGAGGGTTCTGGAAAGGCAAGGTTGAATAAAATAATAATGAATAATGAATAAAATCATTATTATAAAGAGCAGAACTTACCTCCCAGCCAACAATGGACACCTGCCACTGCGCAATCTTGTCTATGCTTTCTAGTCTTCGCTTTCGCTCATTGATCAGGCAGGCAACATTCTTCATAGCTTCATATGCTGCCTTTATGTTATTATAATCGCTGCAAAGCAGATGAGCGTCATGCTTAGAAGGTGCAATATTGGAAATAATAGTGATTACTATGCAGTGCCTTTTTGTGGCATTTTACATATCCTCTCAAATTTCCAGTTCAAGCCCAGACCTGACCCAGCAATATCCACTGAGATGAAATGGCAACAACTAATACAAGTAAAATCACATGTAGATTTTTGGATGAAGGTCTAGGCAGACTTTAGCCTGAATTTCCAAAATAGACGTACAAGTCCACTTTGAAAATTACTGATACGAGTGAAACCCAGCACTGCCTAAGCACATACACTGAACTCCTTGTCAGCCGGATAACTTAGCTCTGCCCTGGAACTCCTCTTTTTCATCCAGCTAAAATGTAGCAGACATGGGTCTTAGATATTCAAAAAGTAGGCATTTAGCTGGAAAACTCAAGTTATCCGGCGAAATGTCTTTGAACATATATCTATAAGAATTAAGACTAATGGTTCAGCAAGACCAAATAAATTAGCTGTGGTTAGAGAAATCCAGAATTTCAGCTAGTTTACAAGGATGTTAAAACCTTACCTTAGCTGTTGATAAATTTATTAAGCAAGAAAAACTAAAGACAAGGGGGGGGGGGAGGTATTTACTAAGCTGAATTAGGCATTTACTGTTTGGTAAATGGCCTGCATAAGAACATAAGAATTACCATATTGGGTCAGACCAAGGGTCCATCAAGCCCAGCATCCTGTTTCCAACAGTGGCCAATCCAAGTCACAAGTACCTGGCAAGTACCCAAACATTAGATAGATCACAAGCTACTATTGCTTATTAATTACCATAATAGCAGTTTATGGATTTTTCCTCTAGGAATTTATCCAAACCTTTTTTTAAACCCAGTTACACTAACTGCTGTAATCACATCCTCTGGCAATGAATTCCAGAACTTAACTATGTGCTAAGTGAAAAAAGAATTTTCTTTGATTTGTTTTAAATGAGCGACTTGCTAACTTCATGGAGTGCGCCCTGGTCCTTCTATTATCTGACAGAGTAAATAACCAATTTACATTAACTTGTTCAAGTCCTTTCATGATTTTGTAGACTTCCATCATATCCCCACTCAGTCGTCTCTTCTCCAAACTGAACAGCCCTAACTTCCTTAGCCTTTCCTCATAGGGCAGCCGTTCCATGCCCCTTATCATTTTGGTTGCCCTTTTCTGCACTTTCTCCAGTGCAGCTATATCTTTTTTGAGATGAGGTGACCAGAATTGCACACAGTATTCAAGGTGCGGTCTCACCATGGAGCGATACAGAGGCATTATGAAATCCTCTGTTTTATTTTCCATTCCCTTCCTAACAATTCCTAACATTCTGTTTGCTTTTTTGATCGCCCCAGCATACTAGGCCAAAGATTTCATGTACTATGATGCCTAGATCTCTTTCTTGGATGGTAACTCCTAAGGTGGAACCTAACATAGGGCCTCATTTTCTAAAGTATCGCAGGCCTGCAATACTTTAGAAAATCACGCTAATGGGGGGCGAAACGGGGGGGGGGGGGGGGGGGCGGTCCTGCGCTAGCTGGCAGCGATCGCACCACCATGGTGCGATCGCTGCCGGTTTCGCACGCAATAGCGCCACCGTGAAAGGTGGCGCTATTGGGCGTGAAATAGGACGCGAAAAGGCTCCTTACCTTTTCGCCGTCCGTGCCTTCTTTGCAGAGTTGGCCCCGGTGACGCCCCGACTCCTCCTCTTCCGGGGCCGACTCCGCCCCCATATCGCTAGCGCATGCTTGCGCTGATAACGCAAGACTGCGCTGCTAGCGCAAGCGTGCGCTACCGTTGGAAAATGAGGCCCATTGTGTTATTTTTCCCTATATGCATCACTTTGCACTTGTCCATGTTAAATTTCATCTGCCATTTGGAAGCCCAATCTTCTAGTCTCGCAAGGTCCTCCTGCAATTCATTACAATCCGCTTGAGATTTAACTACTCTGCATAATTTTGTGTCATCCGCAAATTTGATCACCTCACTCATCATCCCCCTTTCCAGATCATTTATAAATATATTGCCTAACGCAGTAATATTGTAAAGGCAAGATATCACCTGGTAGGCACCATTTTGGAAAATGGCTGCGACAGGTTCGGAGCCTAGGGGGGTGCTCCAGGGCCCCATTAGACTACCAGGGCAACTTTGTAAGTCCTGAGGAGGCTGGGAGGGTGCACAAGGATGGAGAGAGGTGGAGTCTGGGGGGGGGGGGGGGGGGGCAGGGATTTTTGGAAAAATATGAGGAATTTTGGGACTTAGGACTAGGCTTGCACTGGTACTTCCCTTGGCGAACATTTTGTTTTTGGAGTTTGGTCAAGTCAAGGGGCAGCCACTTTGGGACAATCAGCCCCTTTAAGCCATGGTCACTTCATAGCCTGAGGCCACCATCATGTGGGCTTTCCAGAGTTCTGCCAAGTAGTTGTATTTCACCGCTGGGGAAGATACCGCTGTGTTTGCTAAGCTGCGATAACGAGTACTGCAGCTTAGTAAACCTGCCAGAAAATACCATGGCTTAGTACATAGGCTCCTAAGATATTTGTGCGTTTGTATGTGTAAATTAGGGGGAGGGGAGGACAAGGATCTGGCACAAATATGTAAGGTAGAACATCGGCACAATATGTAATTTTTGTTTATCTTATTAATTTAGGAGCTTGGACATTTTCCTTTCTTACACGGAACTGGCATACATACTCAATATTTATAACGTAGTAATAAATCTATGAGAAAAAAACCTAAAATAATCACCACTGTAGGAAAAAAAGAAATATTTGTAATTATCATCATTTAGCTAAGACCCTTTCTTCCCAGTTATGTCTCCAGTTCCACAAAGGAAGCAAGCGGTATTATTTATATTACAAACAGGCTGTGTTGTTCTAATTCTTTTTATATAATCAGTTTAACGCTTTTCATCAACAGCCTTCTAGGTTCTTATGTCCCAATTTGTAAGGCATTCCTAGTGTTTTCCAGATTTTTCCCTCACAGATAAAGGCTATGCTACAAAGACTTAGAGCCAAAATGGCTTAAGTCCTCCTTCTGCAAAGAAAGGAAGGTCTCTTCTGGTTTCTGACCGGAAAGATAAAGGGGATCCTCCTGCTGCACTGAGATGAGGGCTTAACAGTACCTCTATTGTATATTTCTAGTGCACAATCAGCAACTGAGAACAAGGGAAACCCCTGGCCTCACAGTTCACACAAAGAGCAGATTTCAGTATAAAAAAAAACTTTTTCAGAATAAGGTTTGGAAGAGCAATGAAGCAATATCTGAGCAGCAGCAGCTTACAGGGAAGAAAACAACATGGAATCAAATACCAAAGCAGCCAGATGTCTCGCTGTGCACTGGGGCTGACACTGAGCCCTGTCTGCTGCTCGGGACAGGGTTTCTCACCACACTTGTGGGGGGACGGTGAGAAGCATGGCGATTCCAGTCTCCTCACCTATGTTCTTGAGTGGTGTATTTAAGCAATTCTGCCAGCTGCAGAGGGTATTTACAGATCTTCTGGACCGGTGTCAGAAGAAAGCCATCAATGGCAATGTCAATCATCTGCTGAAGCAGCCGGCATGCCTCAAAAAAGTGACGGTATTTGCCGAGCTTCATGAGATTGGAGAGCTCAACGCATGCCCCGGGATGATTGTTGCAGTACTCTGAGTAGATGGAAAAATCTTCTTGCTGTAACATAAACCAACAGTGACAGAATGAGTGAATGGAGGCTTGGGGAAATGTCTCCCATGCAATTAAATTCTGGATAGAAAGCAAATGTTTATGGCGACACACAATGCTTTTAGCCTGTTGTCTCATTTAAATCCTTAAATCATATAATCCCCTTTTAAAAAAAAAAATATGTTGACACCTCTGGTGCTAATGTGCCACAAACTTATGACTACTATGGTCGACTGGGAGGGAATTAAAAACAAGTAGAAATAAAAACGATTCAGCCAATTTCCTATAGCAAAAGAGTCCAATCCACCAAAAAATGTCATTTCCTGCTTTTATTAATATTTCAAACAAGATTCCTCTGTAAAAGACTAAGATGCCCTAAAATGTACAACTGCCTCTCAGTTGTTTGCATCTGTTTGGTGGGCTCTGTTTTCACAAGGATTTTCCCACATTCTCTACTTATAACAAAATCCTTGTGAAAAAGGCCCCCGTTGGTTTACATCATTCTTAATCTGCTGCATTAGCTGACATACGTGTTGGAGAAAGCAGGTTCCTATTTCACTTGAGTGGGGCTCTTCCTTGTTGTACTGTTTCTCGAGGTCTTTCAGGAACTTTCTTTGGAATTTATAAATGTCTTCAATGTTTCCAAAAATGGTATTTAACTGAGCTTCGGTGAACATTCCAGTGTGTTTTCGACACTGTCGTATATAGCCCTGAAAAGAACGGAAGAGAGAAAGCCGTTGTCCGGTTTACTTGGAAAGGTTTTAGGGAGGATCCTGAACGTATGTGCTGACCGAAATGAATATCATCCAAAAGCAGCACCCTGAGCTCTTTGCAGTCAAATGCCCTGCTTGCAAAGAGCTGGGACGGAAGCAGGCCTGCCAAGAGGCCAAGATTTCAAAGCACCGGCAGAGAGGCTTTATAACCACAATTCATTATTTCAAGGCCTGAGCTGCTAGGAGGATTGTCAAAGAGCCAGAAAGCAACAGGCAAGGCAGGAATATCAGACTCTGCTTGTCAACTGTGCCTGCAGTTGCCATCCCCCAGAGAAGCGCAGTGTAAATGAACATGCCCTAAATGAGAATTCAATAAATATCAGCATGTAAGGTGTGTGAAACCAAGACTAACCCCAAAAGCAAAAAAAAAAAAAAAAAAAAGAAAAAGTCTGTGCAAAAAACATTTTAAGGAATACTTCAAACTGTAAACTTGTACGCATATACTAAATGCAGAATTATTAACTGTTTTAATTAACGGGAAGAGGAAAGTGCAAGCTTTCCCAGACTAACTCGCTGGCATGCTCAGTTCTGGCCTAGAAGGTAATCCAGTTTTCAAGCAGATTTAATGCTTGACATTTCTCTACAGTGCCAAATGTGGTAATCATTTTTGCTCTGTAAACACCTATGCTCTGGAAACTGGCCTTGGACCACAAATTCCCTTTCTAAAAGGCCATCAGACAACTTCAAATGACAGTAACAGGGCCACCGGGTGGGGTGGGTAAGAGGAATGACTGCATAGGAAAGGGGGGGAGGGGAGGCTGGTTGTGTCACGCTGCTCTTTTGAGTCAGTCTGCAAGCAATGCAAACCTGAAAGCAACCCTCTTGCTTGGGGCACCACTCTGTCCAGCGCCTGCCCTGGCGTTCAGTCCAAACTGGCCGTCTGAACACGAAGGACTGCTGACTACGCAAACAAGAGCTAAAATTCAACTGCAGATCAGGATCATCTACAGTGGCAAAGATAAGAAAACTCTGCAAACTATAGCAAATTTTGCATCACTCAAAATATGAGGAAAGTTAGCAGGCAGCTTCAAAAACTGCAGGATTTTGGCTTTTCAAACTAGTGCGTAAAAATAATTTTATTTTATTTATTTTTTTTTATTTAATTGATTTGTATTCCGCATTCTTTGGCACTTCAAAGCGGATTGCATATTCAGGTACTGTAGGTATTTCATCCAGTTGTCCCTGAATACACTATCCATGTTAATGCATTTACAAACAACTATTTCTTCCAAACAGAAGAGGTAAATTAGACAAGGTTCAAAACTGTACCTCGCAGATGTCCTTGAGATGTTTGATATAGACACGCTCAGTGTTCATTATTTCCTGGATCACATTTGTTCTCATCTGATCCTTGTTCTCGGTGCTTTTATGGCGGTGTTTGCAAACTTCAGCATCCTGGTCTTCACCCTGGATGCTACTACTGCTGGAATTCTCAGCTCCATCTTCCTGATTTACTCGTAGCTATGGGCACATTTTCACAAAAAGCAGATTGATCATACTAGCATGTCAACACGCACAAAATAAAAGGAGCGTAAAGCTACCTTTGCATGCAGCTCTTCATGACGTTACTTTTTTTTTTTTATTATTTTAGCTTTGCTTGTAATTGCCTTTAATCGGGCACTTTTTTTCAGTAACAAAATCATAGAAAAAGTAAAGCAAGGTTAATGCTGTAGAAGTGTGCAGTAGCCCTCCAAGAGCATGTAAAGGGGAATCTGTATAACCAAATCGTGTTTAATGAAATACCGGATGGGCTACAGAGCTGAGGATGAGTTCAAGAGGAAAAGTAACAAGAATAAAACAATAAAGAAATCTAGGCAGCATAATTGCATTAGGGCTTTTTTTGTCTCAGGAAGAGCGATTTCAATTTTAAGTTATAATAGAAAGTTATCATGATGTAGGGTAGCAGCCAGTTGCCTATTCTTCATAGGAAAGGTGATTCTGTAACATCGCGGGGGAACCTGTACAGCAAACACATGCATAAGCTACACCAGTTTTCAAAGGGAAGATGTGTACGCATGCTCACTTTGAAATTCACATAATTCTATTCAAAGTAAAATTCCCCCGTGTTAACTTACATGCATACTTTTAAAAATCAAATATTTATGCGTGGAAGTGAAAACTCTGCCTCAGGAAAAGTTCTGCCCAGTCCAGGTAAATTTATGTGTGAACAAAAGTGCATAAGTTCACTGTCACATCGGGAGGGCAATTTTATGAAATCCCATTTCTGTGTGTAAAGCAGTGTTTTTGCGAGTAGAGATGCATCTGAAATGTACTCCCATAGTAATGAAAAGATTCTTGTGTTTGACAAAGAATTGCTTTCAGACCTCAAGGCTTGACCGCAGCAGAGTAATGCTTGCCCTCTTTGCCAAGGGTTACCAGAAAGTGTGCACTGTCACAAGTAATCCCTCCATGCTTGAATTTTTCTGTGCCTGTACACAGCATTAGCATTTCTTACTAGAATATGAAGGTGCCATGACTTATTACATCTCTTGAGAAGATGCTCCCAGTCCGTGAAGTTGAAAGCAATTGTTCTGGATCATTATTTTCTATATTGTGTCAACAGTTCAGCATGGCTGGTAAAACATGTTTCACCCTAATGGTTTAATGAGTTTAAGTGGGGAAAAACAGTGTTTAACTCTTTGACAGCTGGTCTATTGCCCAAGTTATTTTGTACATTTATTTAACAAGTCTCATAATCCATCCCTTCCGATATTTGTCTGCTGCAGAATACAATAAATATTACTGCATGTCCCATAGCAATTTAGGACTCATGATTTCAGGAGTTCATTGATTGTAATTCAGAAGTAAAAAGATAAGCACATTTGATAAAATGGTAGGAGACCCAGCCCTTTCTGAAACACATCCTGTCTCTTTTAAAGATTGTTCTTGTACCTGGAAAGATTGAGAAAAACTTTCAGAAGTCTGTCATTGGTACAGGTCAATTCTGAAACACCCACTGCATGGGTAAGATAATCAGGTAAGGTTAGCACATTATCGTTAGTCTTTTCAGTTACACCTAATCGGATAGGTCTGTGACAATAAATAAAAATCTGTCTGGCTAGATGAAGGGCTGCTATTGGTGTGACTGGAGTTGTGCAGGGGAAATGTGTGTATCTGGTTATTGCTGATAATCCGTGCTGCCTGGTTAAATCCAAATCCCTGCCCAGGTAGGCCCCCAGAGCCACCCTTTTTCTAACTGGCTAAATTTGCGCACCTTGTGATTTTATGCAGACAAATTGAGCCAGACAGGGGGAGGAAAGGAGATTTTTAAACATTTAGATTTATCCAGCTAACTTCTGGTGAACAGTGACAGCAGCATTAGTTCATGGCAAGAGACACCACAATTCTGGCGGTGGGAAACTCGTACCATTATCATCCTTTACTAGCTCAACAGCACCAGAATCTGATCTTGTTAAAACAACCTTTCACCCTCTGCATATTTATACAGATCTCTGGATTTGCTAACAGCCTTTCCTAATTTATCTCCACATTACTATTCATCTCTTTGCCCTTCCGAGATATGAACCACTTGCCTCTTTTTCACAGAACTCTCAGTAATTATCAACTTTCTCTCACAAAATGTTCCTTGTTCCTCATAGGTTTCAAATGCTGGCAACGTACCCTGACAAAGCTGGCAGGGAACCAAGCTTCTTTGTCCTCAATCCTCCCCCACCACCAGTCCTTATTGGAAGCCTCAAGGACTCGAATGACATCCCCAGCTTTGAAGGCCAGCTCTTGATCGTCCATGGTCACATGATCCCAAAGCGCCTCCGCATGGACCACGCTACCGTCGCCGATCAACTGAAACAAGGAAAACAAAACATTTAACTCTTCACAAAGGATCACTGATCTCTTCACCAGGGACCGATTTACAAACTACTAAAAGGACATGGACTGCACTCAAAAATACATGTATGGAGCACACGGCAAAATTAGTTCAGTAGTAAATGTAGCAGCACCGCTATCCAAGTAAATGTTTTCTTTTGAACAAGCTTTAGAGATTAAAAAAAAAAGTAAATCGAGCACTAAAACTGCTTCGTTCCAGGTGTACTGCAGGGTACATAACATATTTTATGACGTCTACTGCACAGAGGTTTGAGGCATTCCAGCTTTTTTGATGGGTTAATTAACTTCACAGAAACAGCTTAGAGACGCTCAGCTATATCACCACAGGTAAATACAACTCAGGTGTGCCTAAATAAGTTCACAGCCAACGGGAATCTTAAAACATTCCCTGCAAGTCAGGCATTTGAACAAAAAGGGAGGGGGGAGGGGGATACCAGCTTTTCCGCATTGTAAGTGACTTGAAAACCCATTTTAACAAATCTCTTAAAGAAAGTCCAAAGGAAAAGCATACCACACCTCAAACATTTCAATTGTTCAAATAATACTCAGAGGCCTAAGTACCAAACTCCAGTAAATAAAGGTTTACCAGGGGATGTGTTACGGAGAAACGGTACGCTAATGAGGCCCATGGATAAAATGCTTTGGTAATGAGTATTGGGCCTGTGGCAATGCCTTCCAAGCAGAAAATATCTTCCTCCTTCACCAGCTGGCCCAAAGTGACCAAGCCAGGAGAAAAGTAAAAAATTTTTTAAAAAGACTGACACGTCCTGGTAGGATATCGGAAACAAAATCCATCCCTATGCTTCCTGTATCCTACCAGTGAAACGCGAAACCATCTGTTAAAAAAAAAAAAAAAAAAAAAAAACCGCGGCCATGCAGATGAAGAGAGACTGTGCTGCCAGCCTCCCCTGGCATCATATTTTCTATGGCACTGACCCTCTAAAAAACATAGTGCTGGATACCATGGTTTACTAATTTATAGAGGGATAATGGCTAAAAGGCTCATTATCACCCATTTACATTAAAATTAGATAACATTTACAATGTTAAATAACAGCATTCACATGCAATATTTATTTATTTATTTTATAAGGTTTTCATACACCGACATTCGTACGAAACATCACGCCGGTTTACAATTAACAATGGAGAAATTACAGTGAACAGGGAGGGGGGAAGGGGGAGAAGGCTAGAAAGAGAAGGAGGGAGAGGAAAGAGGGAAAGTAGAGAGCTAGCGAAGGAAAAATGAGAGGTACAATTAAATGGAAAGAAACGGAGCAAAACCTTAAAATGTGACTACAAAAAAAATGTTAGGGGGTTATTACACAGCATGGTCCCTATCATATTTTAGTACACTGGCCCCCACAAGAAGTGGTTTGAATTTGTACACTACATTAAATATTAACTCAACAACAGAGATTTGGTTTGAGATCTTTCCAAGATGCTGTGGCTGAGCGCTTGCCTTTTGTCTGCATCTTTAAGAATGAGAAATATGCAACAGCTGGAAAGTACAATAAACTGACCACAGGGAGACAGTTTTGCAAACATCATCGGTGAATCTCTGACCATTCCAACAGAGCCAGTACGGTGCTGAGAAATGGTAATGATGATGATGATGATGATGTGTCATGGAGAGGTAATAATGTCCTTACTGTGACACAGTACTGATGCTACAAAAGCATCACTAGCAAATAGGAGGCTGAAAATCATTTCAGACTGGGAAAAGGAAGTTGCTTCTAAAAACTGCTGAGTATCAGGAGTTTTGGCATCATATTGTGCAACACAATCAGCTCCATACATATTGTAGATCTTATTGAACTAACTCAACGATACATATAAATAAATACACACACACATATATATATATACAAAAGGTTTACTATAAAAGATTTTTGATGCACATCCCAAATACATAAATGAAGCATAAGCATACCTGGGAACTCTCCAGATTTGACCCAGAGACTCTGGAATTCTAATGGCATTGCTGAGTCTCTGGGCAAACTGAAATCTGCAGGTGTCCTGCTTTGCAGACTGGAAGGCATCTGACTGGCCCACATGGGCCAATCGCATGCCTCCTCCTTTTTTCTTGCATCAAACGCCTTCTCCCTTTATCCTGCCCCCGCAGGCCAATTGAATACCTCCTTCTTTTCTCCTGCCCACCACCCCCCCTCAGGCATGATGAAGGGGTGAGGCCTCCGATTGGCCTCTGCTGGCAGGAAGAAGGGAAGAGGCCCTAGGGCAAGAAGAAGACGGAGTCCTGTAGGCCCAGGGTAGAAGCAGAAGATGGCATGACTGGAAGAAGGAGTTGTCCCATCAGCCTTGGGGGCCTTAAGGAGAAGGTAGTTGATGCTGGTAGATAGTGAATGTAGAGGGAGGGAACATGTGTGTGTGTGTGTGAGAATCTGAGGAATGAATGCAAGCATGTATGTGAAAATGAGCACGTGTGTGAGAGAGAGCATGAGAATGAACATGCAAGTGTGTTAGAATTTATGTATGAAAGAGGAGAAAGCTTGTGGACGCACCGATAGCACCCACCTCCCCCCTCATGCTTTCATGCCCCCCCTCCCCCCCAATCGATAATAATATCAGGGTGACTGTAAATCAAAATTTCCCAGGTATGTGCATGAGATCATAAGCTAAGTGTCTTCATCACCTAGAAAATATGTCAACATCTTTTAGGGTAGATTCTAGAGTTATGTTACTGAATTTACAAAATATGTTGTATCTAAAACAAATGTCGCTTCCTTTTTGCTAGACTCAGAACTCAGAAAGGTCATCAGACATCCTCAAAGCCGGTTAGCGCCTCATAGTACGTTCACAATGTAGTGAAAGATTTTGCTGCTCTGTCATATGATGTTGTCTGACAAATCAGAAAGCTCGATATTTTTATACTACTTTATAAAAATATCTTAACACACAAATTTTAGAAGTAAATCCAGGTTTTATCTCTGTTTACAAACAGCACACCTTATTTATCCTAACTAGACAAAATAGATAACCAATATGCAGGCCACTGACAGCATTGTTAAAGGAAATGAGCAATAATGAATGCCAGTAAGTTAATGTCCTGCTGAGAGAATTAATTAGGTTTAAGCACTCAGCCCAGTCAGTTAATGGACAGGAAATGCCTGATCCAGATATTTTAACTGCCATATTAAAACCATTATTTTTAAAGACAGTTTAATAGAATACTAGTTTTTATTTGGACAATACAGACTTGCTGTTTACTCAAATAATATGTATCAGACGAGAACACATATTCCTATGCAATTCTATGCAAGGCTAAAGATGAGACAAAACTGAGCCTTCCAGTTACCTCATTAATTGCTAGCTGTTCTCCTCCAGGTTGCAGGTATCTGGGGTTCGCCTGGCACAGCTCCTCATAACTGTAATCCTCCTCGCTGCCATTGTCATCCACTAAGACGGAAGATTCATTCCCTCCATCTGCAGAAACTACACAACATGGAACCTGTGTCAGCAGTTTGCACAACAGAAACACTGTAGAAGAGTTGCCAACTGGCTCCAGGCTGATTCAGGCCTTGTTTTAGCCTATTGCATGTTGGGACTCGTAGTTCTGATTTTGCTATTGCATTCCCTAAGAAAGCCAATACCACAAGGTCCATATTTCAGTCGCTGGCCAGCCCTATAAGATAGCCAGATAAATGTATCTGGGATGTTCAGCAGCCAGATACCTGGCTATCTTAAAATTAGCTGGATAATTTAGGGCGGCTTTTTGGCTCTCCTATCCAGCTACCTATGCCAGAAAACGCTGAAAATGGCCCTCCACCCCCAGAATGCCCTTGGACTTTCTTCAACATGGTTAGATAAGGTTTTAGCCGGAAAACAAGTTATCTGGCTATGTCAGGGGTGGTCAGACTGGTGGAATTTGTAAATCAAGGTGTTTGTCTGGCTAAGTGCCAAACTTTACCAGAAATACCTGCTAAATATATAGCTCCACAAGTTGCATGCAGTGGGGTAAAACCAGGACTAGATGGGTCTGTCCTGAAAGTCTGGAGCCTGTTGGCAACCCTAAATTTTAGAGGCTAACTTTCAAAGCCATTTCCGTGGGGTAAGACTGTGCTGTATGTACCCATGAAAATTGAAAATGGGCTTTTGTATAACTTAACACATGTGAGGCCTATCTGGGCATATTTTCCCACTGTGACAAGAGGCATTTCTTGGGAGTTGGTTTAGTGAGGGGTTTATACTTAGCACACACTTTTGCCTTTTCAAAAGTATGTGCCTATTTTTCCCCCCAACAAACTGAGGGGTGAATTTTCAAAATGTTACTACTGTAAAAGTAGCATATACGTGCATAAGCGGCCTCTACTTGCATATTCCATATTTTATAAAAGTGGAAAATATGCATGTAGTTTCACTTTTGTGCACATATACATGTGAGGTCCAAGGGCATTTCTGGCGGGGCAAACATTTATTTATTATTTATTTTAAATATTTGTTACCCCCGCCTTCCAAGGTTCGGTGCGGGGTATAAATTAACATATGTAAAAAAAACAGCACATATAATTAAAACAAATGATCACAACAATGCTACTTATTAGATACTCAACATGTTAGATGTCATAGTCAACTACCCTAGAACGTGTTTGACAAGTATTTTAGCCAGTTAGCTCAAATGCTTCCTTAAATAATAAAGGTCTTTAAAGCTTTTTAAAATGTCTTGGGCTCTTTTATATTGTGTATTGCTATTTTAAAAGACACGTGTGTACATTTTCCAGCTTACTGACATATTTTTATAGCTGCTCGTTATCTGGCTTATGTGATAATAAACGTGTTTATTGTGTAGTACTGACTAGCAGGCCGATACAATAAGGACGCGTTAGAAAGAGTGCGGCATTGCCGGGCACACCCTCGTTTGCCGCACGCACAGTTCGGATCACCTACCGCTCGATACAGTATTTAAATTAGATGCAAATGCAAGCCGCGTCCAAAGCGCGTCCATGAAGCGCAATCCATTTTATTGTATAGAGCGCTATACAGCGCCTATACAGTATCCTGGGTGCGCTGGTACCTGTCATTTCAAATGACATTTGAAATGACAGGTACCAGGAAGTGGATGGTTCTCCTACGCTCGGGCATCGGGGATTGCCAGTCCTCTCTCCCCCCCTCCTGAAGCAAGGCGCAGGGCGAAAATAGACTCGACTTGTTATTAAAGCAAATAGGAATTGTAACAAAAGTAAACTTACTGCATGCTTCCAGCAGCCCCAGTCCTCTCTCCCCTCCTCCCGAGGCGCCCACCGCGGCTCCCCTGCCTCCCGGGGGCAGCCGGTGGCGAAAGCGGCTTCCAGCAGCCCCGCCGGCGAAGGTGCATGAACGCACGTCCAATTCGGGCACTCAAGCAGCGAAGGCGCATGAGCGCACGCCGTGACCTGAGCGTCCGGATGGACATCCGAGGTCACGGCGTGCGTTCATGCACCTTCGCCGGCGGGGCTGCTGGAAGCCGCTTTCGCCGCCGGCTGCCCCCGGGAGGCAGGGGAGCCACGGTGCGTGCCTCGGGAGGAGGGAGAGAGGACTGGGACTGCTGGAAGCATGCAGTAAGTTTACTTTTGTTACAATTTCTATTTGCTTTAATAACATGTCGAGTCGATTTTTGCCCTGCGCCTTGCTTCGGGAGGGGGGGGAGAGAGGACTGGCAATCCCCGATGCCCAAGTTTAGGAGAACCAGGCCCGAGCGTAGGAGAACCAGGCCACACCATGTTACTCGCTTGCTCCAACCAACCCACTTATTTGACCGGAGCCTGCCTATTGCTGTCACATTCCTCTAACGCCAGGGTCAGGGTAGGTGGTAAATTAGCGGGTTAAAGACGCGGCAAAACAGTTGGTTAAAAAGGCGATAATCGGGCCGCACGTTACTGTATGGGAGGGAATAGCTAATCTGATCGTTTACATATCATATACATGCCGCGGGCGGAAAGGGAAAATTGTCAATATAAAGAAGCAGTAAGGATTGGTAAAAACGGATAGTGAATCGCGGGTTAGACTTACGCGGCCAAATTGTGGGTACAAAGCGGTTTAGAAACAGGGTAACCGCGGCCGCACTTTACTGTATCGGCCTGTAGGTGGGAAGTCTGGGTGAACTGAAGATCTTGATGATCTGGAGAAGGAGAAGGACTGGGCAAACTGGCGGATTCATTGATAAACTGATTAATTTAATTTATGTGTTTTAAAATTGGCTGACTTACGTGAGTAAGTCCTACTTTACTTTTGCGTGTAAAATATATGGGGCAGATTTCCAAAGGGTTACTAGTGTAACCCCGAAAACCTACTCCTGCGCGCGCCAAGCCTATTTTGCATAGGCTCGACGACGCGCGCAAGCCCCGGGATGCGCATATGTCCCGGGGCTTTGAAAAAGGGGCGAGAAGGGGGCGGGGCGCTGGTCCGGGGGCAGTCCCGAGTCCTCCGGCACAGTGGCCATGCCAGGGGATGGCGCGCCGGCCAGCTGGCCGGCGCGCGCAAGTTACACCTGCCAGAGGCAGGCGTAACTCCTGAAATAAAGGTAGAGGGGGCTGGAGGGTGGGTTAGATAGGGAAAGGGAGGAGAAGCAGAAGGAAAATACCCTCCAAGGCCGCTCCGATTTAGTTTAAAAATAAGTAGGAAAAGTACACATGTTCATTGCGTGATATACATTTGTGCAATGCATTGCATGCATTCGTGCATAAGCCTACTTATAAGCATGTACATTGTGGAGTAGAAAAACTCATATTTTCCATGGGTAGGTTATAAAATGCTTACATAGATCTATTCGCAGCCATATATGCATGTATATGCCACCGTGTGCATCTGTTTGAAAGTTATCCCCCGCGCGCACATTAGCAGATATAAATGTGTGTGGGTAGTTTTGGTGGGATAATTTTCAAAGGAAAAGTTCACTTGTGTTTTTTCCCTTTGAAAACTGGTACAAACGTCTGCAGTAATTGCCTTTTAATCTATGTGGGCTGTTACAAAATTATCCCCTTAAAGAATAAGAACAAAGTGTGGCAATGCAGTGATTTTCTTTTCATTTTAATGGCTATAAAATTACTCATTTCAGCTGTTTTAACTAATGATCCCTTTGTGACAAAGTCTGTGGCGATTAAGAAGGGCCAGGTTTAAAGCAGAGATGGAGCAAGAGAGTGAAAATCTATTTCTCCAACACTCATGTGCTTAGTTCAGTAAAATGTCTTTTAAGCAACAGTAATTTTCTTATTTTAGTGTAAATATGATATTTAGTTCTACTAACAACAACAAACAATTAAATGTACATGTGGTTTTTCATTAGGGGCCAGATGTACCACAGGGGGTTTCCCCCCCCATTTTGGGCCTGATTTACTAAGCTTTTCTCCATGGACATCAACTTGGGGAAAATAAATCTCAATAAATCAGCCCTTTGTGTCGAGGTGAACATGTTTAGTGCCTGGGGCCCTAGGACAGCACAATGAGCTGGTGTGTAGGATGAGTTCCAGCACCACAAAACTTAATCAGGAAATAACTAAGAGTTCCGACTTTAGCACTGCATTTCATACGACTGTCTCGCTGACCAGTATGCTTCTTTTTCAGGAGTCAAGCTATAGGGAACTTCTTTTTTTAACTTAATGTTTAACTGCACAGGAATCGTTCTAAGTTGCGATAACCTTTTATTGGACCAACAAAAGAGATGAACACACCCATGAACTTTCAAGACCACAAAGGTCCCTTCTTCAGCTTCCAACTCCACAAAATCCATTTATGTTCATGGGTTTGTCCTTTTAGCCCCTACAATCCCTTGAGTGCACAGGTCCCCCACTCTGCCTGATTCTTCCTCCAAGAAACATTGTGTGTCTGTCTACAAATCGTGTGTGAAACGGGTTCAGTGTCCTACCAGAGCCACGAATGTTGCAGAAAGTTTGTTTGACTCAGTTATTGGCCCTTCTGGCTAAACAGATTTATTTATTTTATTTATTTAATTCTTTTATATACCGACCTTCATGACAATTGTCATATCAAATCGGTTTACATGGAACTAGGGGATAACACTCTTAACAACCATTTAACAATAGAACAATAGATGACTTTGTCCACTTGTGAGGTTGTGTACCCAAGTCAGACCGACTAGGGCTCTGAACTCCAGAAACCTGTAACACTACTAGCACTGCCTAAAATAAAGGATGGCTCATAGCTACAGCATTAGCAACATTCTCATCCTTTTCCCCCCAGCCTCAACCACTGGGGAAGGCTCAATATATATCGTTCAATCCACAGGCTACTGTAATGTGCATTTCGCTGCCTTGGAGAGGCTGATTATACCTTCCCACCATTTCACCTTGCAAACTCAAGATAGCACAGATACACTGAGGGACTACCAACTTCAGTCTTGTATCCATGTGAACTAATTTCTCTTAAATGAGTCTGCAAAACGAGAAGACTTGTCTCCAAAGGCACCTGAGCTAAAGAAGAATCTCCATTAGCTGCATTGATTGTATCATGGCTACTCCCTTGTTTTATTCTTGGCTCTCAGCCACTGGAGGGAGCTCAACAAACATATCCTGTTTAACTCGACTATCATAATAAAAAGCATTAAAAACAGAAATGCACTAAAACAGAAACATTTGTTTCACTTTCAGTTTGCCCTGAGGATGAGGCCAGACATAATACTCTGTACTTGATGATACAGTACTGTTATTACAGTCGTATAAAACTGACAGCATGTCCTATACTCCATCAAAAGTCAATACTGACAGTGTTTTATTAGAATTATCTGATTTTATATTACAGAATGAACAATGCCGATATTATAAGGTCAAAATGCTCTTCTGTGCATGGATACAGCATCCTAGAAGATCTGTTTGTAATAGTGTTTGAAAATACTTATGACAAATTTTCAAAAACTTAATAGGGACTTGTGCGCATAAAATAAAGAATTACGCACATGGGGTGAATTTTAAAAGGCCCTTAAACGTGAGTATATGGGCATGAGTGACATGTATTTTAAAAGCCAAAAATTATGTGCATATATACACATGTGCAAGCTACAAAAAAGGGGCAGAGTTGGGGGTGTGTCAGAGGCATTCTGGGGCGTGACCAAACATTATGCATGTAAATCCATATTTTAAATCCAGCGGACGCAGTGTGTGGTGAGCTGTTAGCTGCCCTTGTTTACTTCTGCTCTTGATGAGGTGTAAGGCTCCATAAATCTCTATTTGGGCTTAAATCAACTGGGTGAGGAGTCTGGGTCAAATGGGGGAGGGGAGTGCAGGCTGAAGAACCAGAGGGGTCTGGATGATCTCAAGACGGACTGGGCAAACTGGAGGACTAATTGGTAAAACTAGAAATGGTCTTCACTCGAGCGTGTTTTAAAATCCGCTTTCCTGCACCCGGTAAAGCTGACAGTCCTAAGGAAGATATGTTAAATATGTTTGTTCGAGTAACCACTTAAAATTAGGACCACAGATAGGAGTGGTAGGCATATTTTATATCATATGTTCATAACTGCACGCACGATTTAAAATTCCAGTGTAGGCGCACTCCAACGTTTGTTTTAAAGTTACTGTCATAGAGCAGATGAATGCACTTAAGTGGATTTTCAGTATCCTACAACTATGTGCAAAAAATTTATAACACGCAGAAACTGGATCGTTAGGTGCATATCCAACATTTTTTAATAGTATGCGTGTGATCGGCATGCCAATAATATCATTTTGAAATGGGTACCGTTACAAGCATGCATTTAGTGGCATAATGTAAACCGGTATGATTTACATCGGATGTAAGAATGTCGGTATATAAAAATTAAAAATAAATAAATAACAAACCGATATTCAAACCTAACTTCTGCCGGAAGCTCGTGTTTGAAAGCCAGGTTGTCTTGTGATATGCGTTATGTTTAGACGCTCCACTGAAGGTTTACCCCAGGCTGCATAATATGCATGCATTTTGCAGGAAATCAGTTACAATGAAACAGGTCCATTGTCGCCCCCTCCCCTAAAGGAAATGTAATTCAAACAAGGAACTGGTTTCAGGCTGGAATCTGTTTGAAGTGTCAGAACAGCACACTCACAGGGGACTGAGGTCCACAGGAGGTGCAACGGGCACCACAAGAAAGCAGCACCCGCTCAAAATCCAAACTGCTCGTCAACAACAGAGCAGACACTTAAAACTGTTAGCAATGAAAAGCGGGCTTGTTTTCTTAAGAGCACATCGCTGGCTATTATATTAGCAAACCAATTATAAAATGTGAAAATACTTCTTTGCTGAGTTAGGGGTTTTTTTTTTTTCTTTTCCTTCCAGCCATCCGGCGTTCACCCTCCCGATAAGTACAGTAAAATCGTCTCAGCTCCTTCTCCCCTCCCTTTCAACTGCAGGAAACATTTACAAGCAGGGAAGGGCATCTTAAATGGATCATTAAAAAAAAAAAAAAAATGAAAGAAGACATTGTACTGAACACAAGATATAACTTTACCAGAGGACAGCGGAAACCACCGGCACAGTTACTTGCAGACATACCCAGCTGAAGGCTCTCCAGACTCCAAAATCGTGACATCTCCCCCCTGGCTACCATGCTGCCGTCAATCAAAAGCAAAATAATACAGAGCAGGGTGCAGACAGAGCAGGGCTTGGTGAGAAAACCCAATCTGAAGCTTAGTCCGGCAAGAGAGAGGCCAATGCTGTGGCAGCCGCAGCGGGAAGCTTCTTCATTGCTCTGCTCCTGCACGCCTGCAGCTCAGGAGGGAGTCTGCTCGGAAACAGGCGGCTCGCCCTTCAGCTTAGCCGCGAGTTTAGTGGCAGGAGCTACGACGTCATGGGGGGCCCCGAGGGAGGAAGTGCTGCGAAGAGAATGAGACACCAACGGGCAGAGCTGCAGCAGGTCAGAGTCACTCCGAGTATCACCCCCCCCCCCCCCCCAGTCTGATCTATAGATCGAAGAAAAGTCCAAGTACACCAGAAATGTTTGCTTAAAAGCTCGGGAACTCGAGGTTTTGAGAAGAGCTTTAGCTCAGAGCTTTAGCTCAGATGCACATCCATGAACGTTTTAGGGGATTTGGAAGTAGAATATGCCTAGTTCGCATAGCAATTTTTTTTTCTAACAAGAGATGAAGGACGTTGGTGACCCATCAACTGAATTGCTGTTCAAAATCCACATCTCCTCTTCTCTCTCCTCCCCCCACCCCCCAAAAAAAAACCAAAACTGCCTCATCCTGCCTCACTCAAAAAAAAAACCCCCACCGTAAACTCTAATTTCAAATGGAAAAAACCCCCAAAACATGTATGTCTGTTTGAAACTACTGAGACATAATGTCCCTCTCCCTCTGTTCTTGCTTCTTCGCTATGCTATGCAGATCAATACAACCGTTTGCCTTCTTTAGTGCCACACTAATAGGTCTCCCTCCTCCCCCATGTCACATTACACTTACTGCAAATATTACAAGGTGCATACAGCCCTGACTCAAAATGAGAGCCCTACGAGCTGCGTGCACAGCAACACTAATGCTGCTTTTTAACTGCAAATACAATTCCCACAGGTCTTTCAAGCCGCATAAGGATGTAAACAAGGTAATTTCACACTCTTTTAAATGAAAGAGCTACAAGAAATGCCTTTCTGAGAAAATAATATACTGGAGAATTATAGCTAAAAGTACAATGAGCTCTAAAATTCATGAATCATTTGATTCTCTCTTCTCACTGTCCTTCCTTGAAAGGGGGCTGACTCTGGGCAGCCTCAGTGGGTCATCTGAGCTGGTGAGGGAGGGAGAAGGGGGGGGGGGGAGGGGCATTATGATTCAAGGGCCCTTGAGAGTCAGTTACAGCCAAGCCAATAAAGCAACTCTTACTCCAAGGCAAAAAAAACACATATACAAAAAAAAAAAACAAGCCAAAAAATCCACAGATCTTTACAAAATAAAATCCCTCACACAAATTTTGAATACACATAGGTGCAGCTTATTAGGATCCCTAATGCCTCCCTTGCCTTATACGAGATCCTAGGACGAGCTACCAGGGGGTGCTGATCTTTCAGCTCTAGAAACTCTCCCCTTGTACCAACAAATCCTTATGCAATGATAGATTCTGCTCTTCTCTCCTTCTTCCTGGACGACAACTCTCCCTGAGGGCTAATCCTTCTGATGATGGCACTACCAGAGAGTACTTTCCTACCAACTAGAATAGTTGAAAACTCCTCCTCCTCTCGCTGAAGCAGGATGGTTGAACTCTTTTCTCAATGAATCCAGCACATAAATACTTAGGCGCACAAGCACGCGCCAAGGTCCCCTACCATGTAACTTTACTTCTGCTATGGATGGCGTGTAAGTTTAAAAAAAAAAAAAATCTAGGCTAGTCAGTGGGGTTTTAAGGGTTGGGGGCTAACAGGGTAAAAAGGAGGCTATTTAGCCAGGGGAGTTAGGAAGTCCTATTCTTTACCTGTGTGAACTGGGAACGAGCTAGGGAAACTGGTAATTGCATCAGCATACAGGACTACTAAGATCCCCTCTTGCAATAGAGGCATTTGTGTGCACATCCATATAAAATTATACACACATGTATGCACGTATGGCTTATTTTATACCATGCACGCATATAAACACGTATGGAATAAAATGGCTGCGTCCTTTGGCGTGAGCCAGCATACGCGCCTACGTCTGTGCCTGCGCAGCTGTTTAAAAGTTATCCTCCTAGGAGACAAATTTATTCCTGGTAAGGAGTTTAGACATTTTTTCATTCATAAAACACAGACAATCCTATTAGTCATGTGCAGGTCTACTTTTTAAAATTTAGAATAAAGGTCAACAAATAAGTTGTAGCCAATACCATCTTACTGGGCTGATTTAATATATTTGTGACTAGATTTTGCAAGCTATGCTCCCTTCTCTGTGCACTGACCTGATTAAGGAAGCATAATTCTTGAAAACTAGTCACAAATATATTAAGGGCCTTATTTTCTAAGCTTTTCCCCCAGAGACACAAAATAGGAGAAAACCTTTAGCGAACAAGCTTCTAAATATGTCCAATAAGAATGTATTACCTTCCATTTATTTGTTGACTTTGATTTCTACAGTAATAACTTTAAGATAAATTTTAATAAATAAATAGATTAAAATGTATATATGTATTTAGAGGTACCCATTGGTGCCATTCTAATACTGGACAGCAGATCAAGCTCAGACTACACAGACTGCACTACTAAGATGGTCATTCATGCCAACCAGTGCCCCTGCCCGTTGGTATATATTGGACGTACATGACGTTCTGTTCATACCAGTCTGATTGAACATTGCAGTTGTCACACTACTCAGAGAGTTCATAAGAACATAAGAAATTGCCATACTTGGTCAGACCAAGGGGCCATCAAGCCCAGCATCCTGTTTCCAACAGTGGCCAATCCAGGCTACAAGTACCTAACAAGTACCCAAAAACTAAGTATATCCCACGCTACTGATGCTAGTAATAGCAGTGGCTGTTTTCTAAGTCAACATGATTAATAGCAGGTAATGGACTTCTCCTCCATGAACTTATCCAACCCTTTTTAACTATATGCTAACTTCATGGCGTGCCTCCTAGTCCTTCTATTGTCCGAAAGAGTAAATAACTGATTCACATTTACCCAATCTAGACCTCTCATGATTTTAAAGCCATCTATCTTATCCCCCCTTAGCTGTCTCTTTTCCAAGCTGAACATCCCTAACCTCTTTAGTCTTTCCTCATAGGGGAGCAGTTCCATCCCCGTTATCATTTTGGTCGCCCTTCTCTGTACTTTCTCCATCACAACTATATCTTTCTTGAGATGTGGTGACCAGAATTGTACACAGGTGCGATCTTACTATAGAGCGATACAGAGGCATTTTGACATCCTCCGTTTTATTCACTATTCCCTTCCTAATAGTTCCTAACATTCTGCTTGCTTTTTTGACTGCCACAACACACTGAGCCCATGATTTTAAAGTATTATCCACCATGACACCTAGATCTCTTTCCTGGGCAGCTTCTAATATGGAACCTAACATTCGGGTCGATCCTGTAAGGCCGCGGTAATAACAGTGCGGCAGTGTCAGGCGCACCCTTCCTCCCCGCACGCACAGTTCTCTTCACTAAGTCCCCGATACTCTCTTCTAATTGCATGCAAATGCATGCCGCGGCTTTAAAGTGGTAGGGAAGGGTTATGCCAGCGTAACCCATTTTACTGTATAGGCGCTTAATACAGCGCCTATACAGTAACCAGGGTGCGCTGGTACCTGTCATTTCAAATGTCATTTCAAATGACATTTGAAATGACAGGCACCATGAAGTGAAAAAAAAAATACCAAAAATATCTAAAAACCTGAGTGTTCAAAAAAAAATAAATTTTTAAATACCTGTCGGAGGGCCGCGTGAGTCCAGGCGGCTGGCGGGCGGCGGCGGGAGCCGGGTGGTCGCGTGTTTAATCTAGGCCGCGGGCGGGTGGGCGCCTGTTCCAGGCGGCGGCGGCGGGGGCGGGTGGACACGCGTTAGTTCGAGACGGCCGGCGGGCGGGCGGCGGCGGGTGATCGCGTGTTAAATCTAGGCCGGGTCGCACAGGCACGCATTCATTCATCCAGGCGGAGGAGCCGGCGGCGAAAGCCGCCGGCTCCGCCTGAATGAATGCGCGCCTGTGCGACCCCTGCGATTCGGCGCTCAAGGCAGTCACATGCTGTGACTGCCTTGAGCGCCGAATCGCAGGGGTCGCACAGGCGCGCATTCATTCACTGCCGGCAGTGAATGAATGAATCGCAGGGGTCGCACAGGCGCGCATTCATTCACTACCGGCAGTGAATGAATGCGACCCCTGCGATTCGGCGCTCAAGGCAGTCACATGCCGTGACGTCACGGCATGTGACTGCCTTGAGCGCCGAATCGCAGGGGTCGCACAGGCGCGCATTCATTCACTGCCGGTGGGGGCTGCCGGAGAGGCAGCCCCCACCAGCAGTGAATGAATGCGAGCCTGTGCGGACCCGGCCTAGATTTAACACGCGACCACCCGCCGCCCACCGGCCGTCTCGAACTAACGCGTGTCCCCCCGCCGCCGCTGCCGCCTGGAACAGGCGCCCACCCGCCCGCGGCCTAGATTTAACACGCGACCACCCGGCTCCCGCCGCCGCCGCCCGCCTGCTGCCTGGACCCACGCGGCCCTCCGACAGGTATTTAAAATTTTTTATTTTTTTTTCTGACAGGTTTTATGTGTCCCACATCATTACATTTTCTCGATCATCTCTGTATCGCTTTTTTTTTTATTGTGTTTTATTGTTTTTGAGTGTCTTAAGCGGTGTCGATGGATTTGTTACTAGACTCACAGTCCTAACTCCTACTAGGGGGAGGCGGTAAACTAACACGTTACGGCTGCGGCAAAACAGTGCGTTACTAATGAGATAACCTGAGCGCGCGTTACGGTATCGGAGGGGAATAGCTAATTCCTTCATTATACAGCTAATTCGTTCATTTACATGCCGGGTGGGGAAGGGTTACGCGTCTGTTTTAAGAAGCGCTACGGACGCGCGAAACTGGAGACTGTATCGCTGGTTTGCCTTACGCGTCCGAATTGTGCGCAGCGAGCTCGTTACAGACGAGAAATCTTCAACTGAATGTTACTGTATCGAGCTGTGTAACTACAGCTTTTTTCTAATTATTTTTCTCATTTTATCAAAGTTTCCCTTTTGAAAGTTTAGCGCTAGAGCCCTAGAATTACTTACTGTCCTCCTTCCTGTCATTAATTCAAATTTGATCATATTATGATCACTATTGCTAAGCAGCCCCACAACAGTTACCTCTCTCACCAAATTCTGTGCACCACTAAGAATTAGATCTAAAATTGCTCCCTTTCTTGTTGGTTCCAGAAACAATTGCTCCATAAACTATCATTTATTCCATCCAGGAACTTTATCTCTATAGCATGTCCTGACGTTACATTTACCCAGTCAATATTAGAGTAACTGAAATCTCTTATTATTACTGCACTACCAATTTGGTTAGCTTCCCTGATTTCTCTTAGCATTTCACTGTCCATCTCATTATCTTGGCCAGATGGATGGTAGTATACTCCTATCACTATACTCTTCCCCAACACACAAGAGATTTCTATCCATAAAGATTCGATTGTGCATTTAGTCTCATGCAAGATCTTTATCTTGTTGGACTCTATGCCATCCTTGACATAAAATGCCACCCTGTCTCCCAGATGCTCCTCTCTGTCATTGCGATATAATTTGTACCCCGCTATAGCACTGTCCCATTGTTTTCCTCCTTCCACCATGTCTCTGAGATGCCAATTAAGTCTATGTCATCATTCACTGCTATACATTCTAATTCTCCCATCTTACTTCCTAGACTTCTGGCATTAGCATAGAAACATTTCAAAATGTGTTTTTTGTTTGTACTTTCATTCTGCTTTCTAATTGATACGGATAAATTGGAATCTTTTAGCTCAGGTGAGTTTAATTACAGACACTTGGATTATTTTTCTTATTAATGGAACCTCACTGTTGGGATGCCCTAATTCTAATGCATCGTTAGTATCTTTTGAAGATACCTCCCTGTCGACTTTCCCCTTTCTTCTAGTTAAAAGCTGCTCTGTCTCCTTTTTAAAGGTTTGAACCAGCAGCTTGGTTCCACCCTGGTTAAAATGGAGCCCGTCCCTTTGGAAAAGACTCCCCCTTTTCACATTTTTTAAGCACTTCAAAGCAGATTACATTCAGGTATTTTCCTATCCCCAAAGGGCTTATAATCTAAGTTTATACCTGAGGCAATGGCAGGTAAAGTGACTAAGTGACTTGCTGAAGGTCACAAGGAGCTACAGTGGGATTTGAATCCTAGTCTCATGGTTCATAGCCTGCTGCTCTAACCACTAGGCTATTCCTCCACTCCTCCCTAAAAGGTTCCCCAGATCCTTGCAAAACTGAATCCCTCTTCCTTGCACCATGGTCTCATCCACTCATGGAGATTCCAGAGTTCTGGGGACCTGCGTGTGGAACAGGGAGCATTTCAGAGAACACGACCCTGGAGGTTCTGGATTTTAGCTTTCTACCTAAGAGCCTAAATTTAGCTTCCAGAACCTCCCTTCCACATTTTCCTATGTCGTTGGTGCCCACGTGTCCCACGACAGCCGGCTCCTCCCCAGCACTGTCTAAAATCCTATCTAGGTGACATGTGAGGTCCGCCACCTTCGGACCAGGTAGGCATGTTACCAGGCGATCCTCACGTCTACCAGCCACCCAGCTGTCTACATTCCTAATAATCAAATCACCAGCTATGATGGCCAGTCTAACCCTTCCCTCCTGGGCAGTAGCCCTGGGAGACACATCCTCGGTGAAAGAGGACAATGCACCACCTGGAGAGCAAGTCCTTGCTACAGGATCCTTTCCTGCTGCACCAGGTTGATGCTCTCCGATCAGACGTTCTTCCTCCAAGGCACCACCAGGGCTGCCAATCTGAAGCTGGGACTTGGCTACTATGACCCTCCGATAGTTCAAAATAGTCTGGAATTAGCACACCAGTTCATGCAGTTCCACTGGACTGTTTTGGAATACATTTGCATATCTTCATGAGAAGGAGACATGGATGCATACCTCAATAAGAAAGAACAGTTTTGGATTTTTTACTGTAACACAGTCACACCTCATGAGCTCAACAAGCGGATAAAATGGCACACCATTTGATTCACGTGATTACTTTTTTTCCCACGTACCATATTCTCATGATATTCAACTTGCATTCAAAGCGGTTCAGACTGGTGTCTGAGTGACAGATCTGTTCCCGCCATCTTATTTAAAATGGCACCGTTCCATTTTGTTCTTGCTAGCAGAAGACGCCAGCGCCTGAATGCTCTCTCTGCAGTACTGACATGCTGCTGGTAAAAACAGCGATGCCAGCCAACAGGTAGCAACTGATTAAGATATCTTTTCAAATAATTAGTTTTCCATGTATTAATGGATAAATTTGAACTATCAGCAAAATTACATGTTGACAAATGCAAGTTCAATGCCAACAGCATCTATGAACAAGTCACCATTTAAAGTTTCACCTCCAACTTACTGCTAAGCTTTACTAGAGAAAACCAATGACTCTAGCCTTATAACTAGCATTATAAGATTAATTTATGCTTGCCAATTTAGATCTTATAGCATTTTAGAGACAACATCATTAATCTTGTTTTTAATAGACTGCACATTGTCACAGTTAGACTCCTTGGCTGTAAGATTAGCAGTTCCACAAATATTCAGACACTGTGCTATGAAGAGAACATAGCCCACAGAAACAGCATTTATTTTTATTAGTTTAAAACATGTGTATGTCTCCACTGTACTTTTTAAATGTTCAAGCAAACATCTTTTATTTTTATTTATTTAAAACTTTTTATATACAGACATTCATTTGCATATCGCATCTGTTTACAAGCAACGGGGAAAATAAAAACATAAATTAAGAAAGTGAAAATAAAAAGTTACATGTAACAGGGAGATCAAAGGAACAAGGTGGGAAGAGGAGAGAGAATAAGAGAGTCAAGAGGACCTAGGTAAAGCGATTGTAGATGAACTTGAACCTTAACTAAATTAAACTTATAGATTTGAGGGATGGTGGGGGAGGGGGGGGCTGTTACCAAAGGGGAAGAAGGGCGAAGTTATGTATAAGCCAGTTGGAACAGCCAAGTTTTTAGGTTTTTTTTTTAAAAGTCCTTGTACAGTAGGGATGTGAATCGTGTGCCCGATCGTTTTAACGATCGGGTTGGGCTGGGGAGGGGGGGGGGAGAATCTGATCGTTACGAGATGTGAATTGGAATCGGTTCCGATTCCAATTCACATCACTAATTTTTTTTAGTGAGGCCCACGCCGATAAAAAAACCCCACCCCGACCCTTTAAAATTACCCCCTTAGCCTCCCCCACTCTCCTGACCCCCCCCCCAAAACCTTTTACACATACCTGGTGGTCCAGGGAGGCCGCGGGCAGCGATCTCCCATTCCCACGCTATCAGCTGCACTAAAAAAAATGGCGCTGATGGCCCTTTGCCCTTACCATGTGACAGGGCAAAGGTAGCGCCGGCACCATTTTGAATACTGGCAATATGGCCGGAGTGCAGGAGGTCACTCCCGGACCCCCGCTGGACTTTTGGCAAGTCTTGTGGGGGTCAGGAGGCCCACCAAGCTGGCCAAAAGTCCCTGGGGGTCCAGCGGGGGTCCGGGAGCGACCTCCTGCACTCGGGCCGTATTGCCAATATTCAAAATGGCGCCGGCGCTACCTTTGCCCTGTCACATGGTAAGGGCAAAGGGCCATCGGCGCCATTTTTTTTAGCGCAGCTGATAGCGTGGGAACGGGAGATCGCTGCCCGCGGCCCCCCTGGACAACTAGGTATGTGTAAAAAGTTTTGGGGGGGTGTCGGGAGAGTGGGGGAGGCTAAGGGGGTAATTTTAAAGGGTCAGGTGGGTTGTTTTTTTTATCGGGCCATCGGCATCATTTATATTAGTGGCAGCCAAAATGGCGCCGATGGCCCGAGAGCGGGAGATCGCGCCGGGACCCCCCACTGGACCACCAGGTAATTTAAAACATTTTGGGGGGGTTCGGGAGGGTGGGGGATTTGTTTTAAAGGGCCGGGGTGGGTTTTAGGGTTGTTTTGGTGTGCCGGTTTTCCCGTCCTCCCCCTCCCCCGATTTACGATTTTTCACAATAAATCGGGGGAATTTCTATTGTATCGTGACTCTAACGATTTTTGATGATTTAAAAAATATCTGACGATTTTTTTTAAATCATCAAAAAACGATTCACATCCCTATTGTACAGTGTTCTTGGCGTAGATCAGGGGGGCATAGAATTCTATATTGTTGGTCCCGCTATGGAAAGCGCATGTTCTTTGGTGGAGATGTGTTGGGTGAGTTTGTGAGAGGGTGTGGACAGGGATCCTTTGTAAGCGGATCTGGTGGGTCTGTTAGAGGTATGGTAGTGAAGGGAATCATTAAGCCAATGAATATTCTGGTTGTGAAGGGTTTTGTGAATAATTGTGAGACTCTTATGAAGAATTCTGGAGGGGATCGAGAGCCAATGTAGGGCTCCAAGAATTGGCGTGATATGTTCTATTCTGCAGGAGTTGTTGAGGATTCTAGCAGCTGCATTTTGCAGCATTTGGAGAGGTCTGATGGAAATTGTGGGAAGGCCTAAGAGTAGAGTGTTGCCGTAGTCTATTTTGGTAAATAAAGTGGCTTGGAGGACTGTCCGGAAGTCTTTGTGATGGAGGAGGGATCTTAGTTTCTTTAGGACCTGCAGTTTGTAGAAACAATCTTTAGTGGTGGTGTTGATAATTTTTTTTTTAGATTGAGTTGGCTGTCGAGAATGACACCTAGGTCTCTTACATGCTGGGAAAAGTAAAAGGACTGATCAGAGGGAGAGGGGTTGTAGTGATCTGGGGAGATGAAAAGGAGCTCTGTTTTTGACGTGTTTAGGGTGAGGTTGAGGTTTGTGAGGAGGAGGTTGATTGATGAGAGGCAATTGTCCCAGGTTTTGAGGGCTTTAGATATGGATTCAGTGATGGGGATAACTATCTGGACATCGTCCGCGTAGTTATAGTGAGTAAGACCAAGGTCAGCGAGGAGTTAGCATAGAGGCAGTAGGTAGACATTAGGGATGTGCATTCGTTTCATCCGTTTCCTATACAAGCATGTAATATGAAACGTATGAAACGAATGCACATCCCTAGTAGACATTGAAGAGGGTCGGGGAGAGGGATGAGCCTTGAGGAACCCCATGAGTTAAGTTAATAGGGTTGGATTCATGGTTGCCAATTTTGACCTTGTAGTGTCTATTATTGAGGAAGGATTCAAACCAGCTAAGGGCTATTCCGGAGATACCTATTTCAAAGAGACGATCAATTAGTATGTTGTGACTGACGGTGTCGAAAACGGATGAAATGTCTAGCATGGCTAGAATGTACGATTGGCCCTTGTCTAGTCCTTTGAAGAGGGTATCTGTGAGGGATATTAAAAGGGTTTCCGTACTGAAGAATTTCCGGAAGCCGAATTGTGATGGGAATAAAATGTTGTGTTTTTCCAGGTGATCAGTAAGTTGAAGGTTAACAACCTTTTACATAAGTTTAGCTAGGAATGGGAGATTAGAAATTGGCCGGAAGTTTGAAGGGTCAGATGGGTCTAGGTTAGGTTTCTTTAAAATGGGTTTGAGGATAGCTTGTTTCCAGGCGGTGGGGACATGTTCGAGGAAGAGGGAGCAAATAATAATTTCTGATAATGGTTTGGCTATAATGTCGGGGATGGTAAGAAGGGAATTTGTAGGGATGGAATCCTCTGGATGTGAAGATGGTTTCATTTTCTTTAGAAGTGTTACTATCTTTTAATGAGAATTGTTCTATTTTTAGAAATATGGAGGACACTCGAGACAAATAAAGTATAGAGACACTCTGTTTCTGTAAAAGAAGTTTATTTTCATCAAAGGCTTGGCTTTTATAATAAAAGTTAGAGGTGAACATTGGACAGTTAAAGCCATCAGTTGCACCCTTGATGAAGAAATGTGAATTTCAAAATGCTGTGACAGTGTCAGGGAAGTTCCATGTAACCAGTATCCATTGCCATCATATCTAGGATAAACTCCTTCTTCTTTCAGATAAGTGCCTTTTTCATAACGTTAAGGTCAAGTGTTTTGGAAATAATATTCAATCCTCCTGCTTCACAAAAAAATCATTTTTATTTGAAAATTACCAAATTCTTTAAAAAAAATGTTACATTGTCAGCTAGACATTAATGAAACATAGAAACATAGAAATGACGGCAGAAGAAGACCAAACGGCCCATCCAGTCTGCCCAGCAAGCTTCACACATTTTTTCTCTCATACTTATCTGTTTCTTTTAGCTCTTGGTTCTATTTCCCTTCCTCCCCCACCATTAATGTAGAGAGCAGTGATGGAGCTGCATCCAAGTGAAATATCTAGCTTGATTAGTTAGGGGGTAGTAGGGGTAGTAACCGCCGCAATAAGCAAGCTACACCCATGCTTATTTGTTTTAACCCAGACTATGTTATACAGCCCTTATTGGTTGTTTTTCTTCTCCCCTGCCGTTGAAGCAGAGAGCTATGCTGGATATGCATCTAAAGTGAAGTATCAGGCACATTTGGTTTGGGGTAGTAACCGCCGTAACAAGCCAGCTACTCCCTGCTTTGTGAGTGTGAATCCTTTTTTCTTCTCCCCTGCCGTTGAAGCTATGCTGGGTATGCGTGAAGTATCAGTTTTTCTTCTCCCCTGCCGTTGGAGCAGAGAGCTATGCTGGATGTGCATCGAAAGTGAAGTATCAGGCACATTTGGTTTGGGGTAGTAACCGCCGTAACAAGCCAGCTACTCCCGGCTTTGTGAGTGCAAATCCTTTTTTCCACATTTCCTCTTGCTGTTGAAGCTTAGAGTGATGTTGGAGTCACAGTAACCATGTGTATGTTTATTGAATAAGGGTATTGTGTCCAGGCAGTAGCCATCATTCTGGCGAGTCACCCACTCTTCATTGGCGGCCTCTTGACTTTATGGATCCACAGTGTTTATCCCACGCCCCTTTGAAGTCCTTCACAGTTCTGGTCTTCACCACTTCCTCCGGAAGGGCATTCCAGGCATCCACCACCCTCTCCGTGAAGAAATACTTCCTGACATTGGTTCTGAATCTTCCTCCCTGGAGCTTCAAATCGTGACCCCTGGTTCTGCTGATTTTTTTCTTATGGTAAAGGTTTGTCGTTGCCTTTGGATCATTAAAACCTTTCAAGTATCTGAAAGTCTGTATCATATCTCCTCTGCTCCTCCTTTCCTCCAGGGTGTACATATTTAGATTCTTCAATCTCTCCTCGTACGTCATCCGATGAAGATCCTCCACCTTCCTGGTCGCCCTTCTCTGTACCGCTTCCATCTTGTCTTTGTCTTTTTGTAGATACGGTCTCCAGAACTGAACACAGTACTCCAGGTGAGGCCTCACCAAGGACCTGTACAAGGGAATAATCACTTCCCTTTTCTTACTCGATATTCCTCTCTCTATGCAGCCCAGCATTCTTCTGGCTTTTGCTATCGCCTTGTCGCATTGTTTCGCAGACTTCATATCATTAGACACTATCACCCCAAGGTCCCTCTCCTGCTCCGTGCACATCAGCCTTTCCCCCCCCATCGAATACAGTTCATTCGGATTTCCACTCCCCATATGCATGACTTTGCACTTCTTGGCATTGAATCTCAGCTGCCATATCTTCGACCACTCTTCCAGTTTCCTTAGATCCCGTCTCATTCTCTCCACTCCTTCCGGCGTGTCCACTCTGTTGCAGATCTTAGTGTCATCCGCAAAAAGACAAACCTTACCTTCTATCCCGTCCGCAATGTCGCTCACAAAGATATTGAACAGGACCGGTCCCAACACCGATCCTTGCGGTACACCACTTAAAACCGCTCTCTCTTCAGAGAAGGTTCCATTTACCATCACACATTGTCTTCTGTCCGTCAACCAATTTGCAATCCAGGTCACCACCTCGGCACTCACTCCCAAGCTTCTCGTTTTATTGACCAGTCTCCTGTGCGGAACCGTATCAAAAGCTTTGCTGAAATCTAAGTATATGATATCGAGTGCTCTTCCTCGATCCAATTCCTTGGTTACCCAGTCAAAAAAGTCAATCAGATTTGTTTGACAGGATCTTCCCCTGGTGAATCCATGTTGCCTCTGGTCCATCAATTCTCCAGACTGTAGATAGTTCACTATTCTCTCTTTCAGCAGTGACTCCATTACTTTTCCCACCACCGAAGTGAGGCTAACCGGTCTGTAGTTGCCAGCCTCCTCCCTGTTCCCACTCTTGTGAAGCGGGACCACCACCGCTCTTCTCCAATCACTCGGCACCACTCCCGTTTCAAGGGATCTATTGAACAGGTCACACAGCGGACCCGCCAGAACATCTCTGAGCTCCCTCAATATCCTTGGATGAATCCCATCAGGCCCCATGGCTTTGTCCACTTTCAGGTTCTTTAGCTCTTCCCACACATTTTCTACTGTAAAAGGATTTTCATCTATTCCATTTCCTTCCAGTTTCTTGTTGTGTAGAGATGGTCCTTCTCCAGGGTCTTCTTTAGTGAACACAGAGCTGAAGTATTCGTTTAATATTTCTGCCATTTCTTCGTCTCTCTCCACACATTGATCATTATCACCTTTCAATTTCACTATACCACTTTGGACCTTTCTCTTTTCGCTGATGTATCTGAAAAATGTTTTGTCACCATTTTTTATCTCCTTGGCAATCCTCTCTTCCGCTTGACTTTTTGCCAACTTGATTAATTTCTTTGTCTCCCTCAGTTGAATCAAATATTCTTCTTTGTGTTCCTCCCTTTGGGATCTTTTATATTTCTTGAATGCTGTTCTTTTAGCTTTAATTTTGTCAGCCACCTCCTTTGAGAACCAGATAGGTTTCAATTTTCTTTTGCTTTTCTTTACATTTCTAACATATAGAGTAGTTGCCTTGGTGATTGCTCGTTTTAGATTGGTCCACTGCTGCTCCACATCTCTCTCGTTCTCCCATCCTTTTAGTTCTTCCTCCAGGTACTTACCCATTTCCTCAAAGTCCGTGTTTTTGAACTGTAAAACTCGGGTCTTTGTGGTTCTTTTCCCTATTCTTTTAGTGATATTAAACCATACCGTTTGATGATCACTGGTGCTGAGGTGGGTGCCCACCTGGACATCGGAGACATTATCTCCATTAGTGAGCACTAATTCGAGTATAGTTCCTTCTCTCGTGGGTTCCAACACCATTTGTTTGAACAAAGATACTTGCATGGCATCCACTATTGCTCTACTATTTTTAGTTTCTGCAGATGGGATTTTCCAGTCTACATCTGGCATATTAAAGTCACCCACGATCACCACTTCTCCCTTCTTACCTATCTTATGGATGTCTTCAACCAGATCTCTGTCCAGCTCTTCCTTTTGGTTTGGAGGCCTGTAAACCACTCCAATATAAATGGATGCTCCGTCATCTTTTTTTAGGTCGACCCATATTGCTTCTTCCTTGCCCCAACTTCCTTGCAGCTCAGATGCTTGGATGTTGTTTCTGATATAAAGAGCCACACCTCCCCCTTTTCTATCCTCTCTGTCCTTCCTTAACAAGTTATAGCCTGGTATTGTTGTATCCCAATCATGAGATTCTGTGAACCATGTCTCTGTGATAGCAACAATGTCCAATTCTGCCTCAGCCATTAGGGCCTGCAGATCTGGGATTTTATTTCCCAAACTATGAGCATTTGTGGTCATAGCCTTCCAGGTACTCTCTTTAAGGTTATTGCTTTTCCTGGACTCCTTATGAGATTTTATTTGAGATTTGTTATTCACTTCACTCTTTCCTTTTGCAGTTGTGCCACTGTTGACAGAGTTATCCATCTCAATTAGATTTTTCTTTTGGTTATGGATCTTGAAATTCTGCATGCATTGTGTTTGTTTTCTCTTTTCTGGTAACACTTCAATGTTTTTCTCAAGAACTTCTTCAGTTTCTAATATAGAGAAGGCTTTTTGTTCTTTTTGCATTTGGTACATTGTGTGTCTCCTCATCACAGGTCTAATTCTACCAGAGCCCACTGTATTCCTGGATTTTAAATAATTTCTTAATGACCTGTTTGAGTGGGAGGGTGTACCTGTTGGCTGTCCATCTGTCAAGAATGGTTGACTGTGGGTCCTACCTGAGCCTAATGAATCTCTTTTTCTTGACTTCTGGTTTCTCTGTGATGTTGGGGAATTATTTTCTGAGTAATGCAATGTGGGTGTAATTCTTGTAATTGAAGCTAATTGAGCTTTAACCTCATTCAGCTCCTTTTTCAATGAGACCAAATGATTATATTTGCATGCTATGCATTAGGCATAAGACACACAGAAAAATGAGTGCAGTCTATGGCAAAATTCTGATGGTCTCCATTTAATTTACATCTGTCAACAATAGTGATTTTCCTAACTTTGGGCATGTGTATTTAGATGCTTGGTTGAGTGAACAAATGAACCTGCCTATTAATTCAACTCAGTTCACAGACTCCTCTTAGATCTAGGATGGACATGTAATTTAATATCAGCCTGAAAGCAGGAGCAGATAGCATACGCTGGACACAGGTAATACAGAAAGATGGTTGAATTATCTCAAGTCTGAAATGTCAACTCTTGTTACAGACTGATTCACTCACTACAATCAGTTCACAAACATAGGAGTTATGGCAGACAAGTTATCTTACCTATTAGGTAAGATATAGGACTGTTTTGAAAGGTGAGGTTCTTTGTTCCAAGGCAGAGAATTTGAATTTCAGCGAGGTGGCCGTTATTGCATTCTGGGTGAGCAGGATTGCCACGCTCTGGGTATAAGATACACAAAATTGGGGCAGGAAGAATGACTAAACAACAAGGTAGAAAAACTAGAAAGAAGCACCTCAGCAACCTGCAGTCCTCATCTCATGCAGAGACTGAATACTTCTGAAAGATGAGATAATGAAACAGTAATAGAAGTTGAAGCCTTACTGATGGCTTAAAAATTCCTCACAAGATTCCAATGTATGCTAATTCAATGAGCCTGACACAGAAGTTGCCCAGTATGAGACTAAAATTATGAGGCCAATATTCAGTGCCATTTTCCAGACAAGTGGCAGGTTTGAAAATCCCACTCCAACGACTGGCCTACAGATAGCCGGATAGCAGTTTATTCAGCTAAAACGTTATCCAGCTAACTAGGGGGCACGGCAGAAGGCATTCCAGATTAGAGTCAACTATCCGACTAAGGGGTAGATTTTAAGAATTGCGCGCGTGCGTCCATATGCGCGCGGTTCCCAGCACACGCACATGGATGTGGCTATTTTATAACAGATGCGCATCGGCGTGCGTATGTTATAAAGTACGGTTCCCGTGAGCATGCGCGCGCCTGATTTTAAAATCCGCACATGCACGTGCGTACGGGCGGGTCGGGACTCGCGCATGCAGGGGGGGGGGTTTAAATTTCAAAAACCAACATGTGGCGACGCGAGTAGGGCTTCCCCAGTTCCCTATACCCCTACCTAACCTTCTTACCTTTTCCCCTCTCCTCCCTGACCTCTAACCCCCCTTAACTATTAGTTTTTATTTTTGCTTTAAAACATTTCAACTTCCGAGTTGAAGTAACTTCAGCGCGCTGGCTGGCTGCCGGCGCGCGCTTCCCTGGAACAGCGTCTAATGGAGCTGTCCTGGCCCGACCCCGGCCTGCCCCTTTCCGATGGCCCGGCACTTCTGCATGTACTGGGGGTTATGCGCATGGCCGGGCCTCTTCAAAAATGTGTGCGGCATGCACAGGGCATGACCACGTAAGCTAGCCAGATAAACACTGATATTCAGCATCTTCTGGCTACTATAGCTGGAAAACTTTAGGACAGATACACTTACCTTGCTAACTTTAAGACAGCCAGAGATATTCAGCAGAGCACCTGTGCCATTAAATATTCCTGCAAAGTTGGCTGGACAAGTTTATCCAGCTTCAGTAACTTTGCTAACCCATCTGCAGCTGAATATACAGTGACTTCTAGAATATGTCCCAGTCTTTTTATTTACAATTAATGCTCAAACATTTGCCCTTTAATCCCTGAGATGTGTCTCTATTTGTTAAGAACTAAGTAGAAATGACCCAATGAGATATATCAAACTTCACGCCTTTGTTGTGTATTCTGACAGAACCTATTTCAGTATTGGGATACTGAACTTGCAGGCAAAGCACAGAAATACACTTTGTGCAAACACTGAAATTAGACTTCTAGCTCTTAAGGTTTAACCACAAGAGTCTTTTGGTTCTTCTATAGTCTTTGATGACATCATTAAAGAGTGCAGAGCACCACAAAGTCACTATTAGTGGCTAAGAATATATAAATAGTTTGGGAAAAATTATAGCAAAAGTGCTGCATCTCTTATTCACACATGAAATATGCAAATTCTTCAGAGAGTGCTAAAAGATATTCATGTACCACAATAAATAGCATACTATGCCCTTATTAATTATCCACCCAGTTGTTCGGAGTGCTTGATCTAGAAAGGCTCTGCAACGTTGTTGTGTCTTCATAACTAACTTTAAAAAATAACACGGAAACAGCTAGCATTGTTTCTACTTTACTCCATTCTCAAATGTTTGAAACCCCTGTCTTTTACAGTCCATTATCCAAAGAGAGCACTTTACAGGAGCCCTCCAAAGTCCTGAAGTGAGACACAGAGGGAGTCATTTAGAAGTTTCATGCTATTTCCCAGCATACGATAAACAACATGTCTACAGATGAAACCTGTCCAACCATGAGTAATCAAAAATAACAGTCACAAAATCACCAAACAAAAACCTCGTCTATGTATGTTAAAGGCTCACTTGACACTTCTGAGTCATGTTTACTCTTTGGCAAATATTAACTTAAAGAATTCCCTCTGAAAAAAGCTGAAGAAGAGCATCATAGAGTTTGAATTTTTAAAAATGGTAGTCCCATGTAAAATGTTGATTTTAGGCATCTGTGAGGACAATATTCAAAGATGCAGTGAACAGGACGTTAGCGGGTTAAAGATAACCAGTTAAATTTTTATTCTGTGGCTCTTAACCAGATAAGCCTCTTGCTGAATATATTCAGCTAAAGTTACCAAGATAAGGTTAAGAACATAAGGATATAAGACTTGCCATACTGGGTCAAACCAAAGGGCCATCAAACCCAGTATCCTGTTTCTAACAGTGGCCAATCCAGGTCACAAATACCTGGCAGGATCCCAAGGAGTAGACAGGTTATTCGGGCAATGTTGCCACACTTGGCTTTTGAATATTGTAAGAAAAAAAACCCCTAGCATGCTGAGTGGGTGCCGATCTCTGCTATCCACTACCTTAAAAAAAAAAAAAGATGATGGCCAAATCCCGAGCTCCGGAATCCCAACAATTGTCCCGCTGGGCTGAATACTAAGCCCACAGCTTAGGGCACATTAACATTAATTTATTCACTTCACTCCAGGTGAAAAGACCAATTACTGTTCCCCTTCACTGACATTCAAAACCGAGTAATTTTAACTGGCTAACTTGAGGGAGAAAAGTTATCTGGTTAAAGTTAGATAGATAAAGTTACTCAGTGCTGAAAGGAGATTGGTCCTTTCACTGACAGTTGTTAATGATGGAACCAATCATTAGTCTTTTCACCCAGTGTAAATTCAGCAAATTAATATTAATGTGCCAAGAGCTGTCAGTTCTATTGCACAGGCAGCTCAGCTTTCAAACCTATTCATGATACAGCATTTACACATGTAAGTGGACACATGGAAATTAATGCTAGTATTTTATAAATCATATAGCGGGAGCTGCATAATTTATAAAATACTGGATATTTCTGCTGTGAAAGTCCATGCATATATTTCCAATGCAAGAACATGTATACTTTCTAGGGATGTAAATCGGGCTTCGGACGATTGAAAATATCGGATGATATTTTCAAAATCGTCAGAAATCGGGGGCTCCCCCAAAAAGATAGGAAAACCCCACAATATTGATCGTGGGGGTTTTCTTATCGTTTTGGGGGAGGGCAGAAAAAACGGCACACAAAAGTAACCCCTAAACCCACCCCAACCATTTAAAACTAATCCCTTAGCTTCCCCCACCCTCCCAAAAAACTTTTTACAGGTACCTGGTGGTCCAGTGGGGGTCCCTGGAGCGATCTCCCGCTCCCGGGCCGTCTGCTGCCACTAATCAAAATGGCGCCAATGGCCCTTTGCCCTTACCATGTGACAGGGTATCCGTGCCATTGGCCGGACCCTATCACATGGTAGGAGCACTGGATGCCGGCGCCATCTTGTGCTCCTACCATGTGATAGGGGCTGACCAATGGCACCGGTAGCCCCTGTGACATAGTAAGGGCAAAGGCTATCGGTGCCATTTTGAATACTGGCAGCTGACGGTCCGAGTGCTCTCTAGAGTTGAGCAAAGAGAGACATCTAATATACTGTTAATATAGTTTAGAGAGAGGTTCCCTAACTTTCTGTATGCTTGCTAGAATGGGTAGATGTGAATCGGTTATTTACTCTTTCGGATAGTAGAAAGACTAGGGGGCACTCCATGAAGTTAGCATGGGGCACATTTAAAACTAATCGGAGAAAGTTCTTTTTTACTCAATGCACAATTCAACTCTGGAATTTGTTGCCAGAGGATGTGGTTAGTGCAGTTAATATAGCTGTGTTTAAATAAGGATTGGATAAGTTCTTGGAGGAGAAGTCCATTATCTGCTATTAAGTTCACTTAGAGAATAGCCACTGCCATTAGCAATGGTTACATGGAATAGACTTAGTTTTTGGGTACTTGCCAGGTTCTTATGGCCTGGATTGGCCACTGTTGGAAACAGGATGCTGGGCTTGATGGACCCTTGGTCTGACCCAGTATGGCATTTTCTTATGTTCTTAAGATATTTATGGTTTTCACTTTTGTTCAGTTTTAAAATGTATAGCTGTTATGGATCACATAACTCGAGCAACGCTGGACAGTTTGAAAATTCACTCCTTAGTGTTTAGCCCAGCAGGCCACTTGTGGGGGTTCAGGAGGCTAACACCTTTTTATAAGGCAGGGATCTAAGGATAGAGGATCAGGAGGAGAGGGTGAAATCGGCAGCCAATCAGCATGTCAGGGTTTCCGTTTTTTTTAGTTTTCTGGTTAACATTAGGCCCAATACTTTTCTGATCAGAATTAGCTTGATAACATTACTGAGCTTGAGCTGATAGTGTGCATTATCCAGATAAACTTAAGCCATGCATGTACCCCGCCTCTTTTCTCCTCCGATTATGAAGGCACTAATAAAAGCTTCCAGCAACAAAAATAAAAACAATGCTTCATCCTTCCAATTTTAGATCAGTTATTTAGGCTTCTGAGATAGCCCAATCAGACTAAAATTCTTTCTATTTGGGCCTTCCTAAATACTTACAGAATATTCTTTGACTGGGACAGTATGCAGCAGCTCGGGTTATTACTGTAACCTTGTATTCCCAACATATCTCACCTAGAATGCATTACCTTCATTGACATCTAGTTAGTTACCAAACTAAATTTACGTTTCTTAGTTTGTTTTTTAAGGCTTTACATAATTCTGTCCATCTGGCAACCTGTTCTGTTATATCTGAATATTCCCTTTCTCAAGGACTAGATTGTTGAGGATTCCCACTGTTAAAGAGCATCCGGTTCATGGAGATCCAGGAGTTTTTTAATTTCTTGGAAGGGTGGGCGATCTTGGGGCCGAGCAGCCCCTGTCATGCTAGGCCGTGGATGCATCGGGATATGCATTAACATCCTAATGTACCAGCGGGAAATTAGCCACAACTCCTGAGTTGTGGCTTACTTCATTTCAAATAGATTGGCTTGCACATTTTTCAGCAAACCGTGTTATTTGATTAGCACAGTTCAGGGTAGCAATGAACTCATTAGCGTGCATTTGCGTGTTAATGAGCGCATTTAAATATACTTGAATCCAGGGCTCAGATAACATGAGATATTTGAAATATCTCACGTTCTCTGCCTTAAGCCATTTACTACACATTTTTCGCACTGTAAATGGCCTAACATGGCTTAGTGAATGAGGCCCTAAGTGTGAAACAGAAAAAGAGAGAGATAATGACTAGAAAACTCAAGAGTGGTACAACCTCTTCTCCCAAAGGGAATGATACTAGATGTGAGTGCCTTACATGTAAACCTCGTAGATCTGATTATGGATTTTCAGTATATCAAAGAAGGAAATTAAGCTAAGCTAAAACTGAATGACATCTGCATGAATTAAGGACAAGGAGGTACACTGTCCACGACGGGGCAGGGAAAAACCAATACTCAGATGCTGCAAATAGATCTGGTTTTCAGCACAATCACAATCTAGCACATGGGAGAGAGTATCTTTCCCTTCCTCCGAGCAGTACAGTACCTGAAGGTTAAAGAATACTGTTGCCTGAAGGAGTCTCAGAAAGAAGAGCTTAGGGAAGACTTATCTGAAATCTGAAAGAAGCAAGGAAGGTGCTCAGGACAAAAAGGCAAAAGCGGAAGGAAAGAAAATGAAGATGGGAAAGCGAGGTGCCCAGGACCTTTTTTTTTTTCAGGTATGTCAGCGAAAGGAGGAAGGGCAGAGGTGGGACTGCAAGACTGACAGGACAAAAGGAGGACTGCGTCGAGGGTTACAAGGACATAACAAAAATGCTAAACAAATACTTTTCTTCCTCATTCATCGCAGATGGAATCGGAGAACTGATGATTGTTGGCAAGGGCACAAATGGCATTAGAGTAGATGTCACTCCACTTACAGAAGAAAGGGTTTATGCAGAACTAGAACTGAAAGTGGGCAAAGCTGGAATGGGATGCATCCTAGGATGTTAAGGGAGGTCAGAGAGGTTTTGGTGACCAGATTGAAGGATCTGTTCAATAGATCATTGGAGACACAAATTATTTCACTGGACTGGAGAGCAGGGTTGCCAAGTAGCTCCAGATTTTTAGGACAGGTTGATCCAGTCCTGGTTTTACCCCACTGCATGCAGGGACTTGTAGTTCTGATTTACCTATTCATGCAGTGTGATAAAAGCAGGACTGGATTAATCTGTCCTGAAAATCTGGAGCCAGTTGGCAACCCTACTGGAGAAGGGCAGATTTTGTAAAGAGGGGATTTGAAACTACAGGCTGGTTAGTCTGATCAATTTCTTTGATTAGGTGACTATAGAATTAGATCATAGACATGTGCTGGTTGTGGTTTACTTGGATTTCAGCAAATCTTCTGATACTGTCATACTACATAAGAAGTTCATAAATAAACTGACCAGCTTGGGGGTGGGTTCCAAGGTGGTGGGGACTGGATTAGAAACCAGTTGAGTAGCAGACAAAAAAGAGCAGTGGTAAATACAATTTTCCCTGATTACTAGTGTGCCTCAGGAATCTGGTCTGGGGCCAGTTCTGTTCAATATCTTTCTGAGTGATATCAGAAAAGGGTTAGAAGGAAAAGTTTGTCTTTTTACAGATGAACCTAAGAGCTAGAACACAGTGGACACCCTTGAGGGAATAGACCGAAAGAGAAGTGAACTGAGAAAGCTTGAGGAGAGGCCAAGTGCTTGGCAGTAAAGATTCAGTGCCAAAAAGTGCAGAGTCATGCATTTGGGCTGCAGAAGTCCAAGGGAGCAGTAAACAGCGGATGTAGAATACCAAAGTGCACTAACCAGGACAGAGGTCTTGCAGTCTTCATATCCAATGATTTAACCTTTTAGATCCTGCTCATTGAAGGAATTATTTCCTGATGCCCCTTTTTACATATCTTAGTTAACTAGACCCAAATATGGTATAAATATGGTATAAAAAAATTTGCAAGTAATTAAAAGTATATGAAAAAATGTTCCACTTGTGGAAGGTTGGTACCTAAAAGTTTAACGGTAGCAAAACAGTGAGATCATGTGATGGTAAGAGCCAGAAAGATACCAGGTGCATAGGGTAAGACATTACCAAAAGAAAAATGGAAGTGATTATGCCTCTGTATAGGTTGTTGGTGAGCCCTCATCCAGAATTCTGTATCCAGTTTTGGAGGTCCAGAGAAAGGCTCTCAAAATAGTCAGAATAGTTAGAATGCATTACCTTCATTGACTTCTAGTTAGTTACCAAACTAAATTTACGTTTCTTAGTTTGTTTTTTAAGGCTTTACATAATTCTGTCCATCTAGCAACCTGTTCTGCTATATTTGAATATTCCCTTCCTCAAGGACTAGATTGTTGAAGATTCCCACTGTTAAAGAGCATCTGAGATGAGGATAGGAGAGAGAAGGGAGATGCGATAATATGATAGACACATCCAAATATTTCAAAGATATAAATAAGGCACAAGAAGCAAACATTTTTCAGGGGATAGAAGGCGCTATCACAAAAGAGGTCACAGTTTGAGGTTTCACTGAAAGGTTGGTGGATGCATGGCATGCCCTTCCAATGGAAATGCTGGAGACGAAAACCGTAAAGGGATTCAAAATAGCAAGGAAGAAGCACAGAGGATCCCTAGCTGCAAAAATGTGAAGGGAAAGCCAGAGATTAACTGGGGTCTACGGCACTGCACTGGGAATATAGCAGAGAAGAAATGGAGATCGGTGTATAAAATGCCCTTTATTTGAAATTAGCCCGACTCTGGCCGAGTTTCGCTCTATAATCGAGAGCTGCCTCAGGGGCAATGCACATTAACAGGGCTTATCACATGCCTGCAGATAGATGTAATAAAATCGCCGTATCCACTTTTGAAATGTTCCAGTCTTAATCTGTTAATGCACACGTCGGTCCGCTGTAGCAAGTGCTTGTGCAGTGCGGTATTGGGTATGAACGCCACCTGAATAGTTTGAGACAAAGGTTACAGGATTAAACTCATTTAAAAGAACCAATATACTAGGTGGCGTTCATACCCAATACCGCACTGCACAAGCACTTGCTACAGCGGACCGATGTGTGCATTAACAGATTAAGACTGGAACATTTCAAAAGTGGATACGGCAATTTTATTACATCTATCTGAGGGCATGTAATAAGTCCTGTTAATGTGCATTGCCCCTGAGGCAGCTCTCGATTATAGAGCGAAACTCGGCCAGAGTCGGGCTAATTTCAAATAAAGGGCTTTTTATACACCGATCTCCATTTCTTCTCTGTTATAGAGCCAATTGGATTGGCTTCCGATTTGTTTTCTGGGTCCTACTGCACTGGGAATGAAATCAGGCAAATTAGATGGGCCTAATTGTCCATATCTGCAGTCATATTCTATGCTTCTATTTATATAAATAAACTGACAGTGGGATTTGCTTTTTTGTTTTTAATATTTAGGCAATATCATTCACAGTTCATTTTCTAATGATGGAAGTATAACTCTTGAAAACCAGTAACAAAAGTATTAGGTAAGTCCAATAAAAATGCATCACCTGTAAACTGTTTCCTGACCATTATTTCTAAGTGGAATAACATGATGACTACACGACTTCATTCTGTTTTGGGAGGTCAAAACTAGAGAAGGGATAAAATATCACAATCAAGTCAAAAATTTTAACCAGGCTACTTTTGCTTCTCTGACCACCATAAAATAAACATCAATGTGCTGCCACACCCCATTATAGAGTCCCACCTTAATTAAAGAATAAGTGTCAGTACACGGTCTCTGCTATACAGTTAATGGAAAGTGAAACACAGGGCTAAGGAATGATGAGGTCCATATTCAAAAGCCATTTATGGATGGAGAAGGTACAGAGAAGGGCTACCAAAATGATAAGGGGAATGGAACAACTCCCCTATGAGGAAAGACTAAAGAGGTTAGGACTTTTCAGCTTGGAGAAGAGACGACTGAGGGGGGATATGATAGAGGTGTTTAAAATCATGAGAGGTCTAGAACGGGTAGATGTGAATCGGTTATTTACTCTTTCGGATAATAGAAAGACTAGGGGACACTCCATGAAGTTAGCATGGGGCACATTTAAAACTAATCAGAGAAAGTTCTTTTTCACTCAACGCACAATTAAACTCTGGAATTTGTTGCCAGAGAATGTGGTTCGTGCAGTTAGTATAGCTGTGTTTAAAAAAGGATTGGATAAGTTCTTGGAGGAGAAGTCCATTACCTGCTATTAAGTTCACTTAGAGAATAGCCACTGCCATTAGCAATGGTTACATGGAATAGACTTAGTTTTTGGGTACTTGCCAGGTTCTTATGGCCTGGATTGGCCACTGTTGGAAACAGGATGCTGGGCTTGATGGACCCTTGGTCTGACCCAGTATGGCATTTTCTTATGTTCTTATGTTCTTATTTAGACGGATAATGTAATAGTTATCTGTCTAAATGACTTTCCCAGCTATATTTAGCCGGATAATTAGTTATCCAAATAGAATTGAGCTGGATAAGAAGGGGGCATTCTGAGGAGGAACGGAGTTAGCTGCATAAATTATAGAAACATAGAAACATAGAAATGACGGCAGAAGGCGACCAAACGGCCCATCCAGTCTGCCCAGCAAGTTTCGCACTTTTTTTTTCCTCATACTTATCTGTTACTCTTGGCTCTTAATAACCTTTTGGTTCTATTTCCCTTCCACCCCCACCATTAATGTAGAGAGCGGTGTTGGAACTGCATCTAAGTGAAATATCTAGCTTAATTAGTTAGGGTAGTAACCGCTGCAATAAGCAAGCTACACCATTAAACAGCTAACTCTGATTTTTATAGTTAAAGGTTTAACTCATGCAGCTAATGCTGGTCAAACCATAGGGCTGACCTAAAGTTAGCCAGTTAGACATAACCAGGTAATTTAACATATATTCAGTGGCGTAACTGTGCAGCTAAACATACCCTGCTAGTTAGCTAGCTGTGTTTATCCAGCTAACTAGCCGAGCCACACAGCGGTTGAAAATGGACCCCGATGCATCTTCCTCATAGACAAATAGTGGGAAACAACAGCATCTGGGATGAAGTAGAAGACATCAACCAACCTCTTCTGAAAATACTCCGATTCATAAAACTTATTGCTACAGGTTCACCTTGTCTTCAAGCTAAAGAGATCTGGTGGTAGAATAGGTGATGAATAAGAGGGTAATTTTGTAACATTGCACCTGTTAACCAGCAAATATGTGCTTAAATGACACCAATTTTCAAAGCTGACTTGTGCATGAATGACCACTTTGAAGATTATTCCACCAAATCTATCTGCACAAGTTCTACCTGCTAAATCTGCTAAACCTGGTGAAAATTTATGCTCATGCTTCTTAAGCAAGCATACCCCTCGCCTACTCCATATCCAGGAATGCCTCTGCTGAGTCCAGATAAATTTACGCACCAACACTACACATGTGCATAAGTTTATCTGCATATCGAGCAGGCAATTTTCTAAAAGAATACTTCTGCACATAAAGTGCTATTTGACCCACAAAAGTCCTTTTGAAATTTACCCTCTCTCTGTTATATGGGGACAAAATCAGGGCTGAATGTCTAACACAGTTCTGTTGAAGGTCTATATTCAAAAGCCATTTAGATGGGTAACATAATAGTTATCTGTCTAAATGGCTTATCTGGCTATTTTAAGCCCTTAAAAAGGGGCGTTTCAGGGGCATTCTGGGGATGGGTTGCATTATCCGCCTAACCTAGCCGAATATTGGGTATACCAGCCTCGTGTGGCTGAATAATATGCTACTTAACCGGATATCTTTAACCACATCTAGCTAAGTAACGCTGTCAAGAGTTGAAAAGTATTAAAGAAAGTGGGCCATCCCCTCCCTCAGCAGCCCCCCCCCCTTCCAAATATCTTTAAAGGCTCTGTCGGGCCGTGATTTCTTCACCCTCTCACTCCTAAAAATGTTAACCAGACACTGTTCTCTCCCCCCCCCCCCCCCAATCCTGGCCTACATGTAGCCAGATAACTTTAAACAAATCTATTCAGTGGGACGCTTATCCCGTTGAATATACTGGGCAAGTTATCCAGCTATCTGTAGCTGGATAACTTGTCCTCTAAATGGCCAATTGAATATTGGCCTCATGGAGGATAACTTTCAAACGACTTTGAGCGGCCACAGATACAGTGTAAGATGAATTTTAAAAGCCCAGCATGCGCATCAATCGGGGGATGCTCAAATCAGTCGGGCTCAGGCACGCTGAGCAGATTTTAAAAGCTGCCGGGATACACGTGTACCTTGCGGAGCGCAACATCTTAGAAGTTTTCAAAAAAGGGCAAGGCATGGACATGCACGTTTCAGGGTGTGAACCTGAGATGTGTGCGTAAATACTTACGCAATTCAGTACGTGCCAAAGCCCTCTGCTGCATAACTTTCCTTCTTTTACGGACGACATATAAGTTAAAAAACAAATAAAAATAGGCAGATCTGTGAGGTTTTAAGAGTCAGGGCTAATGAGGGCATTGAAGGTTATTAAACTAGGGTTTTTTTTGGAGGACTTCTCTCTTAACTAGGCAAGCTGGGGAGGCGCACAAATATAAAAAAGAGCTGCGTCTCTGTGCACGCGGTGATGCATGTGTGCACCAGTTTGAAAGTTACCATCACTGCACGTATATAGTGGCTTAGAGATCTAAGATAGCATTTTATAGCCCATGCATATAAAATATGTGTATTTCAATCCCGCAACATATGCACGTCTGTATGCTTACGTATGAATGCATGCTTTGAAAGCGAGAATTTCAATGCATTGATCGCATGTGCTTTTCCTACCTATTTGAAAAATATACGCACATATATTTTAGGTACAAAAATGAAGTAGGACTTACTCGGGTGAAACCCCGATTTATGCACAGACGTCTGTGTATTTTAAAACCGGTTTGCCCAGTCCTTCTCCACGTCATCGAGACCCTCCTGGTGCTTCAGCCTCAACTCCCTCCAGTTCACCAGACTTTTCATTCGGCCAACAGAACACAATAAACAAGCCTGCTATCAATTACACAAGATAATTAGCAAATGTAAAATTACATGAATAAGTTGCCAGATGCACCTTCATAAGACTTTTTTATGATAGCAACTTATGCGTGTAACTGTTGGCCCCACCCTGGAACGCCCCTTTCATTCGTGCTTGTGCGGGCATACTTTTGATGTTTATAAAATAGAGATTACACGCGTACAGGCTACTTACACGTCTAAGTACTTTGAAAATTCACCTCTTATTGAATTTTATTAAGATATCTGAACCAAGCTTGGGGTAATGCAGACCTCCGATGAAAGATGTTTAAAATTTACCATTGGAAGCTCTCATCTGACGTCTTCGTCCAACTCGATCCAGGCCAATGGGTGTACTTTGAGAAAAGGTGAAGGGTCGGAGTCGAGCAGAAACAGCTTTATACGGAGGCACCTGGTGAGCTGGGATAGGTGGCCGTGTACCTGGCTGCAATTAAACAGAAACACTCTTATTTAACAGAAAATGTATAGGACATTGCAGGTTTCCAAAGGGGGCTGGTTTCCTTTGCAATCCGAACTAATTATAGACCCCTGCTTTTCATGCAGTGTTTAGCTTCTGGTTTTGCTGAAGTTCTCTGTATATTTCTCTTCTGGCACAGATATATTTAATATGCCAAAGGACAAATGTAAGTAAAGCAAGAAAGTGTAAAATAAATGTGCATATCAGTATCCTTGCACAAATTTGAAATAGAGCACCTTTTGCCCAAGCAGCTTTTAAAACAGAAAAATATTTCCTAAGGAAAAAAAAAAAACCAGACAAGCAAAAACTTTGCAAAAAGTGCAATGGTACTTTTGTCTGAAAGTGCAAGATTTATGAATGAGGCAAAGAGGTTTTTTGACAAGCTTTTGCTTCCATGGACTTTTTTGTTCATGTTTTCTCTTCTAGAACTTGCAGGAAATAGAATCCTTGGGCAAAAGATGCAGTTTCAAAGCTGTGCAGGAAAACTAATCTGCAGAATTTTTAGCCCAAAACTTAATCAATAAGGAAGCTGACATGCAAACACAGGAGACTCAGTTTTTCACTGTGAGATAATTTAACCCCGGAGCAATGTGCCTCTCATCCCAGTACACGCTTTAAATCTGGAGCATCTTGCAAGCCCACTGAAATAGTCACTACTGTGCATGTCAGTTGTTCTCCCTGAGTGCTTGAATGTCTCAGTCTGCACATTTATTCCATGTTAAGCAACTTTACTATGACGACCTGCATCTACCACCCCACAATAAACCTGCAAAACTTTATTATGGGTGCAATGGCCTCACACCAAATCTCTTTTAGGTGTATTTTTCTTTTCATATCAACCTGTCAATAGTTTCTTCCCCGAGTCTATTAGTTTTGATTAATTTTAAACTTGTTTTCTTTTTTAGGATGTATGGCTTCATTGGCTTCTATGCTTTTATTTATATGACTAATTGTACACTGTCTAGATTGTCCACAGATCGACGGTATATATAAAATAAAATAAATAAATAAATAAATAAACTAAATTAATGGGAGTGGCCTAGTGTTTAGAGCAGGGATGGCGAACTGCAGTCCTCGAGGGCCACAAACAGGCCAAGGTTTTCAGGATATCCACAATGAGCACGCACGGGAAAGATTTGCGTCCAATGGAGGCAGTGCATGCAGATTTTTTTCATGCATATCATTGTGGATATCCTGAAAACCTGGCCTGTTTGCGGCCCTCGAGGACTGGAGTTCGCCATACCTGGTTTAGAGCAATAAGCAAGGAACCAGGGTTCAAATCCCATTTCTTCCAACACTCCTTGAGAACTAAGGAACATCACTTCATCTCCCATTGTTTAAGGCAGTGGTTCCCAACCCTGTCCTGGGGATCCCCCAAGCCAGTCAGGTTTTCAGGATATCCACACTGAATATGCATGAGAGAAAATTTGCATAGCATATTCATTGTAGATATCCTGAAAACCTGACTGGCTGGGGGGGGGGGGGGGGTCCCCAGGTCAGGGTTCGGAACCACTGGTTTAAGGTACCCATTTAGGGCCTGGTTTACTTTGGGTTTTCTTCCATTCTATGTCTATGTATGGGAAAAAAAAAAAAGCTTAGTAAATCAAGTCCTTAGACTGAAAGCTCTGTGGTACATGGACTTATTATGCCCGAATAGTTATAACTACTATAATGTACTGCATACATCCGGTAGAGCATTATAAAAATGAGTAGTATTATTATAGGTATTCTGTGCTAGACAGTGGCATTCCCTGAGGAACTAACTGGTAATGTGTTGCAAAGCATTTTCTCAAACCAGGCAATGATCCAAAACACCACACACCGAAAGAGTTAGCAGAACACTTCTTTCCATCCCATTGGGAATTTAATTGTTTCTTTAAATAAAATACCAAATATTATATTTTTGTAACCCTTAGTGGGGTATTTAATCCCAGGGCACACAAACTTCTTTATTCCTCTTCGGGACTGCTCCAACTAGCAATGTTCTCCCATGCTCAAACTCTTAATCCTGGGGGGATTCTTTTTATGGGGGGAAGCTCTCGCTTATGGCCCAGACCACGATGTCTTGCTTTCAGTGTGTTTAGAGTGTAGTTGCATCCCATAAGATGAGGTGCAGGGGCAAACTGATAGGACCAGGCTTGGGTGTTAAAGAAAATTTTACTGATTTGAAAATCCTTAAATAAAAGTCCTATTTGACCATAAATAGTGAAGTTACATCTGACTGTAATACATGAATGATTTCCTCTGAAGGAA